>NC_133324.1:815558754-815881254 GCF_042186555.1 Aquarana catesbeiana | reverse complement strand
GCCTGGCCTGGTTTGGTTCGGGGGGGTCACTCGCTCCCCCCCCTTTCATGACCTGCCAGGCTGCATGCTTGGATAAGGGTCTGGTATAGATTTTGGGGGACCCCATGCCTTTTTTTAATTTTGCCGTAGGGTTTCCCTTAAAAACTTGGGTGGGCCCCATGCCGTTTTTTTCTTTATTTTTTTATCGGCACTTTTTTTTATTATTCAGCAGTCAGCGAGGAAACCTCATCATCAGTGTCACCTATAAGTGCTGCCTATCAGTGCTGCTTACCAGTGCCTATTAGTGCTCATCAGTGTTGCCTATCAGTGCCCACCAGGGCCACCTATCAGTGCCACCTCTTAGTGTCCTTCAGTGCCTGTCAGTGCCCTTCAGTGCCACCTATCAGTGCCCATCAGTGCCACTTATCAGTGCAGCCTCATCAGTGCCTTGTGATCAGTGCCCACCAGTGCTTCCTCATCAGTGCCATCAGTGCCACCTATCAGTGCCTATCAGTGCTGCCTCATAAGTGTCTATCAGTGCCCATCAGTGCAGCCTACCAGTGCCCATCAGTGCAGCCTCATCAGCGCACATCAATTAACAAGAAAAATTACCTGTTTGCAAAGTTTTATAGCAAACTATGAAAAATGTTTTGTTTTTTTTTCAAAATTTTCGTTTTTTTTTATTTGTTTAGCAAAAAATAAAAGACCCAGTGGTGATTAAATACCACCAAAAGAAACCTCTTTTATGTGAAAAAAATTATACAAATTTCATATGGGTATAGTGCAGCATGATTACGCACTTGTCATTCAAAGTGTGATAGCTCTGAAAGCTGAAAATTGGCCTGGGCAGGAAGGGGGTAAAAGTGACCAGTAGGCAAGTGGGTAAATCACCTCTTTTATGGTCTGTATCAGAAGCCTTTTTAACACAGGAGCACACCTGGGAGAAAAGGAAAGGTCATATGTGGTTTTAGTTTTTGGGTTTACATATACATTAAAATGTATGACAAGGCAGGAAAAACATATACATAACATTTCCCCAAACTTTATCTCTTTGAAAACCATGAATATACCTGTGAATCTGCTAGAAATGCACTTGTATCCTAATATTGTTCAGTATTTTTGTAAGCTGAATGGTGTCAGCCCCAGCCAGTTGTCATTTCCTAGACTACTGAAGTCTTTCCTCTCTCCATATCTCCACAACAGAGGGAGTGATTGTTCTCCAAGATAAGAAATGGGACAGCCAATTAGACTCTTTGAGATAACACAAGAAGTGTGCACAAGCCAAAGGGCAGCTCTGAATTTCTAAAATAATAAGCAGATGTTTTTTGTGCATATCAAATAGATACAACAAAACAGACCAAAAGAAAGCAGAAGGAGTTCACTGTTAAGGTTTACATAGGCTTTAAGTAATACCACAGCGGGTTGTACTAGAAAGCACTTCTCCAAGTTAAAATATGTGAATAATACATGAATATTTAAAATATGTAAATAATACATGAATATTATTATTGTTATATATTAATATAAAAAGCCTACCACACTACCAAAGTCTCTATATAATTATGCCTTCCATCTGTTCAAGTTACATTCACTGTTTGAATTACTTTTTTTTTTCCTGAACTAAACAGGTGTACTTATTAAAACACATATTGAAATGTTCCAATTCATCACATTTATTAGGCATTTACCAGAAACAATGCATTTGTTTTCCAATTCCGTTGTAAAATCTACTATACCAGAAAATACTGAACATATCACTTACATTTGTGCCATGAAGTATAAATCGTTGCACGACCCCATGCCTCATTAAATTCACATTTCATGCAATAGCTGGATTTTGCCAGCATATTTGCATTTTCATTGTTACCTTTTTTGGAAAGAGTTTATTTTGATGTTGTTAGCAATATGCAGATTGTAGAACATTTTATAGAATGTGGAATGAAAACTGAATGCGCAATGATGACCAAAAAATATAAACTAGAATATATTACCAAATGTATAAGAAAATAAATTTTATCAAAGGGGCAGTGTATACAACTAGAAAACATTTTGGAATGATTTAAAAAAGAACATGTACTTTTGAACTGAAAAGCTATTTTAATACATGACACAAAGACCAACAATCACATACCAATATATCCTCCTCCAAACAAGATGAAGAAAATCTCAAAACTCTGAATCTAGAGGTTAAATTCATTCATGCATGAGAAAATTGTTTAGATTCAATTCTATTAAAATTTGAATTAAATGTGTTGATGACTCTCCAGAACAAGAAGGGTAATCAAATGGTTGAGCTAAATAAAAAGGAATATTCCAAGGAATATAATCACATGGTTAATATTCTTGAAGTGTATGTATAAAAAAAAAATTTCTTTTCAACAAAGCAAGGAAGGGTTAAACCCAGTGGTGGCCGGTGATAATTTAGGTTGGGGGGGGCAGCAAACAGCACCCCCCCCTCGGTCGGGTCTGGAGCACTTACCCCAACTATGGTGGGCAGCGCTTCTCCCGTGCTTTACTGCCGGCTTCGCCTGCTCTGCAGTGGCTTCCCCTTCCCCTGCTCTCCACGATCATCACGGCACCTTCCTTTTCCTCCCTCCTTCTTGGCGGCCAATTACCACTCTTCTCTTTTTGGCCAATCGGGAAACGGGTCTCAGACCCGCTTCTGTTTGGCCGGATTGAGGATCAGTGTTTCAATAGTGAATGTTCATTCGCTGTTGTAATACCTGGGTGGGCTCGTAGTGCAATGCTCTGCGCCACAAGCCCACCCTATTTGGAAGCCTATTAGAGCCTCTGAATCTAATCAGGTGCTTCATAAAAAAACCCTGCCACTATAATTCATGTGCCTGGCATCCTGAAAGGGGCTGGATAGAGGGGGTGGCACTCGGGAGCCCCTAATGGACAGGCCACCACTGGTTACACCCATCATTTATTTTTTGCTGTCTTTGTCCTGTTAGAGAGATTTCCCTTCACTTACTGCTCTCAAGGCACATCAAGAAGTGGGAGCGAATTTCTACAAACCTAGAGGAATTCTCCTCTTAGATAGTTGTCACAGTAACAGGTGTCCCTACTACCCTTTCTCTAGTGACAATACAAACATTTTAGATTTGTGGCTTGGTGACAATAATCACCAATACAAATAATGTATCTGAATCTCCTCAGCGGATACAGTGACAGCAAAAAAACCTTACAAGGGTCTTAAATCCTTACCTACTCTATCCAAAATAGAAACAAAGTTTTGGCTTTAGATACACTTTAGAGTAGAACTAGAACATATGTCTTTTTCCTGCCAGGCTTCATGCTCAGATATGGGTCTGGTGTAAATTTTTTGGTGGCTGCCCCTTTTTTGTTCATTTATGCATGGGATTCTCCCCAAGAAATCCATACTGGAAGGGTCTGATACGAGTTAGGGAGGTAAACTCACACCATGTTTTTTGTGGGGGTTCCCCATTAACATCTAAATCAGGCCCTTATTTGGAAGGGTCTGGTATAGATGAAGGGAATCCCCAGCTGCTTTGCTAACAAACAGAAGTAAAGTGCACTTTTTTGTAAATGTCAGCTTTCCTGTAGTAGGTTGTATACATTGTATAGAAACACAATTTCCCAAGCAGGGTCAAGGCACCCCTCTACAATGTTATTTATTGCAATTCTGCATTTTGTAATGTTTCACTCTAAACACTGCTAAAATTGCTGCTCCCCATCAATGGAATGTTTTAAAAATGTTTTGGTAATTACCGTCTCTGAACATTTGGTTCCCCATGACTTCCGTAGGGTTCAGATTCAGCACCTAAACTTTAATATTTTAATTTAATGTTCGCAACCTGCCTGGAATCAAACCCAGGTACATTTGACACATCACTATTAGTTACGCTCTTGTTTGAGACAGGTTTGCTTTAAATGAGTGATAAATAATACATTTGATTATGGTCATTTGCTGACCACACCAATAGATTATCATGTTTGGTCAGTAATAGCTGTAAAGAATCTGCTGCTGCATGGTAACTCAGCTCACATCCACTTCCAGGTAGTTGCTGATTTCACAGCTTTGCTCCACTGAAGTGCACTACAAAACTTATCAAAAGGCAGCTCATGCTGCATGTCCAAAGATCAAGAGGTTTATTAAAGATCATAAATGACATTGGTAACATTGGTGTATAAATGCTTTGACATGTTTCACGCCTAAGCAATTCAGCATGAAATGCATCAGTGCTCATACTCCACTGTTACCATTGTGATTTATTATCTTTAAAGTACCTACTGGTCTCAGAACATGTTGCATATGTTTACATCTTTTGAGATGTTGTATGCCATATTTGGGCACTCACCTATATACTGCTTGTGGCTATCATATCATACAACTATTTTTGTCTGCTTCACCCTGCACCCAAATAAAATATGCCTGCATGTTCCAAATGTACATATTGACTAATCTATTTAATTATTGCGTGTGAAACTTTATATAAAACAGACCGATTTCATAAATTCTTTCATGCAGCATTTTTATGCTTAATAGAGAATAAATTAAATGTCCACAGTAATTATTTCTTTTAATTCTTTAAATGATGAGAAAATAATATTTTAGTACACTAAGCCCTTTTCAGATTAACTGCGTTTGTGCATTCTGTCCACAGGCAAAATTGTAACCTTGTATATTCCTTTCTGAAATTCAAATCAGATAATTCTGTTTGAATGATTATTATTTGAAGAACTGACATTGAAAAAGTAGGGGAAATTATGGAAATGCAAAGCCATAATATGATCAGAATCATCAAAGGTATCTGTAAGAAGGGATAAGATGTGAAAAATATGACACGCTGCATTTTTGACAGAGGATTTGTAAAACAATTTTTTTGTTATTTTAAGATACATTAACTTGCCCAAAATGTGATACAAATAATATAACAAACTACAATCACCCATATCAAAGTTTGGTGACACCCCAGTTATTACTTATGCTGTGGAAACTTATGCACCCCTCCTATTTTCACTGATGGCCAATAAACAGCCTTCTCAATAAAAAAGAATACTGTACATTGGTGGTCAATGTAAATGTCCCTTTTACATTGGTGGTCAATGTAAATGTCCCCTTTATCTTGGTGGTCAGTGTAAATGCCCAATTTACAAAAGTGGTCAGTGTGAATGCCCCCATTGCACTAATAGTTAACAGTGATGAATAGACTGATTTAACTGCAGAATTACACCAAAGTAGGGGTGTATTGATGGCAATTTACTTGAAAGCAGCTTCCATAACCCAAAGAATCTATTTAAAGCCAATTCTCTACAGGTAAATATTTCAGGTGTGTGTATTTTAATTGACAGTGATGGATTTTCCACCAGAGAATGTTTGGTGAAAATCACATTCTTTGTAAATAGAATTTCACTCATCCTTTTTGGTGAGAGTAGATATCCCTGTTACATTGGTGGTCCCTGTAAATGCCCCATCCCATTGGTGGAATTGTGGTTTATGTCCCTGTTATATTGGTAGGTTGTAGGAACAAGTGGCATGATTTCAGAGATAGTACAGATTTTTCACTAACACAGGAACATGTTTTACTTTTCACTCACTCAGATGTTTAGGAGAAACTTGTATGAAAAAAAATCTATATTTTTCATTTCTTATTAATCAGTGGGCATCTTTTGGGCAGGTGGGGAGTTTGTTTAGAGTAGGTTACTTTTCTCTCATTTTTTGTGTTTTCATTACATTAAATATATCTCTTGATTTTTGCTGAACTTTTGGGAAAATTAAAATTATCAATTTTCCTTACTTCTAGTGGTTAGTGGAGGAGAGCCCCTTTACATTGGTGGTCTATGAAATGCTTCCTTTATTGACAGTTAGTTGTGAAGTGGTCTTACTGTTGTTCAGTGATGAAAATGGTCTCTTTACAATAGAAAGTTATGACTTATTGAGTGAAATGTCTCCTTATATTGGTGTTCAGTGTTTACTTAACTGTAGTAAAGGTAAGGAAGCCTTGAACCATCACTGCTGCAAAGGGCCGCAACTCTAAAAAATTCCTATGAACACTTAACCTTTCCGCTGCTGGAGATCCTACCACTTAAAGTGTTATTTATTAAACACACAACAGTAAAATCAGTCTTTATAGTATATGCAGAAAGGATGCTTGTTATACTCACTGTGGAACCTAAGGGGTTAATCCCCTGCATTGTGTAAAAAGGCTGATTGATCCTGTCTTCTCTGATCATCTCCTTCTTTTACTATCCCCAATTCATCTGTTCATAGTACAGAGCCTTGGAGGCACTATGTACATGCTTAGTTTGGTGTGTAATGCTGGAGAGTTTTTCTTTTTTTGAGGGGGTGTATGTGATCATCACAGGGCCAATCAGCACTGTACAGACAGAAAGTCAGGGGTCATGCAGCCTCATAGGACAGTCAGAACAGAATGAACTCCTCCTACAAGCTTTAATCAGTGCTTGGCCGGACACTGATAGAAGTCACACAACTGCTATATACTGCTGATGAGAAAAGGTATTTAGCAGTTTATATTAAAGTGGGAGTCCGGCATGATCATTGTTTTCGCACTGAATCTTGGTAAGCCTGACACTAAGCTCCCAGGAGACAGTGCGGCGCCGGGGAAAGGCAATAAACACGCCTACTCCCATGGGAGGAGAGACAGGAAGTGCCACAATAAAGTACAATATAAAGGTATTTACAGCGATAAAAAAATTTGTGTGGCATTTGAACATCTATGCAATTAACTGAAGGGGGTAAGATTAAGTTAAAAATTTGAGTGGAACCCTGCTTTAACTAAAATAATTTTATTTCCATGTTCTGTGTACTGTGGGAGACCAGATATAGTGAATGCAGGGTCATTTAGTAACACTTTAAAGAATGTTTGGCAGAAATTTTCATCCACACTACCACTCATTTATCAGTTATACAAAAATGCCTTCTGAAGCTGTTTTTATACCTACTTGATTAACATACTTACCGGATCCCTCTCAGGCCTGCTTGTGGTAGCAAAAACCAATAGATGCAGCATTGCAATCTGTGCTGACCAGTCACTTCTTCATTACCCCATCCTGCTGCTGCAGTCTTCAGGATCCTGAGCAGGGATGAGCTGAACACCCCCCCAGTTCAGTTTGCGGCAGAACATGCGAACTGACAAAAAGTTTGTGCGAGCACGCGAACAGCATTAAAGTCTAAGGGACCCGAACGTGAAAAATCAAAAGTGCTAATTTTAAAGGCTAATATGCAAGTTATTGTCATGCAGCAAAATGACATTTCTAAAGGAAAAGTAATTTAAAACTACTTGCGGCTGTAATGTATTGTCGGGTCCCGGCAATATAGATGAAAATCATTGAGAAAAACGGCATGGGTCCCCCCAACCCATTACCAGGCCCTTTGGGTCTGGTATGGATATTAAGGGGAACCCCGCACCCAAAAAAAAAAAAAAAAAGGCGTGGGGCCCCAAGGCCCTATATACTCTGAACAGCAGTATACAGGCGGTCCCCAGGTTAAAAACAAAATAGGGACTGTAGGTTTGTTCTTAAGCTGAATCTGTTTGTAATTTGGAACAGGTACATTTTTTAATCTATTTTTAAGCTTTTTGGATAACATAGGGAAGGGTTATCACCCCTGTAACATTTGTTTTGTTTTGCTGTCTGTGCCCCTATTCAGAAGATTTCACCTCACTTTCCGTTCCAATGTCAATTGGATTTTGAAAATTTTGGGTTATTAGGGAAACAAGGATTGGTGATAAAGCATCAGTGGAGACACCTTTTTCCCATATTAACTCTTACAGGAGAGAATTTCCCTTCCTAGTCGTAGATTTCCTCTCACTTCCTGTAGTCTCCCTCTGTTTGTAAGTAGGAGTCGTTTATAAGTCGAATGTTTGAAAATAGACCGCCTGTATATACTATATGGCCTGCCCTATATACTCTGCGGAAAATTGGGCTTTGGGTGTTGGTGGTACCAGAACACTGTAAGCCCTTACAGTTACTTTTGGTGGGCGCTGGAATGGGCCCTGCTGTGAAATATTATATCAAGAATTGTAATTACATGCCACTGTTAAACAGGGGCAGAAAAATTGGGCCTTTGGTGGTAGTGGTGCCACAACACTGTAAGCCCTCACAGTTACTCTTGGTGGACGCAGGAACAGGCCCTGCTGTGAAATATTATATCAAGAATTGTAATTACATGCCACTGTTAAAAAGGGGCAGAAAAATTGGGCCTTTGGTGGTGGTGGTGGTGCCACAACACTGTAAGCCCTCACAGTTACTCTTGGTGAGCGAAAGAACGGGTCCTGCTGTGAAATATTATATCAAGAATTGTAATTACATGCCACTGTTAAAGAGGGGCAGAAAAATTGTGCCTTTGGCGGTGGTGGTGCCACAACACTGTAAGCCCTCACAGTTTGTCTTGGTGGGTGCAGGAACAGGCTCTGCTGTGAAATATTATATCAAGAAGTATAATTACATGCCACTGTTAAACAGGGGCAGAAAAATTGGGCCTTTGGTGGAGGTGGTGGTGGTGCCACAACACTGTAAGCCCTCACAGTTACTCTAGGTGGGCGCAGGAACAGCCCCTGCTGTGAAATATTATATCAAGAATTGTAATTACATGCCACTGTTAAAGAGGGGCAGAAAAATTGGGCCTTTGGTGGTGGTGGTGCCACAACACTGTAAGCCCTTCCAGTTACTCTTGGTGGGTGCAGGAACAGGCCCTGCTGTGAAATATTATATCAAGAATTGTAATTACATGCCACTGTTAAAGAGGGGCAGAAAAATTGGGCCTTTGGTGGTGGTGCCACAACACTGTAAGCCCTCACAGTTACTCTTGGTGGGCACAAGAACGGGTCCTGCTGTGAAATATTATATCAAGAATTGTAATTACATGCCACTGTTAACAGGGGCAGAAAAATTGGGCCTTAGGCAGTGGTGGTGGTGCCACAACACTGTAACCCCTCACAGATTCTCTTGTTGAGCGCAGGAACGAGCCCTGCTGTGAAATTTTATAGCAAAAATTGTAATTACATGCCCTTGTTAAACAGGGGCAAAAAAACTGGGCCTTAGGCAGTGGTGGTGGTGGTACAACACTGTAAAGTCTCACAGATACTCTCGTTGAGCGCAGGAACGGGCCCTGCTGTGAAATATTGGATCAAAAATTGTAATTACGTGCCCCTGTTAAACAGTGGCAGAAAAATTAGGCCTTAGCCAGTGGTGGTGGTGCCCTGAACCAAAAATATTCTTAGAAGCTATCATTATGAAGATTGAGTAGGAATTGGCCCTCGTGGAAGACCTCACAAGTATCTCCACTATTACATATCAGCATATTTTTTTTAGCTTCTCACTGTTATATGCGTCCTCACTGTTATGTATATATATCAATGTTGTTGTTTTGTATATTTTTTCTATTTAATAAAATCGTTTTTTATTACTCTGTTGTTGTTAAAGTCCCACTAACCTTCCTTGAGGATATTTTTTATCTATTGAGTAGGAAAAGGATAGTAACTCAGCATTATAGGATAGTCACTCAGCATAGGCAGTCTTCAAAGCCTCCAGCAGCACTGAATGTGCGTTCAGAAAGAATGCTGGATGCAGGACAGGCCAGTAGCTCAATTGCCTATTGAGCAAGCTCTGGCCAGTGGTCCATCCTCAAGACCCAGTAACCCAGTGGATGTTCTGTTGGGAAGGTCTCCAAGTCTGATCTTGCCCCTAGATATTCCTGCACCATGTAATTCAGACGCTGACGATGCTTGCTGGAACTGATCAGACCTTGGTGCTGAGGACTGAAGAATTGCCTGAAGGCATCGGTCAGCTGGCCACCTTCTCCACCGCTCTTTCTGTGACTGAACGAATTCTCAGCAACACGTCCAGCACCAGGAAATTGTAACCTCCCAGGCTCTGGAAACGCATTGCACAAACCTTTCTGCAAGGCCTCCCGAAGATGTTTCATCCTCTGCTCCCTCTGCGAAAGCTGGATAAGTTCTGCAACCTTACCCTTGTAACGTGGATCAAGAAGGGTTGCCAGCCAGTAATGATCCCTCTCCTTGATACCACAAATCCTAGGGTCCTTTTGCAGGCTTTGCAGGATCAGGGAGGTCATGCAGTGTAAGTTTGCAGAGGCATTCGATCCTCTGGGTCACTAAGGATCACATGATCCGCAACCAACTCCTCCCAGCAACGTACAACTCCATGGGTTTGTGGGGTCTGAAAACGATCCCTTGAAGACTGCTGCTGATGCTGAGTGTTATCCTCCTCCTCCATGCTGACACAATCCTCCTCCTCCCTTTCTTCTTCCTGTGTGATCGGCGGGCCCGCAGGAATACTATCTGGATAAAGGGGGCCTTCAGAGGTAAGGAAGTCCTCCTCTTCCCCCCACTGTTCTGCCCCAAGTGCCCTGTCCATTATTCCACGAAGCGTGTGCTCCAACAGGAAGACAAGAGGGACAGTATTACTAATGTATGCACTGTGACTGTCACTGCTCACCATCCTCGTGGCCTCCTCAAATGGTGACAGGACAGTGCATGCATCCTTGATCAGTAGCCACTGGCATGGCGAAAAAAAGCCAAGCTCCCTTGACCCTGTCCTGGTGCCATACTCACACAGGTACTCATTAATGGCCCTCTACTGTGTGTGCAGTCACTGTAGCATTGCCAACATTGAGTTCCACCTGGTGGGCATGTCACAAATGAGGCGATTCTTGGACAGGTTGCATTCCCTTTGAAGGTCAGCCAGCCGAGCACTGGCATTATATGACCAGCTGAAATGACCACAGACTTTCCTGGCCTGCCTCAGGAGATCCTGTAAGTCCAGGGACCTGCTCAAGAACCGCTGCACCCCCAAATTCAGGATGTGAGCCAAACAGGGAACATGGGTCAAGTGTCCCTGTCGGAGGATGGAGAGGAGGTTTGTGCCATTGTCGCATACAACCATTCCTGGCTGAAGCTGGCATGGTGTCAACTACCTCTGAGCCTGCCCCAGCAGAGCTGCCAGAATCTCTGCCCCATAGTGGCTCCTGTCCCCTAAGCAGACCAACTCAAGCACCGCATAGAATCTTTTTGCCTGAGTGCTTGCGTAGCCCCTTGAATTCCTATGGAGCACCGCTGGTTCAGAGGACAAATCTGCAGAGCTAGAGGCCATAGAGGAAGAAGAAGAGGAGGGGGTGAACGAGAGAGCTGTGGCAGAATCACCACTAGTATTTTGGAGGCGTGGTGGCGGAACAAGCTCCAACAATACTGAACCCTGTCCTGCATCCTCCCCAGCTGCCAGCAGAGTGACCGTGTGCCGTGAAAGAAAGGTAATGTCCCTGTCCATGCCTGCTGGGCCATGAGTCAGCAGTAATATGCACCTTACTGCTAACTAGGGATGAGCCGAACACCCCCCGGTTCGGTTCGCGCCAGAACCTGCGAACGGACCAAAAATTTGCACGAACATTAGAACCCTATTGAAGTCTATGGGACTCAAGCGTTCGAAATCAAAAGTGCTAATTTTAAAGGCTAATTTGCATGGTATTGTCCTAAAAAGGGTTTGGGGACCGGGTCCTGCCCCAGGGGACATATATCAATGCAAAAAAAAGTTTTAAAAACGGCTGTTTTTTCGGGAGCAGTGATTTTAATGATGCTTAAAGTGAAAAAAAAGTGAAATATTCCTTTAAATATCGTACCTGGGGGGTGTCTATAGTATGCCTGTAAAGTGGCACGTGTTTCCCGTGCTTAGAACAGTCCCTGCACAAAATGACATTTTTAAAGTAATAAAAGTAATTTAAAACTGCTTACGGCTTTAATGTAATGTCCGGTCCCGGTTATATGGATGAAAATCAGTAAGACAAATGGCATGGGTACCCCCCCAGTCCATTACCAGGCCCTTTGGGTCTTGTATGGATATTAAGGGAAACCCCGCACCCAAATTAAAAAAAGGAAAGGCGTGGGGCCCCAGGCCCTCTGAACAGCAGTATACAGGTGGTGAAAACAAGAAAGGGACTGTAGGTTTATTGTTAAGTAGAATCTGTTTGTAATTTTGAACTGGTACATTTTTAAAGTGTAGCTCCAGCCAAAAAAATCTATTTTTAAGCTTTTTGGAAAACATAGGGAAGGGTTATCACCCCTGTGACATTTGTTTTGCTGTCTGTGCACCTCTTCAGAAGATTTTACCTCACTTTCTGTCCCAATGACAAATGTTTTTTGACAATTTGGGGTTTTTAGTGAAACAAGGATTGGTGATAAAGCATCAGTGGAGAGGAGACACGTTTTTCCCATATTAACTCTTACAGGAGAGAAGTTCCCTTCCTATGGGTAGATTTCATCTCACTTTCTGTTGCCTCCTTCCGTTTGCAAGTAGGAGTCGTTTGTAAGTTGGATGTTTGAAAGTAGTGGTCTGCCCTATATACTCTGCAGAACTTGCGGCCTTAGGTGTTGGTGTTGCCACAACACTGTAAGCCCTCACAGTTACTCTTGGTGGGCGCAGGAACGGGCTCTGCTGTGAAATATTAGATGAAGAATTGTAATTACATGCCCCTGTTGAACAGGGTCAGAAAAATTTGGCCTTTGGTGGTGGTGCCACAACACTGTAAGTCCTCACAGTTACTCTTTGTTGGCTCAGAAACGGGCCCGATTGTGAAATATTAGATCAAGAATTGTAATCACATGCACCTGTTGAACACGGGCAGAAAAATTGGGCCTTTGGTGGTGGTGGTGGTGTTGCCACAACACTGTAAGTCCTCACAGTTACTTTTGGTGGGAGCTGGAATGGGCCCTGCTGTGAAATATTATATTAAGAATTGTAATTACATGCACCTGTTGAACAGGGGCAGAAAAATTGGGCCTTTGGTGGTGGTGTTGCTGATGCCACAACACTGTAAGTCCTCACAGTTACTCTTGGTGGGCGCAGAAACGGGCCCTGCTGTGAAATATTAGATCAAGAATTGTAATTACATGCATCTGTTGAACAGGGGCAGAAAAATTGTGCCTTTGGTGGTGTTGCCACAACACTGTAAGTCCTCACAGTAATGCCCCGTACACACGGTCGGATTTTCCGATGGACATTATCCGATCGGAGCATGTTGTCGGAAATTCCGACCGTGTGTGGGCTCCATCGGACATTTTCCATCAGATTTTCCGACATACAAAGTTGGTCAGCAGGAGATAAAATTTTCCGACAACAAAATCCGATCGCGTCAATTCCGACCGTGTGTGGCCTGTTCCGACGCACAAAGTGCCACGCATGCTCAGAAGAAATTCTGACACGGGACAGCTCGTTCTGGTAAACTTAGCGTTCGTAATGGATACAGCACTTTCGTCACGCTGCAATGTTCAGAATGATTTAATACAGCGCACTCTCTTCTTCTTTATAATGTGACAAGAATTAAGTAGTTTTGCTGCTCATATTCACACACACTTCTCACAAACTTCTTTCGTTACTATTTATCGGGATTCCCTCAATATATTTTGATTTCTCACATCTGACAACATATTTTTTTTATTTTTTTGACTTTAATGTAGAATCTTTTTTTGTGTTTCTCTTTTTTAATTTTTCTTTTTGGTGATTTTGATTTGTACTCCCGAAAATGTTTGTGTGTTTTTTGTGACAAGTTCCCACAACACCATTGATATGTTGTTCTATTTAATCTGTAGGAGATTGTTTGTTGTTGTTGTCTCTTGTTAATTTCACATTTTATGTTAGAAATGTACCTGAATCGTCACCAACAAACTGTCCTTTTTGGATGAAAACACACACAGGAGAGTAGAATTTACCTAAAAATATTTTATTAAGGGGTCACAACTATAAACAAAGAGGGAGGCAATGCTGGAGAAACTGCAGAAGTGGGCGAAGCCTTGGACCCCCAGGGCAGACATCAATTATTTAAAAGCAAAATTGGTGGCCTGAGGAGTCCATATCTAAGGGAGGGCAGTCTGGTCCAGAAGTCCCAGAGATCCGGAAAGCAGCAGATGACATCTATGTCCCCAGGCTGTGGTCATACGAGAGACTGCAGCTTTTGTCAGACCAGACTGAACCCAGGGCAATCACTCTTTGGTCTTCCTTCCACGCTTCCTTCCAGCCTTTGGCTGTGGTGGTGGAGTTGTGGCAGCAGGAGGAGGAGGAGGATCGTCGATCTCAATGACATCCGTCTTGTGTGTCAGTTCCCCACTCTCCCCCTTACGTAGGACTTTATAAATCAGGTCCTCAGAGATCTTGCGTTGGCCCTCCTGCATGCCCTGCAATTTGGTGGCAGCCATGCAGGCAAAGGCCTCTTCAGGACTGGGGAAGGCTCTGAGGGACGCAGAAGCCTCCTGGATCAGCCTGTATGCTGAATCCTGCACAGGACTGGGAGTGGCCTTCCTGGACCTTTTGTATGGCAGGTGGAGGGGAGGAACCTGAGACTCAGTCAGGCTGCGACTTGTCCCTGGCTTCTCTTGTCTGACACTTAGCCCCGCCTCCTCCTGGCTGCCACTAATCCCCGCCTCCTCCTGGCTGACACTAATCCCCGCCTCCTCCTGACTGCCACATTCCACAGCCTCCTCCTGGCTGAGGTCTTCCTGTGTATGAAAAAGGGACATAGTTTTAGTTTTTTTTACATCAATCACACACAATTTTCACCTCCTGACTGCTGCAAATTGAATGTTAACAAATATAACAGACTATCCTTCTGAGCCCAGCATTTTTTATTCTTGTCCCAATTTTGGGTGCCCACTACTGTCTATTGATATGTAAAACACTTTTTTTAATCAGCAATTAATGATCAATAATAACATCTAGTAAACATCATTTCTTTATTGTCCAGAAATCTGTAGAAGAATGCTATACCTGACTCCAGCTGGGCTCCTCCACTTCTTCCTGGCTGGAAGGCCCAGGTTGGACATCAGAAGCCTCAGCTGGGATGGAAGGAAGAGTGGAAGGAAGAGTAGAGAGGGATTCCCTGACTTCAGTGTGGTCTGACAGAAATCGCAGTCTCTCATAGTACCACAACCTGGGGACATAAATGTCATCTGCTGCAGCTCCAGACCTCTTGGAATCTGTGACCTTCTTGCGCTCCCTAAGATAAGTGCTCCTCAGGCCACCAATTTTAGCTTTTAAATAAGGGATGGTTGCTGTGGGGACCACCGGCTTCACCAACTCCAGCAGTTTCTCCAGCGCTGCCTGCCCCTTTTGTTTGTGATTATAGTGGGGGTGTCTCACCTGCCACAGACAGGGCAGCTCCCTGTACTTGTCTATGAACAGGGGCAGGAAATTGTGGTCATTGAACCCATCCATTTTCTCTGCAAGACACAACACAAGACAAACCCTAATGTCAGGCCAAACTCCCCTAATCTTGTTACAATATAGGCTTCAATTTCGAAGCAGTATAGGCCCAAGTTTAGATCCTACCTTCGTTAGCACGATCGGCGTCTCCGATGCTCCTTCCTCCGCTCACAGATCATACGTAAGACGCGCGCGTTACGATTTATACACACTGCGCATGCGTATAACTCCGCCCGCCCCTGACGTTCTTTCTATTCTATTCCCCGCCCCTTTTCGTTCGGCGCAGTGGAGGAAGAGCACATGGCGGATAGACAGCAGGATTGTGCTAAGTACAGCAACGAGGAGGAGGAGGAGGAAAGGCCGGAGCCTGAAACGTCCCAATCCAGAAGGAGATTAAAGGACTCAAATATGTCCTTTGGGGAGATGTTGGAGATGGTGGACATCCTGAAGAAGGCCGACTATGATGGAAAGTATGGGCCTTACCCCAACCCCAATGTCCGAAAGGCCAAGATCATGGCGAAAGTGGTCAGGAGTCTGCACCGGAAATTCAGGGTACGACAATCGAAAGATCAGCTCAGGAAGCGGTGGTCGGACCTGAAATTACGAGAACATGAGCAGTACAGAAAGATCCGGAGAGTGCTGCAAAAAAGTAAGTAGTTGTGCTGTGTTCCTATTGTTCTTGTGTTTATTACGTTCGTGCTGCTCCATGTGCTTTTAGGAACAGTTGTACAGTTTAAAATGGCAACTTTCATGTTCATGGGCACATTATTCGTTCGGATCACACATTTTTATTTCGGACTATAAAATACTATTGTTTAGGCCATATGCATTTGGCCACCATTTTGAGGCCCTATACTTGTCTTCAAAGAATTGGGTTGTGTAGATGGCTTGGTTACGAGAATGAAATGCAAACTAGATTCTGTGTAAGGAGAGGACACTGAGCAGCTGTTTTCACATCTGGACACTGGAGCACTAGTGTGGGACCCCAGAACACCATTTTTATTAGGGGGGCCACACAGGTGCTCCAGTGTATACTATAGGGGGGGATACATCTGTGAAGCTTGTACAAAACAGGTAAAGTATTGCAGCTTGACAAAGGACACTAAAAATGCTACATCTTGGAACTCTGCTAAAATAGATCATTGTACCCCACTTCCAAGCAATGTTTAATCTTTATAGTTCTGCAATCAAATGTCTGTGTGCTAATTATACCATTTTTGTTTTACATAGGGGAGAAAAGACTCGGAGGACACCCCTCATCCGAGGAGACCAGAGACCCCCCCCCTCTGGAAGAAGGGGAAATCCACCCAACACAAGATGAGCAGGAGGAAGAAGACTTGGTGGAACTAGTCACCACAACAGGTGAGTGTCTGCGACCACAGGCTCAGATAAGAGATGGATGGCGGCATTTTTTTTTTAGACCTAATTTATTTTGGGTTCCTCTCTTTTTAGGTGATCGTGAGGTTGTGGATGAAGATCCTTTCACATCAGAAAGTGCCCAGATCCTGATCGGGGAGATCATGGGGTGTAATTTACAATTGGAAATCATCAAGCAAAACATCAATGATGTTATTCCAAAATATAAAAACATCATTGATGTTTTGGGGCGAGTTTAAAGCCCCTCCAAATCACTTTCTTCTTTTGTGTGCTACAATGTGCGAAATGTTTTTGTGATTTTTCCAAAAGCCAAATTTGGAGGATGCACACAGTGTGCCAACATGTGCTATCTGCCATCACGGGAGATCAATGGACGCGTTTTGGGGGTGCAACCCCTTCTTCAATAATAAAGTAGCGGTGAGGAAGGGCTTTCTCCCCCAAAACACGTCCCTTGATCCCCCGTGATGGCAGCTAGCACATGTTGACATTGTGAAATTTGTGTGCATCTTCCAAATTTGGCTTTTCCAGGGGTGATTTCCCCCCATCTGAACGCAATATCAAACACAGTTCCTAAATACTCATGTCTGATATTGCCTTCAAGTTCTACCATATGTGAACTTTGTAAGATCAAGATTTGTGTCTTTCTTGTGGGTTTTACACAGGCCTGTTTTCTATAAAATGCACATTTTGATTTTGGATAATGACACCACAAAAATTGTTATACAACAAACATGTTGGTTTGTCAGAAAAACCTTTGGTAAATGCACATGTGATTGTGCAGGTATTAAAAAGATTGCTCATCAAGAATGTGTGGATTATTGTCTCAACGCTACAACACTTTTGGGGTGATGTAATTGTTGTTTTATGAGAAAATGGGGGTAATTTCCTAAGGGCAAATCCTCTTTGCACTACAAGTGCAGTTTCAGTGCAGTTGCAAGTGCACTTGTAGTGAAAAGTGTCTTTGCATTTAGTAAATAACAGCCAACAGTGCTTTGTATAAGGTTACACAATCAGGAAATGTTCACAAAGAAGAGCCTGGGGGGAGATGCCTGTCGAGAACTTGAGGTCCTGCAGGCTTCTCCCTGTGGCCAAATACCACAGGGTAGCGACCAACCTCTGCTCCGGAGTGATGGCTTGCCTCATGCAGGTATCCTGCCTGCTAATATAAGGGGTCAGCGAAGCCAACAAACGGTGAAACACGGGGTCCGTCATCCGGAGAAAGTTCCTGAAATCATCAGGATTATTCTCACGGATCTCACAGAGCAAAGGCATATGAGAGAACTGGTCATGCTGAAGCAACCAATTCTTGGTCCATGAACTCCTCCCCACCCTGTTCATGGACTGGACTTGTGTCAAGGTCAGGACCCCAACACCAAGCCCCCGCACAGCACGAACTCTACGAGGAGTACGCATACGAAACATGGCTAGAAAACGGTCGGCTGCTCAGAACGAAGTAACAGAACGCACTGAAGAACAGCAAGGCCTGTGAAGAGCGACCTGAAAAACAGCAACGAGCGGGCAAGATCGCACAGAAAACTCCGATACGAACTGACTGCACGCACTGAAGAGCAGATACAAACCCACAAGCACAAACTGAACGGCAGAAAACGATCTGAAAGCCACGAGTCTGAAAAAGCGCGAATCGTCTCTCACCAAACTTTTACTAACACGAGATTAGCAAAAGGAGCCCAAAGGGTGCCGCGCTTGGTTCTGAACCGGCCTTTTCTAGTCTCGTCGTATGTGGTGTACGTCACCGCGTTGTTGGCGATCAGAAATTCCGACAACTTTGTGCGACCGTGTGTAGGCAAAACAAGTTTGAGCCAACATCCGTCGGAAAAAATCCTAGGATTTTGTTGTCGGAATGTCCGAACAAAGTCCGACCGTGTGTATGGGGCATTACTCTTGGTGGGAGCTGGAACGGGCCCTGCTGTGAAATATTAGATCAAGAATTGTAATTACATGCACCTGTTGAACAGGGGCAGACAAATTGGGCCTTTGATGGTGGTGGTGCTGGTGCCACAACACTGTAAGTCCTCACAGTTACTCTTGGTGGGCGCAGAAACGGGCCCTGCTGTGAAATATTAGATCAAGAATTGTAATTGTTGAACAGGGGCAGAAAAATTGGGCCTTAGGCACTGGTGCCACAACACTGCAACCCCTCACAGATACTCTAGACATGAGCCCTCCTGTAAAATATTGCATCAAAAATTGTAATTACAAACCCCTGTTAAACAGGGACTGAAAAATTGGGCTTTAGCCACTAGTGGCGGCGCCCAGAACCAAAAATATTCTTACAAGCTATCAGCATGATCATTGAGGAGGAAGAGGCACTGGTGCTGGTGCCACAACACTCCAACCCCTCACAGATACTCTAGTTGGAGCACAGGAACAAGCCCTGCTGCAAAGTATTGCATCACAAATTGTAATTACACGCCCCTGTTAAACAGGGGCTGAAAAATTGGGCCTTAGGCACTGGTGCTGGTGCCACAACACTGCAACCCCTCACAAATGCTCTAGTTGAGTGCAGCAACGAACCCTCCTTGCAAAATATTGCATCAAAAATTGTAATTACACGCCCCTGTTAAACAGGGGCTGAAAAATTGGGCCTTAGCCACTGGTGGCGGCGCCCAGAACCAAAAATATTCTTACAAGCTATCAGCATGATCATTGAGGAGGAAGAGGATAGTCACTAAGCATAACAGAATAGTCACTCAGCATCAGCATAGGCAGTCTTGAAGGGATTTGACTTTTCAAAAAAAATGATTCAGTTACATCAGCATCAGGTGCTTGGTAGCTGGTGGTGATCCAAGACTGATTCATTTTTATGAAGGTCAGTCGATCGACTGAGTCGGTGGACAGGGGCACCATGTGATCGGTTACAAAACCTCCAGCAGCACTGAATGTGCGTTCCGAAAGAACGCTGGATGCAGGACAGGCCAGTAGCTCAATTAAATACTGTGCAAGCTCTGGCCGGTGATCCATCCTCAAGTCCCAGTAACCCAGAGGATTTTCGGTGGGAAAGGTGTCCAAGTCAAATCTTGCCCCTAGGTATTCCTGCACCATGTAAAACAGACGCTGGCAATGGTTGCTGGAACCGATCATACCTTGGGGCTGTGGACTAAAAAATTGTCTGAACGCATCGGTCAGATGGCCACCTTCTCCACCGCTCCTTCTTTGACTGACCGAAGCCTCAGTAACACGTTGTCCAGGAACAGGAGTTTGTAACCTCCCAGTCTCTGGGAACGCGTTGCACAGACCTTTCTGCAAGGCCTCCCGAAGATGTTTCATCCTCTGCTCCCTCTACGACGGCAAGATAAGGTCCACAACCTTACCATTGTAACGTGGATCAAGGAGGGTTGCCAGCCAGTATTGATCCCTCTCCTTGATACCACGAATACGAGGGTCCTTCCGCAGGCTTTGCAGGATCAGGGAGGCCATGCAGCGTAGATTTGCTGAGGCATTTGGTCTGGAGTCCTCTGGGTCACTAAGGACGACATGATCCGCAGCCACCTCCTCCCAGCCACGTACAAGTCGATGGGTTTCTTGGGACTGTAAATGATCCCTTAAAGACTGTTGCTGATGCTGAGTGCCAGGCTCCACCTCCATGCTGACACAATCCTCCTCTTCCTCCTCCTCCTCCTCCTCTTCCTGTGTGATCGGCGGGCACGCAGGAACACTGTCTGGATAAAGGGGGCCTTGAGAGCTAAGGAAGTCCTCCTCTTCCTGCCTCTGTTCTGCCTCAAGTGCCCTGTCCATTATTCCATGCAGCGTGTGCTCCAACAGGTGGACAAGGGGGACAGTGTCACTGATGCATGCACTGTCACTGCTCACCATCCTCATGGCCTCCTCAAATGGTGACAGGACAGTGCATGCATCCCTGGTCATGGCCCACTGGCATGGGGAAAAAAAACAAGCTCCCCTGACCCTGTCCTGGTGCCATAGTCGCACAGGTACCCATTGATGGCCCTCTGCTGCGTGTGCCAACGTTGAGTTCCACCTGGTGGGCATGTCACAGATTAGGCGGTTCTTGGGCAGGTTAAATTCCTTTTGGAGGTCTGCTAGCCGAGCACTGGCATTATATGACCTGCGGAAATGCACACAAACTTTCCTGGCCTGCATCAGGACATCCTGTAAGCCCGGGTACCTGCCCAAGAACTGCTGCACCACCAAGTTAAGGACGCGACCCAAACAGGGCACATGGGTCAATTGTCCCTGTTGGAGGGCGGAGAAGAGGTTGGTGCCATTGTCACAAACCACCATACCTGCCTTAAGCTGGTGTGGCGTCAACCACCTCTGAACCTGCCCCTGCAGAGCTGACAGAATCTCTGCCCCAGTGTGGCTCCTGTCCCCCAAGCACACCAGCTCAAGCACCGCATGACATCTTTTGGCCTGCGTGCTTGTGTAGCCCCTTGAACGCCTATGGAGCACCGCTGGTTCCAAAGTCAAATCACAGGAAGAGGCCATGGAGGAAGAAGAAAAGGAGGGGGTGGAGGAGAGAGGTGTGGCAGAATCACCACTAGTAGTATTTTGGAGGCGTGGTGGCAGAACAACCTTCCCAGCTGCCGGAAGAGTCACCCAGTGCGCGGTGAAAGATAGGTAACGTCCCTGTTCATGCCTGCTGGACCATGAGTCAGCGGTAATATGCACCTTACTGCTGACTGCCCTGTCCAGCGAGGCCAAGACCTTGCCTTCCACATGCCGGTAGAGAGCTGAAATCGCCTTCCATGAGAAAAAGTGGCGTTTGGGAACCTGCCACTGAGGAACCGCACATTCCACAAACTCATGGAAGGGGGCAGAGTCTACGAACTGAAAAGGCAGCAGTTTAAGTGCTAGCAATTTAGCCAAGCATTCAACTGCTAGGCATGTTGATGGCTGGGAGCGAACTTATTTTGGTGTTGCAGGTGGGGCAGGGAAATTTGCCTGGTACAATCTGATGTTGGTGTACCGATAGCAGATTGCCCCCAAGTACTTAGCTGTGACACACCTAAATTCTACACCTTCATTCTTCTCAGTGCAGGTCTCAGAGAGGACTGAAAGTATAGTGGGGTTGGAGATCCCAGCTGATGAGGAGCAAGGAGGAGCAAGGAGAGGTCCTCTTTGTTCTTTGGTGTGGGTCTTTTAGGTACGCTTGCCAACGAACTGCATGGCAGGTCAACATATGTCTGGTCAAGCATGTGGTGCCCAAGCGGGAGATGTTTTGGCCATGAGAGATACGCTTCAGACATATGTTGCAAATAGCAGCGGTGCGATCTGATGCACTCGTCTCAAAAAAGGCCCACACCAAAGAACTTTTGGAATAACGCGCAGAGACAGCAGCGCCCTGCACATGCAGAGCTCTGTGGTGTGATGCAGTCGGTATGCTGCCCTTAAGCTGGCCCCTGGAGGGCATCCTGCCTCGTTGGTGATGCACCTCCTCCTCCTCCTCTCTCCTATCAGGCACGTGGAGTCAGTGACCTCATCATCCCCTCCCTCCTCATCACTGGAGCAAAGCTGGCAGTATGCTGCAGCAGGGGGAACATGACTGCCAGATTGCTGTCCTTCTTGGGCACCCCCTCTCTCTTGGCTCACGTTACTGCCTTCCTCTAGCTGGGTACCATCATCGAAGCCTTCAAAGCGCTGGGCATCCTCCTGGATAGGGATGAGTTTTGTGTTCGAGTTGAACCCATGTTCGACTCGAACATCGTCTGTTCGATGGTTCGCCGAACTGTAAACGATATGGGCCGTTTGCGCCAAATTCGAGTGGCGCGTCGCGGCCTATAATTCACTGAGGCATCGAAGTGCATTGCTGGCTGATGATTGGCCAAGCATGCACTATGACCCGCATGCTTGGCCAATCACAGCACCATCTGTACAGAGAGCTGTAATTGGCCAAAGCCAGGGTGGCTTTGGCCAATTATGGCTCAGGGGGTTTAGTACACGCCCCACATTATATAAGGCCGCCTGCACGTCGGCCCTGTGTACTGTGTTCCGGCGTTGAGAGACAGAGACAGAGAGACAGTGTCATTTGATTTAAGTTAGATAGATTAGGCAGGACAGTCAGTCATTTAGCTGCACTTACAGTGTATTTTGTATATATATGCATCCCAGGTGTTGTATATACATATATATATATATATATATATATACACTGTATTCAGTTTAGCTAGATCCATTCCTGTTATTATCTTCCTAATGACAGGCAGGCAGGTGTTGTTACAGTATTTGAAGAAAATTGCTGGTGTTCTTCTGATCCTATTAGTCCTATTAGCTACAGTATTTACAGTTAGTGTAGTGCGTCCTCTGCACAGTGTGCACCTAAAGCTACCTGTAGAAGATTGGCGGTGTTTTTTCTGATCCTATTACTACCGCAGGCAGCTACATTATTTTTTAGTGTAGTGCGACCTCTGCACAGTGTTCAGCTAAAGCTACAAGTTAGTGTAGTGCGACCTCTGCACAGTGTTCTGCTAAAGCTACAAGTTAGTGTAGTGCGACCTCTGCACAGTGTTCAGCTAAAGCTACAAGTTAGTGTAGTGAGACCTCTGCACAGTGTTCAGCTAAAGCTACAAGTTAGTGTAGTGTGACCTCTGCACAGTGTTCAGCTAAAGCTCCAAGTTAGTGTAGTGTGACCTGTTCAGCTAAAGCTACAAGTTAGTGTAGTGCGACCTCTGCACAGTGTTCAGCTAAAGCTACCTGTAGAAGGTTGGTGTTGTTTTCCTGATCCTATCACTACCGCAGGCAGCTACATTATTTACACGTTAGTGTAGTGCGACCTCTGCACAGTGTTCAGCTAAAGCTACCTGTAGAAGGTTGGTGGTGTTTTCCTGATCCTATCACTACCGCAGGCAGCTACATTATTTATACGTTAGTGTAGTGCGACCTCTGCACAGTGTTCAGCTAAAGCTACCTGTAGAAGGTTGGTGTTGTTGGGGCGTGGCCTGGAGTGGCATGGAATAGGACGCTAGGGAACAGAGCTCCGCTGGCCGCATATCTGTTTTAACAAATCCTGGGACTAATTTGTAAGCTGCTCGCCCGAAAATCACCTCCGCTGCGCTGGGAACCCCCCCGGATCATGTCGCCGATGAAAAAAGCCGCTTCAGCGGTTAAAAAACTGGGACAATACCGCCGTCAGGAAGCTGAGACCCAGGGGGAAGATGGCGCCGCCATGCAGGGGGAGGAGGGGACCATTGGAACAGATACAGCTAAAGTGCTGGAAGCCATCACAGCATGCCAGGAAGCAGTAGCAGCCTGCCAGACCACGGTCACAGCAAAGATTGAGGAAGTGAAAGTAGACATCCCTCTGGTAAGACAGGACTTCCAAAAGCTGAGAGAGAGGGTGACAGAGGCAGAGACCAGGCTGGGCAATGTGGAAGACTCCCTCCCCCCCGCTGCAGAACTCCACAGAAGAACTGCAATGTCAGGTAAATCAACTCATACAAAAGCAGGATGAGATTGAAAACAGATTGAGACACTGTAATTTAAGATTCATCGGCCTCCCTGAAGGAGCAGAGGGGAAAGAACCCCCCCACATTCCTGGAAAATCTACTTCGGGACACTTATGGGAGAGATTCTGTCTCCCCCACATTTGTAGTTGAACGCGTGCATCGCTTGTCAGGAAAACCACCACCTGCTGGAGCACCCCCATGCACGTTCATAGCGAAGTTCCTTAACTTTCGAGACTGCGACGCCATACTTCGACTCAGCAGGGAAAAAGGCAATATTCCCTTTGGGAACAAAATGATAGCCGTCTTTCCGGATTTCTCTGCTGAAGTACAACGCAGAAGAAGGACCTTCACAGAAGTTAAACGGTGTCTCCGAATCAAAAGTATAAAGTATGCCATGCTCTTCCCAGCACGTCTGCGAGTTGAGGGAGAGGACCGAGCCCATTTCTTTGAGGATCCGGAAGCGGCCATTGCATGGCTGGAGCAAAGAGAGGCACACAGATAAGTAACCCAGATGCTTTTCATGGTCTCTCTCTTATTCAACCCCCACTTGTTTGCGGGGGGATTGGGTACTGAGTAATTTTTGGTTCAGTATAGATATTGCCAAAGCTGATCTCGACGCACACTGACTCTGACTTTTCTCCTTTTTCTATTCCCAGTAACACAATGGTGTGTCGTGACCGCGACTAAGTGCACTGTCACTGTTACCCCTTCTTTTTTTTCTTTTTCTTTTTTTATATACCCAAGTGCTATATATCCTGTTGAAAGAATAATAGCTTGTCAGGGATATGAACGGAACTGCTACTATTTCTAAGGATGCAGCAGGCTCGAAGCTACAACATAAGCTATACCAAAAATATGCAGGACTTGCATCAACATGGTCCCTATTCCCCACCATACCCAGGGAGTGTATGTTTTGGCTTACATACCCCATTCAGAGTTACACAGCTTACCTTGTAAGTTTGACACTGAACAGTCCACAATCATTACCGGCGGAGGATGATCCCCCTATGAAAATCTCACTAATGGAAGTGAGCTAAGTCCTGAGATGTGTATCGTTATTCAGCGCAGTTTCGCCCCACACATCACTACCCAAAACCTGAGATGGAACGAACTGTTCACTGTTATGCGTACCTACTCCTGTATATGCAATACTACTCAGTCCGTACTAGTCTCAATGATTGATTATATGAGTAGGTTTTTGCTAATTTGTTTTTTTTCCTCAGGTTGGATACTGTTTATGCCATGTTGGCAGTCTGGGATAAATGCCCGCACCAGTTCGGGATTGTGCAGGGCGGGGAGGGGGGAGGGGAAATTTCAACGGATAAAAAACACGTTTTATTGCTATATACTGAACGCATGTCTACGCCATCACGATAGATACAATTTATTTCCAGAAAATGTTTATTACTTTAGGTTATGTGTCTCTATGTATATTATGAGGGTTTCCCTGAATCCTGGAGCTCGACAGTCTTGTAAACTGCCCTAATGCCTAATCTGAAATTGCTCACGTGGAACGTTCGTGGTATTAGAGACCCGATTAAGAGGTCAGCGGTGTTTACACTGCTTAAAAAACAAAAAGCAGATATAGTGACATTGGTAGAGACTCACACAGAAGGTATGGCACATAGAACACATAAAAAAACCTTGGATAGGTTGGGCGTTCCACTCAGTCCACACCACACATTCCAGGGGTGTGTCCATCTTAATTACTAAAACCACACACTTTGAGCTCCAGGGTTCGGAAATTGACCCAATTGGAAGATATGTATTCCTAAGGGCCAAAATTCAAGGGGAACTGGTAATTCTGTTAGCATTCTACGTCCCACCACCATTTAGCTATGAGGTGCTCACCGCCGGTTTTGATTATATGGCTATGTATCCTGCGATCCCAGCAATTTGGATGGGGCATTTTAATAATGTGTTAGACCCCACTATGGATAGAATGAGCAGTTCAATGCCCTTGTCGCCTTCCTCTTATTTAACCAGATTCGCTAGACTAATGCATAGCTTTAACCTTGTTGACACATGGAGAGTCAGAAACCCCTCAACCAGAGCTTACTCTTGCTTCTCCACGTCACACCATGCCATGTCCCGAATAGATCTCATACTACTGTCTGGGGCTCTTGTTCCCAGACTTACAGACGCAGGTTTCTCTCCCCGTTCATTGTCTGATCACTGTCCCTACTGGGTCACGCTCTCTTTGTCCTGTGGTCGTCCACCTCCCTCTTGGCGATTAAATCCCTTTTGGCTGACATTGCTCCCGGAGGACGATGACCTCCCAATGGAATGGGAACAATACTTCAGGACAAATGATGGCTCTGCCACAGTACAATCCGTATGGGAAATGTTCAAATTGCATGCACGTATGACTCTTACTAGACGCATTAACCAAATTAAAAAAACATCTGAGTTGTCGATTTATGGGGCAGAGGAAAGTGTACGGAAGGCTGAGGAAAGTTTTCTTAATGACCCCACCACTGATAGAGCAAATGATCTTAAACTGTTCTCGAGAGCTCTTGATCAACTACATTATGAAAAGTCCAAAAGAAAGATTTTTTTTCATAAACAGAATTCATTTGAACATGGGGAGAGAACCGGGAAGCTTCTGGCACATCTGGTACATTGTGAGCAAAGACCTCCAGTGGTGATTTCACTACGATCTCCTGATGATGTACTGGAGATGGAACCTGACAAAGTGTCTGATATGTTTAAAGATTTTTTTAGCAACCTCTACAAGGCCACAGATATGGATAACACGTCCACTATGGAGTCCTTCCTAGGGGGAATTCAAATCCCTCAACTAACTGCAGAACAGGTGGAGGAACTAGAAGCTCCACTTACAACAGATGAGATATCTAGTGCCATAGCAGATCTAAAGCTATGGTCTACCGGTGGTCTACCGGTGGAATTGTACTCCACTTACTCAGACCTGTTGATTCCCAGACTGCTTAAACTATATAATGCCATCTTTGAGGGCTCTGAAATGCCGGCATCGATGTGTGAAGCCACTATAGTAGTGATCCCCAAACCGGGCAAGGACTCACATCTCTCTGCTTCAGGTGGATGTCAAGATACTTGCGAAAGTGCTTGCCATCCGCCTGAATAAAGTTATTTTGTCCCTAGTGCATAGTGATCAAGCTGGCTTTATGCCAGGTAGAAACACCTCCTTTAACCTCAGAAGATTGTTTATTAATTTACAGGCCATTCATGATTGTCCAGGGTCACGGGTGATAGTGGCCTTGGACACTGCTAAGGCATTTGACTCAGTAGAGTGGAGATACCTTTGGTCCTGTCTTAGTAGTTTTGGCCTGGGACCTAAATTCATAAAGTGGGTGCAGCTCTTGTATCAGGCCCCGGTTGCGAAAGTACTGGCTAATGGATGGACTTCTGGACGGTTTTCCTTGACCAGGGGTACGAGACAGGGGTGTCCTCTGTCGCCGCTGCTTTATGCGCTGGCGGCAGAGCCACTCGGGATAGCTATTCAAGCACATCCTGGTGTTATGGGACTTGGTAGAGGGGAGGTGATGGAAAATATCAGTATGTACGTGGATGACACACTATTATACCTAGGTGATTCAGACAATGCCCTACCGCTAGTTCTAGATTTAATTAAACAATTTGGTACGTTTTCCGGCCTTCGAATAAATTGGGACAAGTCACAGATACTACCCTTGGACAGTTTCCTGCCACCTAGGAATAGAGCCTTGTTACCTTTGCAGAGGGTAGATACTATTTAATACCTGGGGGTACGGCTGACTAGAGACCCAGCAGATTATGTACCATTAAATATAGACCCACTATATGAAATGATCAGACAAAAGACTCAGATATGGGCTTGCCTACCCTTGGGAGTAATGGGTCGTATAAACCTGACAAAAATGGTTCTCTTACCCAAAATTTTATACATGGTCTGGCACTCTCCAGTATATTTAATTCTTAGACATTTTAAGGTAATAGAAGCTATCTTAAAACCATTCATATGGGGCAATAATAGGCACAAACTGTCCTGGCATAAATTAAAGAACCCCACTGATCTAGCTGGTATGGCCCTTCCGGATTTCAACATGTACTATTTGGCAGCCCAACTGGCACAAATTTTCCATGTTGATAAGGTAGATAAAGGAGAGATTCCTCAGTTTCTTATGTCCAGAGTGGTCTAGGCAGACCCAGGATTCAATGGTGATGATAACAGGGGGAGTAAAAGGGGTTGCGAGGACAGATAACCGTAGATCACTTTTGTATCAATATAGAAAGATCTGGAAGCTAGCTTCTGATAAGCTGAGCATACCAGCAATACACGATTTTACTACTTTATGGCATAATGTCTGAGTTCTGTCTGATCCCGGACAGTGAGGTGTGGAGCTCAAGGGGGATGTTCTACCTGTCCCACATTGTCAGTAATGGAAAGTTGAAGAGCTTTGATAGGCTGCAAACTGAGTTTACGCTTCCAAACCATTTATTTTTCAGATACCTACAGCTCCACCACGCCTTTCGATCACAATTTCCATCAGATGATCTTGTCTCAGCACGTAATCCTCTCATGGAATCTGTGAAATACCCAGACCCAAAAAAATTGATTTCCCAATTCTATCTTATGCTGACAACACCATCAGCGACCAAAATAGCATATGCACTGAAATCTAGGTGGGAGAGAGAGGTGGAGGTGGGTAGTATGGAAGATGATGAATGGAGTGATGCTCTAGATGCTTGCAAAATAGTATCCCCTAAGTTATCAGATTGATTAACTCAGATTTTCATATTGCGCAGATCCTACCTCACACCATATAGAATCTCCAGATATAAACAGAATCAACCTGCCACATGTACACTGTGCAATCAAGTAGTGGGCACTTTCTTTCACCTAATATGGCAATGCCCGAGGATTCAGGCTTTCTGGACCCAGGTAGTGAGATTCCTACATGATACAATGGGCTCCCCTGTCACATTACAGCCCAAACTGCGTGTTCTGGGAATTTTCCCAAACACAGAGATTAACAAATTTCAAAAGGTGTTTCTTCATGAAACACTTTTTTCTGCAAGAAAAGTTATAGCTAGGCTTTGGATGAGGCCTGATCCTCCAGAACTAGCGCACTGGATTACAGAAGTAAATACAGTATTACCCTATAAGAAACTCATATACACACATAGAGGGTGTCCCACTAAATATGAAAAAGTCTGGGAAAAGTGGCTTAAGGCACCTGAAACCTATGAATGACACTGAAAAATATAAAGGCTGTTACAATAGAACACATAGACCAATAACTTTTTTTTTTTTTTGTTAAAACTATGTTGGAGGGAGAAGCGATTACTAGAGGGACACGACATGTACATTGCTGGAATATATCTAGAATGCTGATGGTAATATAATATATAGAAGTAGCATCTATCTATACTTGGAATTTGGGGGAAGTCATAGCAAACTGTTTGATAATATACACTGTACTGTTTGCAGTTTTTATCCTTTTTTCTTTTATATAAGAAATGTATGGATGTATATGTATCGAATATATTTTCAATAAAAGAAAACGTGTTTAAGTAAAAAAAAAAGGTTGGTGTTGTTTTCCTGATCCTATCACTACCGCAGGCAGCTACATTATTTACACGTTAGTGTAGTGCGACCTCTGCACAGTGTTCAACTAAAGCTACCTGTAGAAGGTTGGTGGTGTTTTCCTGATCCTATCACTACCGCAGGCAGCTACATTAATTACACGTTAGTGTAGTGCGACCTCTGCACAGTGTTCAGCTATAGCTACCTGTAGAAGGTTGGTGGTGTTTTCCTGATCCTATCACTACCGCAGGCAGCTACATTATTTAAACGTTAGTGTAGTGCATCCTCTGCACAGTGTTCAGCTAAAGCTCCAAGTTAGTGTAGTGCGTCCTCTGCACAGTGTTCAGCTAAAGCTACAAGTTAGTGTAATGCGACCTCTGCACAGTGTTCAGCTAAAGCTACCTGTAGAAGATTGGTGGTGTTCTCATACTAATAATACTACAGGCAGGCAGTTGATTTTGCTAGCTGCAGTATCAGTATATATATATATATATATATATATATATTATATATCCCAGCTTAGTGCAGCTACATCTCACTGCAGGCCATTAGTATGTCTGGAAGGCCAACAAGGAGAGGCAGACAGTCAAGCCAATAAAAGAGGGCAAACAGGCTCTGTGTCTAAAGGCAACAGTGCTGGTCGTGGACACGGTGCATCCTCATCAACACGTGGCCATGGGACATGCTTGGCCTTTTTTTCGGCAGCTGGCCATGTTGAGCCGCAACATGCAGAAGACTTGGTCGAGTGGATGACCAAGCCGTCATCATCCTCCTCATCCTCTCTCACCCATGTTCAGGGTACTTTGTCTGGCAAAGCAGCTGCCAACGCGGCCTCTTCCCTTGGCTCAGTGACATCAGTCACTCCTTCCCTAGCCCCACCATGTCCTCCTGAGGAGTCCCTTGAACTGTTTGACCACAGTGTTGGGTACATGCTCCAGGAGGATGCCCAGCGTTTAGAAGGCTCTGATGATGATACTGAGCTAGATGAAGGCAGTAACGTGAGCACGGACAGAGGGGGTGCCCAAGAAGGATAGCAATCTGGCAGTTCCCCCTGCTGCATCATACTGCCAGGTTTGCTCCAGTGATGAGGAGGGAGGGGATGATGAGGTGACTGACTAAACGTGGGTGCCTGATAGGAGAGAGGAGGAGGAGGCACATCACTGATGAGGCAGGATGCCCTCCAGGGGCAGCACACTGACTGCATCACACCTCAGAGCTCCACATGTGCAGGGCGCTGCTGTCTCTGTGCGTTATTCCAAAAGTTCTTTGGTGTGGGCCTTTTTTGAGACGAGTGCATCAGATCCCACCACTGCTATTTGCAACATATGTCTCAAGCGTATCTCGTGTGGCCAAAACATCTCCCGCTTGGGCACCACATGCTTGACCAGACATATGTTGACCTGCCATGCAGTTTGTTGGCAAGCGTACCTAAAAGACCCACACCAAAAAACAAAGAGGACCTCTCCTTACTCCTCATCAGCTGGGATCTTAAACCCCACTATACCTTCAGTCCTCTCTGAGACCTGCACTGAGAGGAATGAAGGTGTAGAATTAGGTGTGTCACAGTCAAGTACTTGCGGGCAATCTGCTATTGGTACACCAACGTCAGATTGTACCAGGCAAATTTTCCTGCCCCAGCTGCTGCACCGCAAAAAGAAGTTCGCTCCCAGCCATCCACATGCCCAGCGGTTGAATGCTAGCTTGGCAAAATTGCTTTCAAACATCCAACTTACAAACGACTTCTACTTGCAAACGGAAGGAGACAACAGGAAGTGAGATGAAATCTACCCTTTGGAAGGGAAATTATCTCCTGTAAGAGTTAATATGGGAAAAACTTTTCTCCTTTATACTGATGCTTTATCACCAATCCATGTTTCACTAAAAACCCCAAATTTTCAAAAAACATTTGTCATTGGGACAAAAAGTGAGGTAAAATCTTCTGAAGAGGAGCACCAACAACAAAACAAATGTCACAGGAGTGATAACCTTTCCCTATGTTTTCCAAAAAGCTTAAAATAGATTTTTTGACTGGAGCTAAACACGTTAAAAATGTACCAGTTCAAAATTACAAACAGATTCTACTTAACAACAAACCTACAGTCCCTGTCTTGTTTGCACCACCTGTATACTGCTGTTCAGAGTATATAGGGCCTGGGGGCCCCACACCTTTCTTTTTTTAATTTAGGTGTGGGGTTCCCCTTAATATCCATACAAGACCCAAAGGGCCTGGTAATGGACTGGGGGGTACCCATGCCGTTTGTCTCACTTTTCATCCATATTGCCAGGACCCGACATTACATTAAAGCCGCAAGCAGTTTTAAATTACTTTTATTCCTTTAAAAATGTCATTTTGTGCAGGGACTGTTCTAAGCACGGGAAACACGCACCACTTTACAGGCATACTATAGACACCCCCCATGTACGATATTTAAAGGAATATTTCACTTTTTTTTACTTTAAGCATCATTAAAATCACTGCTCCCGAAAAAAACGTCCGTTTTTAAAACTTTTTTTTTTGCATTGATACATGTCCCCTGGGGCAGATCCCGGGCCCCCAAACCCTTTTTAGGACAATACCATGCAAATTAGCCTTTAAAATGAGCACTTTTGATTTTGAACGTTCGAGTCCCATAGACGTCAAAGGGGTTCTAACGTTCGTGCAAAATTTCGGTCAGTTCGCAGGTTCTGGTGCAAACCGAACCGGGGGGGGGGGTTCGACTCATCCCCACTCCTGGAGCATGTACCCAACACTGTGGTCAAACAGTTCGCGGGACTCCTCAGGAGGGCATGGTGGGGCTAGGGAAGGAGTGACTGATGCCATTTAGCCGAGGGAAGAGGCCGCGTTGGCAGCTGCTTTGCCAGACAAAGTACCCTGAGCCTGGGTGAGAGAAAATGAGAAGGATGAGGACGGCTTGGTCATCCACTCTACCAAGTCTTCCGTATGTTGCGCCTCAACACGGTCAGCTGCCGAAAAAAAAGATAAGCGTGTCCCACGGCCACGTGCTGATGAGGATGCACCGTCTCCACGACCAGCACTGTTGCCTCTAGACACAGAGCCTGCTTGCCCTCTTTTATTGGCTTGTGACTGTCTGCCTCTCCTTGTTGGCCTTCCAGACATACTAATGGCCTGCAGTGAGATGTAGCTGCACAAAGCTGGGATATATATATATATACTGATACTGCAGCTAGCAGAATCAACTGCCTGCCTGTAGTATTATTAGTATGAGAACACCAGCAGTTGTCTTCAGGTAGCTTTAGGTGCACACTGTGCAGAGGACGCAGTACACTAACTGTAAATACTGTAACTGCCTGCCTGTGGTATTAATAGGAGCAGAACAACAGCAATTGTCTTCAGGTAGCTTTAGATGCACACTGTGCAGAGGATGCAGTACACTAACTGTAAATACTGTAACTGCCTGCCTGTGGAATTAATAGGAGCAGAACAACAGCAATTGTCTCCAGGTAGCTTAAGGTGCACACTGTGCAGAGGACACACTACACTAACTGTAAATACTGTAGCTGCCTGCCTGTGGTATTAACAGGATCAGAAGAACACCACTAATTTTCTTCAGGTAGCTTTAGGTGCACACTGTGCAGGGGACTAACTACACTAAATTGTAAATACTGCAGCTGCCTGCAGTACTGTACTAATAGGATCAGAAGAACACCACTAATTTTCTTCAGGTAGCTTTAGGTGCACACAGTGCAGAGGACACAGTACACTAACTGTAAATACTGTAGCTGCCTGCCTGTGGTATTAATAGGAGCAGAACAACAGCAATTGTCTCCAGGTAGCTTTAGGTGCACACTGTGCAGAGGACGCACTACACTAACTGTAAATACTGTAGCTGCTTGCCTGTGGTATTAATAGGATCAGAAGAACACCACTAAGTTTCTTTAGGTAGCTTTAGGTGCACACTGTGCAGAGGACACAGTGCACTAACTGTAAATACTATAGCTGCTTGCCTGTGATATTAATAGGAGCAGAACAACAGCAATTGTCTCCAGGTAGCTTTAGGTGCACACTGTGCAGAGGACGCACTACACTAACTTGTAAATTCTGTAGCTGCCTGCCTGTGGTATTAATAGGATCAGAAGAACACCACTAATTTTCTTCAGGTAGCTTTAGGTGCACACTGTGCAGGGGACGCACTACACTAAATTGTAAATACTGCAGCTGCCTGCGGTACTGTACTAATAGGATCAGAAGAACACCACTAATTTTCTTCAGGTAGCTTTAGGTGCACACTGTGCAGAGGACACAGTACACTAACTGTAATTACTGTAGCTGCCTGCCTGTGGTATTAATAGGAGCAGAACAACAGCAATTGTCTCCAGGTAGCTTTAGGTGCACACTGTGCAGAGGACGCACTACACTAACTTGTAAATACTGTAGCTGCCTGCCTGTGGTATTAATAGGATCAGAAGAACACCACTAAGTTTCTTCAGGTAGGTTTAGGTGCACAGTGTGCAGGGGACGCACTAAACTAAATTGTAAATACTGCAGCTGCCTGTGGTACTGTACTAATAGGATCAGAAGAACACCACTAATTTTCTTCAGGTAGCTTTAGATGCACACTGTGCAGAGGACGCACTACACTAACTTGTAAATACTACAGCTGCCTGTGGTACTGTACTAATAGGATCAGACGAACACCATTAATTTTCTTCAGGTAGCTTTAGGTGCACACTGTGCAGAGGACGCACTACACTAACTTGTAAATACTACAGATGCCTGTGGTACTGTACTAATAGGATCAGAAGAACACCACTAATTTACTTCAGGTAGCTTTAGGTGCACACTGTGCAGAGGACACAGTGCACTAACTGTAAATACTATAGCTGCCTGCCTGTGATATTAATAGGAGCAGAACAACAGCAATTGTCTCCAGGTAGCTTTAGGTGCACACTGTGCAGAGGACGCACTTCACTAACTGTAAATACTGTAGCTGCCTGCCTGTGGTATTAATAGGATTAGAAGAACACCACTAATTTTCTTCAGGTAGCTTTAGGTGCACACTGTGCAGGGGACGCACTACACTAAATTGTAAATACTGCAGCTGCCTGCGGTACTGTACTAATAGGATCAGAAGAACACCACTAATTTTCTTCAGGTAGCTTTAGGTGCACACTGTGCAGAGGACACAGTACACTAACTGTAAATACTGTAGCTGCCTGCCTGTGGTATTAATAGGAGCAGAACAACAGCAATTGTCTCCAGGTAGCTTTAGGTGCACACTGTGCAGAGGACGCACTACACTAACTTGTAAATACTGTAGCTGCCTGCCTGTGGTATTAATAGGATCAGAAGAACACCACTAAGTTTCTTCAGGTAGGTTTAGGTGCACAGTGTGCAGGGGACGCACTAAACTAAATTGTAAATACTGCAGCTGCCTGCGGTACTGTACTAATAGGATCAGAAGAACACCACTAATTTTCTTCAGGTAGCTTTAGATGTACACTGTGCAGAGGACGCACTACACTAACTTGTAAATACTACAGCTGCCTGTGGTACTGTACTAATAGGATCAGACGAACACCACTAATTTTCTTCAGGTAGCTTTAGGTGCACACTGTGCAGAGGACGCACTACACTAACTTGTAAATACTACAGCTGCCTGTGGTACTGTACTAATAGGATCAGAAGAACACCACTAATTTACTTCAGGTAGCTTTAGGTGCACACTGTGCAGAGGACACACTAAACTAACTTGTAAATACTGCAGTTGCCTGTGGTACTGTACTAATAGGATCAGAAGAATACCACTAATTTTCTTCAGGTAGCTTTAGGTGCACACTGTGCAGAGGGCGCACTACACTAACTTGTAAATACTGCAACTGCCTGCGGTACTGTACTAATAGGATCAGAAGAACACCACTAATTTTCCTCAGGTAGCTTTAGGTGCACACTGTGCAGAGGGCGTACTACATTAACTTGTAAATACTGCAGCTGCCTGCGGTACTGTACTAATAGGATCAGAAGAACACCACTAATTTTCTTCAGGCAGCTTTAGGTGCACACTGTGCAGAGGGAGCACTACACTAACTTGTAAATACTGCATCTGCCTGCGGTACTGTACTAATAGGATCAGAAGATCATTAATTTTCTTCAGGTAGCTTTAGGTGCACACTGTGCAGAGGACGCACTACACTAACTGTAAATACTGTAGCTAATAGGACTATTAGGATCAGAAGAACACCAGCAATTTTCTTCAGGTAGCTGTAAATACTGTAAAAATACCTGCCTGCCTGTCAGTAGTAAGAAGAGAATAACAGGAACAATCTAGCTAAACTGAATACAGTGTGTATATATATTGTAATGTTTGGGGGACCAGCTAGATCGCAGGACACAGGCTTTTCACTCAAAAGGAGATTTATTGAACTTAAATAGCTTTACAGCAGCAAAACAAAAGAAAAAGGTTTTAGTCTCACCGACTTGCAAAGTCCAGAACTGCTATCGCAGTTAAACAGTCCTTAATTTCTGTTGCAGCTAGCTTCCCCTGGCAGGAGACTTCCAGGCAGGACACTGCTATTCACTTTTGTTGCTGCACAACAAACACCATCCACCATCCACATTCTCCTTTACACTCCTCCACACCCTCTCCAACTTCCTGTCTTGTTTTAAACCCACTTCCTCTGACAGGTGAGTTAACCCTTTTTGTTCCCTTAAAGGGACCACAGTCCAAACAGAGGGGAAACATAGCGTCCTTCCAGGACCCAGCCACGGCGTCCTGTACATATCCCCCCCCTGTGCCCCAACGCCATGGAGGTGGAGGCAACAGTGGAGCTCAAACAATGGACTCGGGAGAGGGCATCTGCATTTTGATGCAGTCTCCCGGGCCTATGCTCCACTACAAATTTAAATTCCTGGAGTGCCAGGAACCACCGAGTAACCCTGGCATTATTCCCTTTACCCTGTCTCAACCATGTTAAAGGGGCATGGTCAGAAATCAGCCTAAACTTCCTCCCCAAAAGGTAATATCTGAGGGATTCCAGAGCCCACTTAATGGCCAGACACTCTCGTTCAATTATAGCGTAGTTTTTTTCCGCTGGCGTTAACTTCCTACTGAGGAAGACTACCGGGTGCTCCTCTCCATTAATAACCTGTGACAACACCGCTCCCAATCCTACATCAGAAGCATCAGTTTGGACAACAAACTCTTTTGAAAAATTGGGTGCTACCAGGACAGGGTGTTGGCACAGTGCCGACTTGAGCTCCAAAAAGGCCTTCTCAGCGTCTGCATTCCACTCCACCATGACCGATTTCCGACCCTTAGTCAGATCGGTCAATGGAGCCGCCAACGTGGCAAAGTTGGGTACAAACCTCCTGTAGTATCCCACCATGCCCAAGAATGCACGTACCTGCTTTTTTGTGAGGGGACGGGGCCAACTCTGTATAGCCTCTACCTTGCTGACCTGAGGTTTCACCACCCCTCTACCCACGATATAGCCCAGGTATTTCACCTCCTCCATTCCCAAAGCACATTTTTCAGGGTTTATTGTAAACCCCTCCTTCCAAAGAGAGTCCAGCACTGCCTGGACTTTGGGCAAGTGTGATTCCCAGTCTCTGCTAAAAATGACTATGTCGTCCAAGTACACTGAGGCATATTTCTGGTGAGGTCGTAAAATCCTATCCATTGCTCGCTGGAATGTGGCTGGAGCAGTTTGCAATCCAAAAGGCATCCTTTTGTACTGAAAACTCCCCTCTGGGGTAGAAAAAGCAGTTTTCTCTCTAGCAGCCTTAGTCAACGGGATTTGCCAATATCCCTTGGTAAGGTCTAATGTAGTGATATACCTGGCTGGACCTAGTCTCTCAATAAGCTCATCTACCCGGGGCATGGGGTAGGCATCAAACCGTGAAACTTCATTAAGTTTCCGAAAATCATTGCAGAATCGCAGAGTCCCGTTGGGCTTCGGTACCAACACAATCGGGCTCGACCACTCACTCTGCGATTCCTCAATAATCTCCAGGTCTAACATCTTCTTCACTTCCTCTGAAACAGCCTTCCTTTGGGCCTCTGGGATGCGGTAGGGCCGGACAAAAACTTTGACTCCTGGTTCCGTGATGATATCATGCTCTATGGTACTCGTGAGCCCTGGCAAGTCTGAAAATGTTTCTTTATTTCTCTGCAAGAACTCCTTTGCCTGCTGGCTTTGGGTTTTAGACAGGGTATTTGCTACTTGGACACTCTCCACCCCAACCCGAGGCTCCAATCTTGCACTAGCCAGGGAGGTCACTGGTTCCCTCTCTGTCCAGGGCTTTAACAAGTTTACATGATATATTTGATAGGGTTTCCTCTTACCCGGTTGGTGGATTTTATAATTCACCTCTCCCACTTTTTCTACAACTTCAAAGGGGCCTTGCCACCTGGCTAAGAATTTACTTTCCACAGTGGGAATCAACACCGCTACTCGATCCCCCACTTGGAAATTCCTTATTTTAGCAGCCCTATTATAGACTCGTCGTTGAGCCTCCTGAGCTTTTTGTAAATGTTCCTTGACTAGTGGCAACACAGTTCGGATCCTCTCCTGCATTTGGGAAACATATTCAAGAACACTCTTATGCTGACTAGGTTCATTTTCCCATTCCTCCTTAACAAAATCCAGTAGTCCGCGAGGTCTCCGCCCATATACCAACTCGAAGGGCGAAAACCCAGTGGAGGCCTGGGGCACTTCCCGGATAGCAAACAGGAGAGCTGGTAACAGACAGTCCCAGTCTTTCCCATCCCTTTGTACAACTCTCTTAAGCATAGATTTAAGGGTCTTATTAAAGCGTTCCACTAACCCATCCGTTTGGGGATGGTAGACCGATGTGCGCAGCTGTTTAATCCGGAAGAGCTTACACACGTCGGCCATAACTCTCGACATAAACGAGGTGCCCTGGTCCGTTAGTATTTCCTTGGGAAAACCAGTCCGTGTAAACAACTGGAATAATTCCCGGGCAATAGCCTTAGAGGAGGTATTTCGCAGGGGTAGCGCCTCAGGATATCGGGTGGCATAGTCGAGAATCACCAGTATGTAGGAGTGACCTCGAGCCGACTTCACCAAGGGACCTACTATATCCATGGCTATCCTTTCAAATGGGACCTCAATTATGGGCAGAGGGACCAAAGGATTCCGGAAGTGGGTCACCGGAGCGGTCAACTGACAGGTGGGACAAGAGGTACAGTATCTCCTTACCTCTGCTTTCAGACCTGGCCAGTAAAACCGGTCGGTGATCCGTGCCTCCGTCTTTTCAACTCCCAGGTGTCCCCCTAAAACATCATCATGGGCCAGGTCCAGGACCTTGCGTCTATACTGTTGGGGTACCAATAATTGCTCTACCACATTTTCTCTCACTTTGGTAACCCGATAAAGCAATTCATTACATATTGCAAAGTGTGGCCACCGCTCATTCGCACCTGGCTCTTGGGGAACCCCATTTAATACTACCACCTGTTCCCGTGCATGGGCCAAAGTGGGGTCCTGCATCTGGGCAGTACCAAATGCCCCCTGCGGAACACCCAAATCCGGCAGGGCAGGGGTAACGGCCACTTCCTCATCCTCTTCCCCCAGCATTACCTGAAGTGGGAAAGGTTCCCCCCCCTCTTCAGTGTTCAGGTAGGTCTGTGAACCACACATCTTGACACCCTTAATAACATCAGCACTACTTTCATCACCATTAACCAAATCATTAGCATTTTCAAGAACATTCGGCATTTCAGGGTTATTTCTCTCAACCGCAGGAACAGAGGGACTAGTTTCTCCCCAGTCTCTGGACCGTTCAGGTAGTTCTCCTTGTCCCCACAGTTTTGCAAATAACGGACAGTCTCGTCCTATGATCACATCATGTACCAAGTTTTTTACCACCCCCACCTCTTGAGTACCAGTGCCACATGCTGCGGAGATGGTCACCGAGATGAGAGGGTACTCTCTAGTGTCCCCGTGAATGCACACCACCCGTAAAGTTTTTCTTACCGGACCGATCTTCCCAATCACTCTAGGATGGATCAGGGTTACCATGCTTCCGGAGTCCAGCAAAGCCCGGGCAGGGAGGTGGTTCACTTGGACTTCACACTCGAATTTCTCTTCTCCAAGATCGATATGTGTTGTACATGCTTTATGGGCATAAAAAGACCCCCTCCGAAGAACCCCGCATTCCATGGGCTCCTCTTGCAGTGGGCAGTGGGCCCGGGTATGGCCCCAGGAATGACATCGCCAACATTGTACATCCCCTCCTCTCCGAACAGGAACAGGTCGCTGAGAAGGTATCGGGAGTGACCCTTGACCTTCTGGGGTGTTGGTTCCAGGGCTCCGGGGAACGTCCTTTCGAAGGGCAGCAGTCGAACGAATAGGCCGTGGCAGACTGGGTCCTTGGCGCTTGGTAGGGCCAAGCAGATCCTCCACCACTGTGTATCGTTCTACCATCTCGACAAGGAGGTTCACTGTTTTGGGGTCTCCATGGCTGACCCACCGTTGAAGGTCGTCTGGCAGTGACCTTAGGTATCGGTCCAGCACGACCCGCTCCACGATTTGGAGGCCAGACAACATTTCGGGCTGCAGCCATTTTTTTACCAGTTGCACCAGGTCATGCATTTGAGACCGTGGTGGACGATCTGGACGATACTTCCATTGGTGCACTCGTTGGGCCCGAACGGCTGTAGTTACCCCCAAACGAGCCAATATTTCTGCCTTTAATTTTTGATAGTCTTTAGCGTGATCTGGTGGCAGGTCGAAGTAGGCTTTTTGCGGATCTCCGGTTAGGAAAGGAGCAATTAGGCCGGCCCACTGGTCCTGGGGCCACCCTTCTCTCTCTGCCGTCCTCTCAAATGTAGCAAGAAATGCCTCTACATCATCACTCAGGGACAATTTCTGCAAAAAATGGCTTGCCCTCACGGTCACCTGGTTGCCAGGGGCAACAGCCGCTTGCTCACGGCCCTGAGAAAGCTGCTGCACTACTTCTTTTAAGGCAGTCACTTGAGCCTGCATAACCTCTTGCTGGGTCGCTTGCTGGGCTGCCAACTGGGCCACCAACAGGCGAGTGTTTTCTTGCTGTACCTCATGGCGAGTCTGCGCTTGTATATTAGCCAAGGACAGCTGTTTAATTAGCTCCTCCATTGCTTCAGCTTTCAGGGTTTGTGCGGCTTTAACCCAGGACATAAATCCACTGTACTGTCCCTTTAAATGTCAATTTTAAGTCCAATACACAAAAAAAAAAAAAAAAAAAAAAAAAAAAACAGCAAGAAAAATGCCTGTTACTCTGTCCTGCCCGCATTCGAGCACCACTTGTAATGTTTGGGGGACCAGCTAGATCGCAGGACACAGGCTTTTCACTCAAAAGGAGATTTATTGAACTTAAATAGCTTTACAGCAGCAAAACAAAAGAAAAAGGTTTTAGTCTCACTGACTTGCAAAGTCCAGAACTGCTATCGCAGTTAAACAGTCCTTAATTTCTGTTGCAGCTAGCTTCCCCTGGCAGGAGACTTCCAGGCAGGACACTGCTATTCACTTTTGTTGCTGCACAACAAACACCATCCACCATCCACATTCTCCTTTACACTCCTCCACACCCTCTCCAACTTCCTGTCTTGTTTTAAACCCACTTCCTCTGACAGGTGAGTTAACCCTTTTTGTTCCCTTAAAGGGACCACAGTCCAAACAGAGGGGAAACATAGCGTCCTTCCAGGACCCAGCCACGGCGTCCTGTACAATATATATATATATATATATATATATATATATATATATATATATATATATATATATAATAACACCTCTGTCTATCTATCTCTTTCTCAACACCGGAACACACTACACAGGGCCGCCGTGCAGGCGGCCTTATATAGTGTGGGGCGTGTACTAAACCCCCTGAGCCATAATTGGCCAAAGCCACCCTGGCTTTGGCCAATTATGGCTCTCTGTACAGACGGCGCTGTGATTGGCCAAGCATGCGGGTCATAGTGCATGCTTGCCCAATCATCAGCCAGCAATGCACTGCGATGCCGCAGTGAATTATGGGCCATGATGCGCCACTCGAATTTGGCACGAACAGCCCATATTGTTGGGAATTCGGTGAATCACCGAACCGGCAATGTTTGAGTCGAACATGCATTCGATTCGAAAACGAAGCTCATCCCTACTGCTAACCCCCTGTCCAACGAGGCCAAGACATTGCCTTCCACATGCTGGTAGAAAGCTGGAATGGCCTTCCGTGAAAAGAAATGGCATTTGGGAACCTGCCACTGAGGTACCACACATTCCACAGATTCATGAAAGGGGGCAGAGTCTACCAGCTGAAAAGGAAGCAGTTGCAGTGCTAGCAATTTATAGCATTCAGATGCTGAGCATGTGGATGGCTGGGACCGAATTTCTTTTGACGGTTTAGCAACTCGGGTAGGGAAATTTGCCTGCTAAAATCCGATGTTGGTGTACCGCTAGCAGATTGGCCGCAAGTACTTGGGACACCTATTTCTATACCTTCATTCCTCTCAGTGCAGGTTTCTGAGAGGAGTGGAGGTATAGTGGGGTTGAAGATCCCAGCTGATCAGGAGCAAGGAGAGGTTCGCCTTGTTCTTTGGTGTGGGTCTTTTAAGTGCTGTTGCCAACGGACTGCATGGGAGGTCGTCATATGTCTTGTCAAGCATGCGATGCCCAAGCGGCTGCTGTTTTGGCCACACTTGATATGCTTCAGACATATGTTGCAAACAGCAACGGTGCGATCTGCTGCACACGTGTCAAAAAAGGTCCACACCAAAGAACTTTTCAAAATATGTGGGGAGTCAACAGCACCCTGCACCTGCTTAGCTCTGCGGTGTAATGCAATAGGATGGCTGCCCTTAAGCTTCCCCCTGGAGGGCATCCTGCCTCGTTGGAGATGTGCCTCCTTCTCTCTTCTATCAGGCACCCAAGTAGAGTCAGTGACCTCATCATCCCCTCCCTCCTCATCACTGGAGCAAACTTGGCAGTATGCTGCAGCTCGGGGAACATGACTGCCAGTTTCTTGTCCTTCTTGGGCACCCCCTCTCTCTAGGCTCACATTACTCCCTTCCTCAACGTGGGTACCATCATCGGAGCCTTCAAATTGCTGCGCATCCTTCTGCAGCATGTACCTGATACTGTGGTCAAATAGTTCGAGGGACTCTTCCGTGCATGATGGTGGGGCTAGGGAAGGAGTGACTGTTGACATGGAGCCGATGGAATAGGCTGCTTTGGCAGCTGCATCGGTTGGCAAACTACTGCCTGGGTGACAGAGGATGAAGATGATGGCTTTGTTATCCATTCCACCAACTCTTCTGCATGTTGTGGCTCAATAACATGGCCAGCTGCAGAAAAAAAGGACAATCGTGCCCAACAGCCACGTGCTGAGGATGCACTGTGTCCATGACCAGCACTGTTGACGGTAAACACAGAGCCTGCTTGCCCTCTTTTAATGGCCTGTAAGCGTCTGCCTCTCCTTGTTGGCCTTCTGGACATGCTGTAAATTTTGTTTAGCAAAACCACACTACACTGTATTGTGTACTGTGTACACCACCAGAAAAGTAGTGGGACTTTAAAGGGCAGGAGTCTCAGAACGATATATCAACACAGTATGAATAATAGTTGTATTTTTATTTATCAAAAAGTTTAAAAAGACATGACAATCAAAAAAAGAGCAAAGAAAAAATGGATGCTGGATTCCCAATGATGATGATACAACAATAATATAAGACAGATAAACAAAATACACTTATCCCCACAAAAAAACGTTCCAGCAAAAGAGGAGCTGTACAGTAGAGCCCGACGCGTTTCGAGGTTTTATCAGTATTATGACCTCTTCTTCAGGGGCTGGTGGTGAGGTACTTATCTGTCTAAAAACATTTAATAAACAAAAGATATATATGAAGGAAAACATAACTAATGAAGATCAAAGAATAGAACAAACAATACCGTGTGGACCAAACATGACACATTATTACCATATTTGCATGATATGAATATCGCAGTATTGTATAAAAGGGTTCTAACCGTATTATTCCTTGGTCAACATCCTTTAGCATCCAATTTAAAAACTTTGAAGGGATAGAATGGTTTGCCACTGAGGTTCAAAAGCTGAAAAGCCTCTGCCGTCACTGAGGGACTGAATGTATCCCGCACCTAAGACACAACACAAAGGGCGTCCGGTCCACCAGCTGGCGACACTGTAGATGTTACAGTATTAAAGTATGGTTGTTTGCTAGAAAAAAGAAGGAAAAGGATACATACAGTGTAAAGGACTTGTATAAGAGCAGAATGTTGTATAAATTAGACTAAAATTAGACTACTTAAAAGTAGTAGCAACTGCACTATGGGTGAACTGTGTACACCCAGATGCGTTGCTAGGGTGGGTGCGGGGGGTGCGGTCAGCACCCGGGTGACACCCGCTAGAGGGATGACACCCTCCCGAGGGTGAGGAAAGCCCTGGCTGACTAACTTTGGAAGTCTTTTTTTTTCAGCTGGAAACCCACCTCCAGCGCTGCGGGTGTTCTCCTCCTCCTCTCTGTCTCTCACTACGGCACTGCTGTCTGAGCCTGTCATGATCCATTCTCCACCCGGGTGGCTGCACACTGTCCTCTCTTCTCCAGCTGGCGCCCGGGTGTCTCCAGCTGCCGCCCGAGCTGGTGCGTTAATGGGTGGGGGGAAGGGGTGTCGGCTTGCGGTGGTGGGGGGTGTGCTCCGCGGTGTTGTGACAGGTGGGGGGCTGTACTGGTAAAGGGGGGTAGTTTGTCCTGGGGGGCTGTACTGATGGAGGGGGGTAGCTTGTGCTGGGGGGCTCTACTGATGGAGGGGGTGGTCTGTCCTGGGGGGGCTGTACTGATGGAGGGGGGTGGTATATCCTGGGGGGGCTGTACTGATGGAGGGGGTGGTATGTCCTAGGGGGCTGTACTGATGGAGGGGGTAGCTTGTGCTGGGGGGGCTCTACTGATGGAGGGGGGTGGTCTGTCCTGGGGGGCTGTACTGATGGAGGGGGTTGTATGTCCTGGGGGCTGTACTGATGGGGGGTGGTATGTCCTGGGGGCTGTACTGATGGAGGGGGGTGGTATGTCCTGGGGGGCTGTACTGATGGAGGGGGGTGGTATGTCCTGGGGGGGCTGTACTGATGGAGGGGGGGTGGTATGTCCTGGGGGGGCTGTACTGATGGAGGGGGGTGGTATGTCCTGGGGGGGCTGTACTGATGGAGGGGGGTGGTATGTCCTGGGGGGGCTGTACTGATGGAGGGGGGTGCTTTTTCCTGGGGGGGATCTGTACTAATGGAGGGGGTGCTTTGACCTGGGGGAGGGGTCTGTACTGATGGAGGATGGGGGTGGTTTGTACTGAGGGGGGTCTGTACTGATGAAGGGGGTTTATACTTAGTGGGGGGTCTATACTGAGGAAGGGGGGTCTGTACTACGTGGGGGGTCTATACTGAGGTGGGGACTATACTTTGTGGAGGGTTAGGTCAGTACTGAGGGGGGACTATACTTGGAAGGAGGTCGGTACTAAAGGAGGGGGGTCTGTACAGAGGAGCGACTATAGTTGGTGGAGGGGGGTGACACCATGTTTTACCGCACCGGGTGACACCAACCCTAGTGACACCACTGTGTACACTGCCTGAAGTATATTAGAAAAAGTACACCAGGAATGGCCTGCAGTCAGATATAGGCTTGGCTACACTGGATGCAGTATATATATATATACATATACATATATATATATATATATATATATATATATATATATATATATATATATATATATATATATATATATATACAGTGGGGACGGAAAGTATTCAGACCCCGTTAAATGTTTCACTCTTTCTCATATTGCAGCCATTTGCCAAAATAATTTTCGTTCATTTTTTCCCTCATTAATGCACACACAGCACCCCATATTGACAGACAAACACAGAATTGTTGAAATTTTTGCAGATTTATTAAAAAAGAAAAACTGAAATATCACATGGTCCTAAGTATTCAGACCCTTTGCTCAGTATTTAGTAGAACCACCCATACAGCCATGAGTCTTTTTGGGAAAGATGCAACAAGTTTTTCACACCTGGATTTGGGGATCCTCTGCCATTCCTCCTTGCAGATCTTCTCCAGTTCTGTCAGGTTGGATGGTAAAGGTTGGTGGACAGCCATTTTTAGGTCTCTCCAGAGATGCTCAATTGGGTTTAAGTCAGGGCTCTGGCTGGGCCATTCAAGAACAGTCACGGAGTTGTTGTGAAGCCACTCCTTCGTTATTTTAGCTGTGTGCTTAGGGTCATTGTCTTGTTGGAAGGTAAACCTTCGGCCCAGTCTGAGGTCCTGAGCACTCTGGAGAAGGTTTTCGTCCAGGATTTCCCTGTACTTGGCCGCATTCATCTTTTTTTTTTTTCTTGACAAACACAAACCAATACAGACGTACAGCAGCTGGCCATCATCAGGGAAGGGACCCACGCAGGGGTCATAAAGTATTGTAGTATCAAGGAATAGTAAAGTATCTACGACTACCATAAGTATAACAACAGCAATAGGTTGTCATGCTCCATGGGAGGTCTAACAATGGGCTGGCGCACCTAGAACATCTCTCGAACCCGGGTTGGTCTATTAGGATGTTATGGAGGGCCATCATATCAGGGAGGTCAGTTAATTTGTTGCAGCAGCACTTACTCCAGACTCTGTCATGCTTTTTTGGACACCTTCTGTGTGTATAGGTGTCCCTATAAAGGGGTATCACATTGTTAACAAGTGATTTCCATGAGCCTATAGAGGGAGGAGTCTTTTGCTTCCAGCATAGGACAATGGATTTTCTGGCATAGAACAGCAAGAGACCCAACAGGATTCTCTCTGCTGCTCTGGGCACCAAGTCCTCCACCAGCCCCAGCAGGCATATTTTTGGGGAAGGAGCAATAGACATACTTAACAGCTCGCTCACCTCTGAAAGAATTTGTGACCAGAAACCTGCAATTACCGGGCAGGACCAAAAGATGTGAATGAATGAATGAATGAAATATTTATAGAACGCTGCAAATGCAAACTGAATCGCCTCAAGGCGCTAATGTGTTGGTGTTGTCAGCTTCTAGAAGAGGAAGGTCTTGAGTTTTTTCCTGAAAACCAGATGGTTTTCTTCCATGCGGATGTGGGGCAGAAGTGCGTTCCATAGTCGAGGTCCTTGGACTGTGAACCTTCGTTCTCCCTTTGCTTTGTAGCGGTATTTGGGAATGAGAAGGAGGTTTTGGTTAGATGATCGTAGATTGCGATTGGGTGTGTAGTGTTTTATTTTCTCTCGAAGAAAGAAAATAAATATATCGAAGAAAGAAAATGAATATAGTCCCCGGGGGCATGATCACACCGCCAGCACTCCAGGGAGAGAGAGGACCTCATCTTGTGCACCCGAGCAGGAGTAAGATATGCCCTATGGACAATCTTGTATTGAATGAGGTGGTCTCTCAAGGAAACCAGTATTTTAAATGGGAAGTCCCACATATCCTCCCAATCCTCGGAGTCCAACTCCAGAACATCCCGGCCCCATTGCTGATGGAGCCTGGCCAGTTCAGGAGAAGAGACCCGAAGGAGATGTGCATATAGCACTGAGGGGGGGTTTTCGGTACAATCAAATCGCAAAATCCGCTTGAGGTTGGATTGCACCATCTGCCCTTCCCCTGGCGGGAACTGAGCCCTGAAAGCATGGGACAACTGTAGATATCTGAATTTATGCGAGAACGGGGCATTGTGATGAGACATTAAGTGATCAAAGGAGAATATCGTTAGATCTGCGGTGATGTCTGACAGAGCCTTGATATGGTGGGGTGTTCGGTGATATATCGGTCAGAGGATACTTTTCACAGATCAGACCTTCCCCCCAGCCCCTAAGGGTGGTATGCATGGAAGGGGTTAGGTCGTATGGAGCTTTCGAACCCCACAAAAGGAGATTCGACAACGCCTCTGCAGATCACAACACCGCAGCCTCAGTGGCCCAAGCCGAGTTAAATCTATCTGGAACAAGCCACCAAAATGCAGTGACCAACTGAGCCGCTATGAAGTATTTGTGACAGTCCAGGAATGCTAAGCCCCCCTGTGAACTAGGGCGCATTAGGGTGGTTAGGTTAAAGCGGGGGGGACATGGACACCAAAGAAAGGAGGAGAAAATTTTGTTTAGTTGGGAAAAGAATGACTTGGGGATCCATTGAGGGGAGTTATCAAACAAGTATGTGAACTTGGGAAGGATTTTCATCTTGATGAGGTTAACACGGCCCAGCAGGGACAGGGGGAGATTCTCCTATGCTTTCAGCTTGGCTTTGACTGAGTTGATTACTGGAAACAAGTTCATTGGAATGAAGTCAGTCACGTTCCCTGAGATACACACCCCCAAGTAGGTGAACTCGTCCACCCATTGCAGCTGAAGAGAAGGCCCCTTTTTTAGCATCAGCATCAATGGCCAGCAGCTGCGACTTACCCCAATTAACCTTGAGCCCCATCACTACAGAGAATTCTTCCAGGACTAACAATGCCCCCTGCAGGGAGGGGCCAGCATCATTCAGGAAGAGGAGGAAGTCGTCTGCATACAAGGCCACCCTCTCCTCCAGCCAGCCCAGCTGTAGACCTTTAATGTGTGACGAGACACGTAGTGCCTCTGCCACTGGTTCCATAGCAATGGCAAAAAGTGCCAGAGAGAGAGGGCAGCCCTGTCGTGTACCCCTAGAAAGTTTAAAAATAGAAGACAGAAGACCCCCTAAGCGAATGGCAGCCGTAGGCGAATGATATACTGTATAGTCTGCAACCAATGAATGAATACTAGGGGAAACCCCATTCTCCGCAGCATCTCCCACAGGAAAGGCCATTCAATCAAGTCAAAAGCCTTCTCAATATCAAGAGAGGCAACCACTCTAGAACCCTGATTGTCATGTCTTGCATGGAGGTTAGTAAACAACCTACGAAGATTGATGTCTGTAGACTTATGGGTCATGAAACCAGTCTGATCCGAGTCAATGAGAGAGGGGAGTAATGGATTAAGTCTAGTGATAAGAAGTTTAGTTAGGATTTTGAGGTCAGTATTAAGGAGTGCTATAGGTCTATAAGAGGCACATAATTTGGGGTCTTTGCCCATTTTAGGGATGAGGATAACATGTGCGTGTGCCATGGAAGATGGGAGAGAGCCCTGTTCCAGGCAATGTGTAAATAGGGCGGCCAGCCGGGGGGCCAACGTGTTACCATGTGCTACATAGAAATCATTCGGGAAACCACATGGGCCAGGAGCATTGCCAGTGGATAGGGAGTTGATTACAACTTGAACCTCTTCTGCGGTAATTTGAGTAACTAGATTAGTTCTCTTGGAATCGGAGAGCCAACCAAGGGCTATCAGATCCAGGTGAGATGCCAACCTCTCTGGGCCTAAACCCGAGGGTAGTGTGGTGGTATATAAAGATTGATAAAAATCATGGAAGGCTTATAAAATAGCCTCCCATGGGAGAGGTAAGCTCAGGGATCACGGTATTGGAGGTGTCATGGTGAGACATCATCGCCAACAGCCTGCCATTCCTGTCCCCCGTTCAAAAAACTTTTTGTTTTGTGTTATATATTTCAAGTCTAGTAACCTCTGACAAGTGTAAGTGAAGGCTGCATTTAGATACCTGCAGGGCTTCAAAGTTTGAGGCAGAGGGATCCAACCCATAATGGTCAGAAGCCAACCCCACCTCACTCTCCAAAGCTGCTGTGGCAGCAGTTTGTTGCAACCTGACCGCCTTGATGGCCGAGATGTAATGGCCCCTTGTATATGCCTTGAAGGCATCCAATACTATTTCCAGGGAGGATGACCCTTCATTAGAATACCAGTAATTGGGAAGGGCCAGTGGTGTTTGAACCGCTATATCGGGTTGGGAAATCCTTTGAGCCCCCAGACGCCACATAGAGCCACTACGTGAGGCAGAAATGCGCAGGGTGACCTCAAGGGGGCTGTGGTTATACAAGCCGCTGGGCAAATAGGTAGCTTTTACAATGTATGTCAGCATAGAGGGGTTGGCAAACACATAGTCAATTCTGGAGGCGGTTTTGTAGGAGGTAGAAAAACATGAAAAGGTCTTGGTGGAAGGGAATTTCCACCTCCAGACTTCTGTGACTCCTGCAGATAATGCCCAGTTTGACAACTCCCCGGTGAAAGACTTAGTTGGTGGTATCTAGGTCTGGGGAGAGGATGGCATTAAAATCACCCAGCAGTAAAATTTTTGCAGGAAACGGGAGAGATCTATGCACTAATATGGAAACCCCCCTCGCCTATGTTGAGTAAGAGGCATGAAAAGCCTTTTGTACCCAGGGCCTGTTCAGAGCCCTTAGCTTACTGCCCACCAGGTGTGTCTCCTGCAAAACCAGAACAGCTGGATTATGTTGTTTGATATATTGAAAAAGAAGCGCCCTCTTAAATTTAGAGTTGAGGCCACCTATGTTCCAGGACATCACAGAAAAGGAATCCTGATCACGTGATGCCATGTTCACATCGGCCATCATAATTACAGGAGATTGATAGTAGTCAAGCAAGTGACATCTGGTGAGCAGCAGTGGAGCAAGAGCCATTGCACGTCAGACACAACAGAAACATATATAAAAACAATTCAACCAAATAAACTTCCCCAAACATCTAGTGTCTATCGGACCAGGTCCCAACGCCCCCCAGAGCAGCATGGGGGGGGGTAAGGAAGCAGTCTATGCCTAAAACAAAAAAATACTGAACACCCTACTACTTCGCCAATACCCCAACATAACGGGGCTGGTAGTTTAATCCCTTAACTAGTATGGCAACCAAAAATCGCCTATGTGAGGCTCAAAGTTCCAGAGAGGGACCCTGACAGTATCTGGCCTTTAATCGTAGGCGAGTGCGGGGGGAGGTGGATCCCATCCCATCCAGTGCGGGACCGGATTTTTTTTTTTAATTCTTTTATTTAAAATTTCACAAGTAAAATACATAGATAACATAAATCAAAAGAATATGTTTGAACAATAAAATAACATTGAAGTACATTATCAAACAAGTATTTACAATATTTACATAACCCTCCCACCTCCCTCCCAAAACCCACCCACTTCCCTCCCAAACTCACCCACAAAAACCCAAAATGTACATAAACACAGTAAAGAAAATAAAGACATCTCACAACAATAAATATATCAAAAATGTTTCAAAACAACAATAAAGATGACAAGAATATTAACAAAACAACCCACTCCCATCCCTCATAGCGAAAAATGACAAACTATCCCTATTATATACTATCCCTCCACCCTATCCCTACACAAACAAAAAACACTCCTATATTCTTTCTCCACACTGTCCCTTTATCACCATCTGTACTCACCCTGAAAAACAAAAATAAAAAAGGTTAATCGTTCAAAACATCAATAACATAATTCACATTTACATTATGTACACCATTGTTTCCACTCCTCCAACTTCCATAATTTCCTTGCATCCTTCTCTCCTAACTTTTTATAATCATAATATGCGTAATTGTAAATCTTTCCTCGGACCATGGCCACGCATTCTTTCACTTTAACCACTTCCTGTTTAAAAATCAAAATATTCCGAACATCCCACAAACACTCTTTAATACAATTCACAACAATCCATAACAACCTCTCCTCATTCCTCCCCAGATCACACAAACCATATAACACCATCTCATACGTTACACTATTCACACCAGTCAACCCCTCAATCATCTTTTTCATCCTTTACCATATTTTCTTCGCATAGCGACATTCCCAGAACACATGTACCACCCTCTCAATCCCCCCACACCCCAGCCTTGGACACACCTCACTGTCCACAAACCTTCTCCTTCTCTGAAACTCTCTTGTAGGCAAACACCCATGCACCTCCATCCATGCAATATCCTTCTGTCTATTATCCACTCCCTTACAGCACACATTCTTCCAGACTTTCTTACATTCGGCTACTCTTAAACCACCTATTCCTTCCATCTCCTCCCTTTCATTCAGTATCTGCATAACCTTCTTACTCTCACACCATTTATCTCGTGTCACATCCTGCAACCCATACCTCCTCATACACCTTTCAATCCTCACATAAAACCAAGGTGCAATAAAACATACAGGTTTCCTCAAGTCAACTTCACACAACTTATATTTCCGTAACACACTCCCACATGCATATTTTACCATACACCCTACAACATTCTCTTTCTCACTTAATCTCACACACATACTTACATACTTCACCACCAGAAATTTCTCAATACTCACCATACCTTTCCCGCCATTCATTACTCCTTTCATTACTTTCTCTCTTTTCAACTTCTCTATCTTAGACGACCAAAAAAAGGAAAAACACACTCTCACAATTTGTTTCATCACTCTATCTGGAGCTGGAAACACATAATATAAAAATAACAAAATCGAAATCACAACAGCCTTCACAATCAACACCTTCCCTTCCAACGATAAAGTCCTTAAAGACCAAAAAGCAATTTTCTTTTTTACTTTCACCAACGCATCCTGCCAACTCTCTCTCCCATACAAATCAGAATCAAACTTGACACCTAAAATCCTCACTCTTCCCTCACAAAACTTCCAACCACACTGTTCAATCCCCCTCCATACACCAAACAATTTACACTCACTTTTCCCCATATTCACACAGAAACCACTTGCCATACAAAAAATTTCAATCAACAACTTCACTCTTTTCAGTCCTGCCATATCTCTACAAATCACTGTAACATCATCCATATATCCTATTACTTTCAAAACCCTGCCACCACTCCCTGGTACCTCCACCCCTCTCACACACTTATCTTTCATCAAACTCCTCAACAAAGGTTCAATCACACAAATAAACAACACGGGTGATAATGGGCAACCCTGTCTCACACCCGACCTAATGCTTATATCGTTCGTCATCCACCCATTCACCAATACCTTACTCACCATACCTCTATACAAACACTTAATCCACCCAATCAGCACCTCAGGTAACCCCATTCTCCTCAATACTTTAAACATAAAATCATGCGACACTCTGTCATACGCCTTTTCAAAATCCACAGCCAACACCGCCACTTACTGTTTTCTCTCCTTACAAAACCATAACACATCCCTCAAGCTCACCAAACTTTCTGCAATAGACCCCCCAGGCACTGCACACGCTTGCTCCTCCCCCACCAATTTCTCCACCACCGCACGCAACCTATTTGCCAACACCTTCGCCACCACCTTATAATCTACATTCAACAATGATATAGGCCTCCAATTCTTCAACTCTCGTTTGTCACCTTTTTTATACAACAAAACAATCACGCTTTTTGACATAGATTCAGGCATCCTTCCCTCCTCCAAAACTTTCATCACCATCTCATACATGCAGTCACCAATCACTTCCCAAAACGTACAATAAAACTCAACTGGCAAACCATCACTCCCAGGCGTCTTACCTTTCTTCATACTCCCCAGACATTCATCAACTTCACCTTTACTCACTTTCTCCCCTAACATACTCTTATCCTCCATATCCAGACACATCTCCACCTGCTCCAACACTTCCTTCTCAACCCTCTCATCCCTCTTCTTTTCCATATATAAATAGGAATAAAACTTCCAGATTTCATCTCCCAACCTCCTTTTCCCACTTACCACCTGTCCATTCTCATCCAACACACTTGACAAATCCACCTTCCCACCATATACCTTTTTAAAGAAAAACTGCGTACACTCCTCATCCTTCTCCTTCACTACCATCCTTGCTTGCGACATAATCTCTCTCCCCTTCCGCTCCATAAAGACTCGCAACTTCCCTCTTGCTTCCACTAATTCACACCCCACATTCTCTCCCCATTCCCTTAGTTCTTCCAAATATTCCAATCTCTTCAGCCACCATTCATATGCCTCACGTTCCTTTTTCGCAATCTCACAACCCTTTCTTACAAAAAACCTCTTAGTCTGACCTTTCACCCACTCCCATCACTCGATCACACTTAAAAAATCATTCCTCCTTCTTTTAAGTTTCCCAAAAAATTCAACATACTCTCTTTTCACACCCTCATCTTCCAATAATTCCACATTCAACTTCCACACACCTTTACCATACGTTACCTCCGAATCCATACTCACAACACACTTGATCCGACCATGGTCCGAGAAAGGCTCCCGCTGAATCATAAAGGATTCCGGCTGCAAATTTTTGGAAATAAAACAAAAATCAATTCTAGATTTCATATTACCCTTATCGCTAAAATAAGAAAACCCACCACCTTCACCCACATCCCTTAACCCAAACAACTGCAAAATCTCACCCAACTCTTTCCCAGACTTATCAACATCCCCACCACCACCTCCATCCCCACACCTATCCCCATTACGTAAAATACAATTAAAATCCCCCAACACAATAATAGGATCCCTCCCCCCCCAAAAAAACTTCATTTTTTCAAACAATTCCAACCTCCCCTTTTTATCAACCGGTGCATACACACAAAATAACTTAAAGCGGGGGTCCACCTATCTATTGTTTTTTTTTTTTTTTTGAGTTTATTCACAAACTTTTCTTCTCAGCATTACATAATCACATATTGTGTGTAATATGTCCGTATGTGTCAGATTTCGTCGGAAAGAATAACTTATATTATTCACTGCAGGCGGTTTCCATCTTCATTGTGGGCATTTGAAGCCCACAAGCATTTATTTCCTGGATGTGGTGAATGCTGTGCTCCCAGCATTCACCGCTCGTTCCCGCACATGCTCAGTGGCATCCTGGGAAGCCTGAGACTAGCTCCCAGGAGTCTGGGAGAGACTAGAAACACGCCTACTCCCACGGGAGGAGAACCAGGAAGTGCAAAGAAGAATAGAAAAATAAAAGGTAATTACGGCGATTTAAATTTTTTTAAACGGCATGTCAGCATCTAGGCAAGGAAGAGAATACATACAGATATTGTTCAAAATTTGGGTGGAACCCCGCTTTAAAACAAACACCCCCATACTCCAAAGTAACAAACAAACATTGTCCCACCTCCACCTCCACCTTCCTTAAAATCTTAATTTTATAATTTTTAATCAGAATCCCCACGCCACTATTCCTGCTCCGACCCAACGACCATACCGCATCCCCCTGGGTCCATCTTGCAGAATATGGTTCTTCCCTCATATTGCAGTCCTGCAAGCAAAAAATATCGTCAGCATAACCAGATAAGATGTTAAAAATTGCTGCCCGTCTAGATGCCGTCCCAATACTTCTGCAATTTAGGGAAGATACCCGTAAGCGCATAGAAAATTAAGATGGGATCACATTCCTGTCATGATTTTTTCTTTTTCCCACCTTTATCCCTGGCCCTAGTCCTTGGTCCCACCCCTGACCCAAGGCTCACCCCGCCAGATTTTTTCTTTGCCTTCCCCTTTGGCAACCTGCAGTACCCTATCACCTCCTGCAGCTCGGACACCTGACCAGTGCTCACATAAGATGGTGCCTGCAAGGAGTCCGAGTCGATCACCACATCCGATGCTTCAGGGTCTGGAGAGTCCGGGAAGGAGCCTATGACCTGGGAGGACTCAGCCATCTTTCTTTTTAGGGAGAGTTGCCCCACCTCCATCTCCTCTTCCTCCTCTGAGCCCTCCGATTCCTCACCGCTCCCCTCCGACTCCCCCTCGGCCAGGAGGTGCCCAGGGACACTCTCCTCAGATACAGGAGAGGCCCCCTCCTCCCTTACGGTGTCAACAGGGGAGGGGCCTGGCTCACTCTCCATAGGTGGGCAGACATCAGCCCGCACCACCACTTCCTCGGGCAGCACTATGGCCTGCTCAACGGAGTTCACCACGGTGGTTGGAACGGAACCCAGTCTGGCCACATCTGCATAGGACAACACCTGCTTGCCCCTGACCGCCTCATCCTCCACAGCTTTCTCCGCCACAGCCACTGGAGTGGGCTCAGCCGCCCTGTTTACCTTTGGGCACTGTCTTGCAAGGTGCATCCTACTACCGCAGATGTGGCAGCTCTTCTTCTCCGGACACTGACCAGCTCCGTGACCCCGCTTGTAGCAATTGCCGCATGTCAACCCGGCCTCGCACTGGTCTTTGGTGTGCCCGAAAGCAAAACACTGCCTGCAAAAGAGGGGCTGGCCAGGGTACCACAGGTAGCCACGATTCCTCCCAATGGAGAAGGACTGAGGGGGGTGCCTGACGCCACCTATACCCTCCTGATCCGCCCTAAAGGTCACCCAAAATTTCCGCTGCCCGTTAAAGGTGCCTAGCACATTTGTCAGTTTCACGCCTGCTGAAACTGACTCGCAGTACCTAAATAAAAAGGCAGCGATTTCCCCATCCTGTACAAAAGGATTGTACATATGCACAGTGATGGGGACCCGCACTTTCGTCTCACTCGACAGGAATGTGATCCCTTCCAGCATCTCATCGCCTTCTTTCTCACCCTTCCGTAGCATACATGTCTGCAGATCTTCCTGAAAGTAACATCATACATTCCAGTAGTAGGAAAACACTGCATGCAAAAAATGGCTTCTCTCGGCATCCCAAAAAGGTCTTCAATCAACTGCTTTTGAATGAAGTGCAATCCGATCTCGCTCCGTCTAGGCTCGGCCACGACCAGCCTCAAAGTGTTTGGTGCGCTCGGCGGCCCCACCATACCTACGCCCACCAATCCCACAGCCAACTCATGGATGGTAGGGAAAGGCAATCACTCTCGTGCACTCACGGTGGCGTCCCCCCAATAGCAGCATGGGATGCACCCGAAGGAAACACCCCAAGGCCGAGAGGGACTGGCACCGGTCGTTACCTAATGACAAGAACAAGGCAGAAACTACACTTGGTCTTAGCCTTTTGTTTCTACTTGACCCTCCCTTCTAGATTGTAAGCTCTAATGAGCAGGGCCCTCTGATCCCTCCTGTACTGATTTGTATTGTAAGTGTACTGTCTGCGCTCATGTTGTAAAGCGCTTCGCAAACTGTTGGCGCTATATAAATCCTGTATAATAATATATATATATATATATACATATATATGAGACTGACTGTATATATATATATATATTTAAATAGGTTCCATAATTTCCAGGTTTTGGTGTATTTCTCTTGTCTGTCTTGACTTGTGAGGATCAGGTCCTCCATTTTATTGATGTCATCTATTTTTTTGGGCCATAGGTCAGTGGTCGGTGGGTGTGGGGATTTCCAATCGAGTGGAATGCAGGCTTTAGTTGCATCAAGAAGGTAACGTATCACTGATTTCTTGTAGATGCATTCGGGAATGTCATTTGCGTGTAGGAGGAAGAATACGGAGTCTTCTGGAATTATGCGGTCTGTAAATTTTTGTGCTATCCGGCAAACTTCCCTCCAAAAATCTGTAATCTTGGGGCATGACCAGAAAATATGTATCAGGGTTCCTTGCTCTCTCTGGCAGCACCAACAGAGGTCAGATGTTGTACGGAAGAACTTATGTAGTAAAGCTGGGGTTCTATACCATCTCGATAGGATTTTGTAGTTGGTTTCCTGAATTTTGGTGCATATGGAGGATTTGTGTTTAAATTTGAGAATGTGTTGTCTTTTTGTGGTATAAAAAAGAGCACTTCAAATCCCTTTCCTATTTAATGAGGCCTGGAAGTTGGTAGTTCTCTGAGGGTGTAATTAACCAGTCGTATGTAAGGGAAAGTGTGTGTAATACTACTCCAGTTTCCGTGTAGAGCTCTTCCAGAGTCGTGAGGGACTGGTTAGAATCATTAGGAGGTGGAATGGAGCTGAGGAAGTGGCAGAGCTGGAGAGATCTCAGGAAGTCTAGGTGAAACGGGTCTGAAAATTCTGTGATAGTCTTCCATCATCCAGTTGTACTAAAGTGGGAATTTTGGTAGAGGCCCAAATCGCCCAGACCGCAGAAGACCGCATCCCGCAGTCCTGATTCAAATTGGGGATTACCCATTATAGGGTGTAACGGTGAGTTTCGGGATGAGAGAGAAGTTTGGGAGATAAGGTGTGCACATATTTTGGTGGTGTTGCCCCCCAGGGGATGACGTTTGACACATGTTGGTAGAGCTGAGTAGCACCATGGGGCTCTATTGAGAGGGATTTTGCTCTGGGTTTGTTCCAGTTGAGGTCATAGCTTGGTTTTCCTGTGGCGGCACTAATCAATTAGTCTACCTAAATGTACAGTGTGGGGGGCGTGGCCTGGACGAGCTAGGAGATGGCAGCTTGAGAGAACAGCTCCCGCCGTTGCATCCCTTATCACCGATTTTAACGGAGGTAACTTTCGCTTTTACACCCACGAGATAGAATGGGAACATCCTCCCGCCACACATCGGCCTCTCGGTCCCGCTCACCCCACGAAAATCCCGGGAATCCAAGTCAAAATATCCCTGAAATGTTCAGGACACAGAGAAGCAACATGGCGCCGTCCCGCCACAGCTCCTCACAGGATTCAGGAACACACACATCGGGACAATTACCCGCGCCTCAGGGATCATATCCTCTAGCCCCGGGAACGACAGAGAACCCTCAACATCCCGGTCTTAACATAAACGACCTAAAGGCGATTGCTAACGATATTAAAGATACTCTGTCAGCCGCCATTGCGGAACTCAGAATGGATATTTATACACTAAATGACAGGGTGGCGGACATTGAAAAAACCTCTGCCAAACATGATACCGTCCTCCGCAAAGCCACAAGGAAGATAGATACACACACCATGCAGCTTAGGGAAGCTTAACGCCGCATTGAGGACCTCGATAACCGCGGTCGCAGGCACAACCTCAGGATACAAGGAATGACAGAAGCCATTGATGCTGATCACTTATCCCCTGCGGTATCTGAACTGTTTAATGGCCTACTTGACAGACCACCTCAAACCAGAATTGTCATGGAAAGGATCCATAGGGCACTGCGCCCAAAAGGCAGAGAAAATGACCCCCCCAGAGACATTATCTGCTGTATTGTAGACTACAAATTAAAAGAAGATATCTTGAAGCAGGCGAGAAACAAACATCCACTACAATACCAAGGTGCACATATCCAGATCTTCCAAGATCTATCAGGCATCACCCTACAACACCGCAGGGATCTCAAACCGCTACTTGATGTCTTACGCACCCATGGAATTCCATATCGGTGGAAATTTCCGTTCTGCCTAGCCGCCAATCATCTAGGCCACACAGCCTTCCTCAAAGTGCCAGAAGATTTACCTTACTTCTGTGACAGCCTGGGCATACCCCTTGTGGAGGTTCCAGCATGGTACGCGGAATTCTGCCATTACACCAGCGGGAAACATTCACCTCATGAAGAACCGATGGAGGCGCAAAGCTCACAACCTCACCGACGGAGATCCCCATCAGGCGACCGAACCCATGCGACATTTCAAGGACCCCAACGCAGTAATGGCCACATGACCTCTCCAAGGGCCCGGAGAGCCCGCAGAGACTATTAAGGTCCATTACACTTTACAAATTTTCGGAGCTCACAGCCACACTGACAGGCTTTATGTCTCCCCGCAGCAGTCACATTCCCTTTAATGCATAGCACGGTGATCGTCCTATGAGTTCTCAACGAATGACTTTCTTGCTGGACATCTGACTGTTACCACACACTTGGCGTCTACCAGGAAAACACCATTTAACCTGTCTACTCCTTGCCTGTCGCTTACCTGTTAACACTTTTGGCTGTTGTATACCTGACACATAGATCTCAGCAGTGCCCTACGGCTGATAGGACGTTAGCTCCCATCAAACAGAACGATCACCCGAGCCTCTGACAAACAGACCTCCTCTTCCATCACCAAGACAGACTTCAGACAACAGATCGACGAACAACTGAAAACTACTTACCCGGATAATACTTCTCTACAGTCAAGCTTTAATGCCCTTTTTCTTTTCGTTTATGGGCTTAGGTAATGTTGAAATGTTAAATGTTAAACATTTTGAAAGGGGTAATAAGGCTCACATTAGGATTAGATGCTATAGTTCTCCACAGGTTTTATTTTGTTTGGCATCTCTATGTATGAGCACGGAGATCATTCTTCCACAGTACTGCATGCTAGAGATCAACAAACGATCTCCAGAAAGCACTTGAACTAAGCTGTGACAGGCCTACCCCTCAGCCCATCCTTACACATGACGAGTAAGCGACTCTGCATAAGTCTATTGCTCGCTTTAAACCCCTCCCCTCCTCCTTAGCTAATTGACTCCCCCTCCTTCGAGGCTGCCCCTTCGCACATCTCCCCTCGGCTAAACTTATACTTTCAAGGGGCTAGTACACTATCGGCCACGACTCAATGACACTACAACATTACATCATGCTGATCTTGATGTCACGTGGCGTATATCTTTCCCTACTTGTATGGGGAAGGCAGTGGTAACCACAGCCAAATTCATACTGTTCTTCACTCATTAAATAACACACCCCCTGTCGACACAGTCACATAGGCTGGATTTCTGGAGATTTCAAGACATACATTGTTTAATGTCTCCACATCACCCCATGATGCGGAGGTGCAATTATCGAACGAATTACCAGGGACAGACGGGGGGGGGATAACAGGGGCTAATCTTTGATATAGATTAACAAAAAAAAAAAAAAAAAAACATAAAAAATTAAAAATAAAACAATAAAATATAACATACAATAATTACACCCCGGAAAACTATGATAAGGGAACACGGCCCTACGGTAGAAGGCAAAGGCTCATTAATGCATACGTAGAAGCTGGTTTTTGTTGCTAGTTATGGTTTGTTATGAAATTCTCTTTTTAGTAAGGTTTCAATGAAGGAGACGTCTTCCTAACACTACAGGTCAGGCGATCTGTATATAGCCGTCCCTACAGACAACCTTCTTCGTGACATATCCCACTATGCTGTATATAATCTTATACGACCATCACATTCATCAATAACATAATATTGATTTAGATGACAACTGCCCCTTCGGGACATGATCCCTGAGGTTTCAATTATTTCAATCATTTCAACCCTCTCACTTATCCCATTTATCGCATTCCTTCAAGGGACGTTGTATCCATATTCACCCTTCTACCTACTGGCTTATTGACTTATCACCTTTAAGTGGTTATCAACGCAAGTCCGGCTGATATCTCTATATGTATATGCATACTTATATCTCTCCCTATGACACCCTCCACACATGCGACTTCATGGATCGCAACGGCGGGACGTATCCCCCTTACAAAACTCACAACCTATCTCCTACGTTTGGTACATCCCAACCCCACATCAGTGCTGTATGAAATTCCAGTTTCCGTTTTGTTCGAATTTCCAGAGATACAGCACTGTACGAATCTGACCTATTTCGGTTTAGGATAGGTTAGTAAAGTTAATCTCTCCCTCACCCACCTATCCCAGCCCAATCCACCTTGTATCTTTGCATCTACTAAGTCACACTACCAGTACTATATTGTAAACTTAGGAAATTCACTTATTGCTGGTCCCGTTTCTCAATAAGACGCGTATACCTCACACCTGACATGGCTGCTACAAACTCCTATCAACATGGGAAACACGACCCTCAAACACCCCAGAAGGAATTAAAGATTAAGATATGTTCAATAAATATTAGAGGACTAAACACTCTGGAAAAGAGGTCACAACTCCTATACACGTTACAGAGATTCAAAACCCACATAGCTTTCATCCAGGAGATGCATTTTCGCACTAATAACATCCCCAAACTGGGTAATTATCGATATCCCACTGTCTATCATGCCTCCAATGACACCTCAAAAACGAAAGGTGTCACGATTTTAATATCAAAAAACTGTCCCATGCTTATTTCGGACATTAAACAAGACCCTAACGGCAGATACTTGTTTCTCAAAGGAACCTTGTATAACAAACCCATCACACTGGCAAATATATACGCTCCTAACAAACAACAAGTTACATTCTTTAGAGAAACACTACAATCACTCACTGAATTTCACTCGGGGGTTCTTGTGGTTGGTGGAGACTTCAATGTCGCACTAAACCCGCAACAGGATTCCTCCACGGGTACAACCTCACTTCCCTACAGGGCACTCAGAGCCATTAAAAAGCAACTACAGGAACTGACCCTTCACGACACTTGGCGCACCTTACACCCCAACGATAGAGATTTTACTTTCTACTCATCTCCCCACAACAAATATTCTAGGATAGATCATTTCTTCATTTCCCAAACTGACCTTCCCATGCTCCAACAAGCGACCATAGAACCTATGATACTCTCTGACCACAATCCCATCACAATCTCACTGACTTTCTCACTATCTCCACGTGCCCATTCGATATGGAGGCTAGACGGCTCATTACTGACGGATCCTGATCTGACACAGCGAATCTCCACCCGACTTATCCACTACTTCCAGGACAACTCACTGGACGAACCTAGCCCGCCCACCATATGGGCAGCACATAAATGTGTGGTGAGAGGAGACTTCATCTCCATTGCCGCTTTCCGAAATAAACAAAGACGAGCCCTTATCAATACCCTCTCATCCAAAATACACACACTAGAAAAGGTACATAAACTGTCTCTAGCCACTAAATCCTTCGAAGAACTATTACAAGCTAGAGAAGCTTTGAGAGATGAAATGAACAAAGCAATACGCCGCAAATACATTTTACAGAACAAATTATACTACGAATTCGGCAATAAATCTGGGAAGCTATTAGCGAAAGCGCTGCAACATAAGAAATCTACCTATAACATACATGAAATTAAGAATTCAGCTGGGAAATCATTTACTTCACCAGATGACATAGCCACGCAATTTGTGAACTACTTTACAAAACTCTATAACTTACCCCCCCCAAAACTGACTGACGGCGACCAAGACAGACAGGCTGCTATATCAGCATTCCTATCACAATATGGCATACCACCAATCTCTACTGATGACTCCAAGACCCTTGACTGCCCCATTGCCGTAGAGGAAACAAAGACGGCATTGAAACAACTCAAAACAGGAAAAAGTCCCGGTCCAGATGGACTTACCGTCGGATACTATAAAACATTTCAAGATATACTAACCCCCCAGTTCACAAAAGCTTTTAACTCATTGGCCTCTTCTCCACAAGGCAATAAAGACCTGTTAGAGGCACATATCACCCTCATACCAAAACCAGGTAAAGACGCTACTTTAGTCACCAATTATAGACCCATATCCCTCCTCAATGTAGATTTAAAACTCTACGCGAAAATCCTGGCTAACAGACTTCTCCCCATTCTCCCGCAATTGATATCCCTTGACCAAGTTGGATTTGTCCCTGGAAGGGAAGCCAGGGATAACACCATAAAAGCCATCCTCATACATCATCATCTTTCCTCATCTTCCCCTACCAAACAACAAGGTTTTCTTTTATCGCTGGATGCGGAGAAGGCGTTCGACAGGGTGGCATGGGACTACATGTCTGCAACGCTACGAGCTTTGGGATTGCCAACGCTCTTTGTACAAATGATACTAACATTATACTCATCTCCCACGGCTAGGATAAGAGTCGATGGTCGCCTGTCGAACGCCTTCTCCGTCTCGAATGGTACCCGTCAGGGATGCCCACTGTCACCCCTCATTTTTATTATCACCTTAGAACCATTACTGCGTAAAATCAGGGCAAATCCAGATATAAAGGGAATAGATATAAACTCCAAACAATACAAGACTGCAGCTTACGCTGATGACATCCTCCTTTTCCTCTCGGAACCCCTGATCTCCATGCCCAATCTATTAAAAGACTTTGATACCTTTCACAGCCTGTCCAACTTTAAAATTAATTTCACAAAATCCAAGGCGCTTAATATTTCCCTCCCACAGAAGATAGTGACGCAATGTAAGCTGAATTTCCCACTTCAATGGGAGCCCCACGCCCTTACTTATTTGGGAATACGAATACCGACACATTTAGATGACCTTTATGATAGCAACTACCTCCCGATATTCACTAACATTCAAAACGATCTCCTCAAATGGACCTCGGGCCATTTTTCCTGGTTTGGAAGGATTGCTATCATAAAGATGAATATCTTACCCAGAATATTGTACCTTCTACAGACCGTCCCAATCAAACTTCCCCCCTCCTTCTTCAACACGTATAAAAAAATTTGCAGAAACTTCATTTGGACAGCGAAATCCCCTAGACTGAGCTGGGAAAAATTAACCACCCCTAAAATTAAAGGTGGTCTGAGTCTTCCAGACATTCTGAAATACCACTCAGCATGCCATCTCACAAGGATAATTGACTGGCACATTCATCAGTCCACTAAAGATTGGGTTGACCTTGAGGATTTCCTTGCACCACTTCCTCTTACCCATTTACCTTGGATTACTTCACGAGCTGCACTGACTGCATACACTTCACACCCACTGACAGGACCTACACTTGCCACCTTTAGACGAGTTTCCCATACGCTTCATTGGCACCCTTCCCCAGGACCACTCACCCCCCTAGTTGACAATCCTGACTTTGAACCTGGAATACAACCACACGTCCAATCTCATACACAGAAAAAAGCGCCGCTTAGAACCTCACAATTTTTCCATAACGGAAAGCTGCTTCCCTTCCGAACACTACTCTCTCAACTTCCGGAATACCACATGCCATTCTTCAAATATCTCCAAATCAGACACTTCCTGAATGAGGCCAGACCCATCTCCCAGTGGTATAGAGACCTGACAACATTTGAATCACTCTGCACCAGCTCTTCGCCACAAAAACACCTTATCTCAGAAATGTATTCACTTCTCTTCAGTAACTACGACCCCAAATTAAACACAACTAATCAAAAATGGGAAATGGACTTAGGTTTAGACCTCTCTTCTGAAGAATGGGTAAACATATATGACCATATCCATAAGGGTTCTGTTAATGTGTCTGCACAGGAAAACTCCTACAAACTCTACTCGAGATGGTATAGAACACCAGATACTATACATCGTTATCACCCTTCTATCTCACCCCTTTGCTGGAGATGCAACACCGCCGAAGGATCTTTGCTCCATATATGGTGGAACTGTCCACGAATCCAAATATTCTGGCAAACAGTTCATGAAACGATAACTTATATTACGACTTATATCCTTTCATTTACGCCATCACAATACCTATTACATCACTCATCAATTCCACAATACGCATACAAAAAATCCCTGGTACTCCATCTCGTGAACGCTGCTAAACAATGCATACCAGTATTATGGAGAAGCTCTGACCCGCCCACTGTAGCAATGTGGTTCAAACGAATCGATAAAATATCTGAATTGGAAAAGCTAATTCATCAAGCCAACGACAATCCCTCTAAATATGGGAAGATTTGGGCATGCTGGACGCATTTTAGGGATTCTCCAAAATACCAAGAGCTTCTTCTTAACTCATAATACTACGTTCGCATATAGGACAGACTATGTAATTCTTTGTGGCTGCCATGCAGGTTACGCTGGTTCCGGTTGTATAGCATTACCAATGTGAGAGCTATACAACCCCTAATATATAATCCTAACATACTAGTTGACCATTAACTAATAGGAATTTCCTAGAAGCGAAAAGACCTCACTCTAGATTCTAAGTACCAATTCTTTCAATGACAAATGCTTTATTTTATTTACTTGGGCTCCCCTACCCCTTGCAAGGCAAAAGATTAGATACCTCGCAATTCCACTCCTTTGGTATAGGCTTGAGGTGAACCACTTCAGGTATAGGTAGATTGATAATTTTGATATTATTTGAGCGACTTTTCTTGCAGTGTCCCTCGCACAGTATGAGCCCATTAGGGGTGCGAGATGGAATACTGTCATCTCTCAATCTACCTAACAGACACATTCCATCCTCAAGGCCTAATAAATGCACTAAAGTTAACTACTAATTTTACTTTACTGTTACCTACAGTTCTCTCTTCCGATATGTCCTGATCTTGAGTATGATTATTCCTACTTGTAAAATATCGCAAATGCATGTATGACACTGTTTTTCTATGCGCAATATACTCTGTTTATTGTACTCCTGAACGACACAAATGTGTTGATTGTACTCTATGATAAATGTTATTGTACCATTTATTGCTTTATCAATAAAAATTATTTGAAACAAAAAAAAAAATGTACAGTGTGGTAATAGGTGCGGATATCTGGCATTGCCAAATCGCCATGTTGTTTCGGGAGGGAAAGTTTTTTCTTGTTGAGCCAAGGTCTTTTTCGGGTCGTAATATAAACTCTATGAATGCTGATTGTACTTGTCTAAAATATCTTGCAGGTATGTGGATAGCTAAGGCTTGTAGAAGATAGAGGAATTTGGAGAGAATCATCATTTTAAGGATATTACAACGGTCAAACCAAGAGTGAAGGCCGGTATTCCATTGGTTAAGCAAAGTTTGGACAGTTTTCGGGAAGTTGAGTTTATAGAGTTGTGAAAATTTCAGAGGGATGCGCGTACCTAGGTATTTCAAGGCCGTGTATGCCCATTTCAAGTTAAAGCTAGCGTGGAGATTAGTGAGCTGTGGTTGTGGTATGCCAATCCCCATCGCCTCTGATTTGTTAAAATTCATTTTTAAATTGGAGAGTGTTCCGTAAGTGTTTCAAATTCTTGTAGCAGGTTATGAAGGCATAGAATCGGGTTTGTGAGCGAAAACATTAGGTCATCTGCATATGCCGATACTTTATGTTGTGACTGGTTAACTACTACTCCATTGATATCTGGATTCAGTCACAGGTGGCATAAGAAGTGTTCTAAGAATGGAAGGAAAAACCCTGGATGGCTGCACACCGCTGAAGGCATCTTTATTGAAAGATTAAAATTCAAAAACAGTCATATCTTAGGCATAGAAGACAGGGAAGAACAACTAACGCGTTTCACATCACAAACAGCTGCTTAATCATAGTTGTTCTAGGGTGCTAAGGATAGCATGAAAAGTAAGGGTGTCGAGTCCAGGTCTGAATAGGCAGCAGAAATCCAGTTTAGCATATTGTTGCCTAACCCTATATGTTTCAGTGTCGCAAACATGAAATGCCAGTTCACCTGATCAAACACCTCCTCGGCGTTGGTTCCGATGAATACACATGGTGTTTTGGTGTTGTTGGCTACCTACATGTAATCAATTTAATACTTTAGTGGTGTTATCTCTGGCTTCTCTGGTTGGAATGAAACCAACTTGGTCTAAATGTATTAGATAGGGTAAGTGTTGTAATCTGGAGACTATTATCTTGGTGAATAGTTTAAGGTCGGTATTAAGCAGGAAGATTGGTCAGTAGCTTCCGCATTGAGATAGGTCTTTACCTTCCTTTGGAATTACTGATATCTGGGCTTGTAGTGTGGATCTGTGTAACTGTTTCCATGTACTAAGGCCATTGACTAGTGTAACTAGGTGGTTTCCTAAAGAGGGGAGTAGAGTCTTATAGTATTGTGTGGTGAGGCCATCCTGTCCCGGTGCTTTACCCGGTTTGGAGTTTCCTAAGGCAAGTTGAAGTTCAGGTAGTGTGATGTGGTCTTCCAATAAATTATTGACTTCAGCTGGTAGAGAGGGCATGAGAGAGGAGGTTATGTAGTATATTGTCAGTTCTTGAAAGGGTTGCGCAAATTATATAGGGAATCATAGTAAGATTTAAACTCCCACGTGATATGTTGAGGTAGAGATGATTTCTGTCCCGTGGGGGATATATGTGGTATGTAGGATGTTAGTTTCTGAGTTCTTAAGGTCTGGGCTAGTAATCTCCCTCATTTATTACCCGACTCATAGAATTTTTTGCAACAAATTTGAAGCGCCGGCTTAGCTTTGAAATGTAAGAGATCAGTGATCTGTTTGGGTTGGTGGAATAGTGTGGTTGGGAATAGAATGTATAGTCGCGTTCCCCGGGGTAAAAAAGATGCCATGCGTCTATCAATTATGCGGTGTGAAGTGTTGTAAGGATTCGTTTGCGCGTATCCCGGGAGGATGAGGACATTCCAGAGGAAGTGTCTTCCGTCGGTGTCAGGAGGATGTTAAGGTCACCTCTGATAATTAGTTGCCCCTCTGTATATTTCAGGAGCTGTTCTAGGTGGCGTTTTAGAAATGTGTCTTGGTGGTCGTTTGGGACGTAGAGGTACGCAAAGGTTACCTTCATGTCTCCAATCAGGAATAAATAGCGTCCCACTTGGTCTGCCTTCATGTCTAATTGCGTCCAGGGTATCTTAGCTGAAATTAGGTTAAAAACTCCTCTGGATTTAGCTTCTGAGTATGTGGAGTGGTATACAGTGGGGTAGAATCTGTTCTTAAGCATTGGCAGTGTGTTTTCTCTAAAGTGTGTTTCCTGTAGTAGAATGATATCTGCTTTCATGCTCTGCATGTCATGAAGCAGCATCCATCTTTTTTCAGGGATGTTTAGCCCTTTTACTTTCAATGAGACGATATTCAGTTCATCCATGTTTGTGAGTGGAGGGGGTAGTAGAGATTAGGTATAGGCGAGGGGAATAGAGTGTGTGTGGGGGCTGTGGGTGGGTTGGTGGAAGTGTGAGTGGAGAGTTGTGGTGAGCAGAATGAGGTTTGTAACCCCAAAAGAGAAAACAGGAAGTTAGTATGCCGTCACTAAGGCTTGTGGCTAGATAAGAGGTACTATTTAAGCAAGGTCTTACTAAGACACTCCCCAGCAAACAACTGGGTATTGAGCGCAGTCCTATATGGGGTGGTGGATAGACAGTGTCGGGAAGAGAGCCCCCGGTCCCATCCATGCCCCCCAGCAACTATGAGTGTTGTGTCCTATAACAGTATTCAGACAATAAGTAGCATATATCACATAACATATAACATATAAAACGAGGCAGCAACTGACATGAACATTAGTAAAAATAAACAGTTACAGTAAAGTGTGCATAACTAGTGAACTAAATTTCCTCTCAATCCCTGATCGAGAGCCTGGAAAATCCCCAAGCTTCCCCCGTTCCAATCAGGTATTACTCATGTTTAGTAAAGTAAAGTGTCCCCCTAGTCTGAGGTCTAATGATCCTGTCAATGTTAGTGTCCACAATCTGACCCTTGTTTGTAGCTGCACCTGTAGTGTGGGGATGGAGTCCCTCTCCTCTCCACCAAACCCCCCTCCCCATGAAGAGCAGTCCCCTCTGCAGTGCAGGAACAGAAGGAAGTTGTTGTTTTCCATGAAGAATAGTCTCCTGTCATTAGTCCGGTCTGAGCTATCCCCGCTCCAGTCCCCCCCTGGGGACGTCCGTCTCCTCACACAAAACAGATCTCTCTCCCAGCATGATGGTTGGCAGGTAACATCCCCCCACCCCCCCCCACTTTGTACTGGAAGTCCCTGTCCCAGTTACCACAGAGTGATCCATTAATTGGTGTCCATGAGCGGTGTGCACAATGTCAGCCCCGTGGTTCCCAGGCAGTTCATGGGTGGTGTTCGCTATATGTGTCTAGGAGTCACCACTCAGGGAATGTTCAGGGGTCCTACAGCTGAGCTGTAGCGGGGTTTAGAGGGACTTCTTCTCATAAGACTTGTAGCGTGTGGAGGGGGAAGGGTATGCCCTCCTCAACAGGGGTATAACATTGGAGCCCCTGGGTTCCTAAACAAGTAATCTAAAAAATAGCCACAATAGTGTAGAGTGACCCGCCATGCAAACCAGCACATCAGGTAACTTAGGAGTCATTTGGTCAAAGGAGGGGGTGGGGGTAGTGGACTGGAGGTAAGTGTGGACTCCTGGTCCTAAAGCATCCAGGAAAGGGGTCTAGGTGGTCCTCCCGAGGGGGAGGAGGGGGAGGGGGAGGGGGAGTTGGTGGGGATGTCATCTCGTGGAGATGCCATTTTGCATCCTGTACGTTGCTGGTTGGTGCTGAGCTGTACATGGTGCAGGTTGAATAGAGGGGTGGCAATAGAGGTGGGTCTCCGGTGAAGCGCCCGGCAGGGGCTGTGATTTAGAGTTTACTCATGCGGCTCTTCTCTCGAGGCAGCCCGGGGTCTCCTCCTGGTCCTCTGTTGATGTGGTTGTGCCAGACAGCGGTATGTGAACAGGCCCGATCTACCGGCAAGACATGGAAGGATTTGGAGCTAGTCCGGGACTGGAATCGGGTCTGCTTCAAAGCACCGAAAGAGTGCTGGGCGGTCCGTCAGCACTTGCAGGGTGAAGGCGGTCATGTCTTTTCAGGCTGTTCGATCGTTCGTCGAATTGCGAACGATATGGGCCGTTCGCGCCAAATTCGTGTGGCGCGTCACGGCCCATAATTCACTGCAGCATCGCAGTGCATTGCTGGCTGATGATTGGCCAAGCATGCACTATGACCCGCATGCTTGGCCAATCACAGCGCCGCCTGAACAGAGAGCCGTAATTGGCCAAAGCCAAGGAGGCTTTGGCCAATTATGGCTCAGGGGATTTAGTACACGCCCCACACTATATAAGGCCGCCTGCACGGCGGCCCTGTGTAGTGTGTGTTCCGGCGTTCATTGAGAGAGAGAGAGAGACAGACAGTGACATTTGATTTGAGTTAGATAGATTAGGCAGAACAGTCAGTCAGTTAGCTACACTTACAGTGTATTGTGTATATATATGCATCCCAGGTGTTGCATATATATATATATATATATATATACACTGTATTCAGTTTAGCTAGATCCGTTCTTGTTATCTTCCCACTGACAGGCAGGCTTGTCTTGTTACAGAATTTACAGCTACCTGAAGAAAATTACTGGTGTTCCTTTGATCCTATTAGTACCACAGTCAGGCAGCTAGACTATTTACAGTTAGTGCAGTGCGTCCTGCTCACAGTGTTCAGCTAGATCCGTTCCTGTTATCTTCTTACTGACAGGGCAGGCTTGTCTTGTTACAGTATATACAGCTACCTGAAGAAAATTACTGGTGATCTTTTGATCCTATTAGTACCACAGTCAGGCAGCTAGACTATTTACAGTTAGTGCAGTGCGTTCTTCTCACAGTGTTCAGCTAAACCTACAAGTTAGTGTGGTGCGTCCACCTCACAGTGTTCAGCTAGATGCGTTCATGTTATCTTCTTACTGACAGGCAGGCTTGTCTTGTTACAGTATATACAGCTACCTGAAGAAAATTACTGGTGTTCTTTTGATCCTATTAGTACCACAGTCAGGCAGCTAGACTATTTACAGTTAGTGCAGTGCGTCCTGCTCACAGTGTTCAGCTAAACCTACAAGTTAGTGGGGTGCGCCCTGCTCACAGTGTTCAGCTAAACCTACAAGTTAGTGTGGTGCGTCCACCTCACAGTGTTCAGCTAAACCTACAAGTTAGTGCAGTGCGTCCTGCTCACAGTGTTCAGCTAGATCCATTCCTGTTATCTTCTTACTGACAGGCAGGCTTGTCTTGTTACAGTATATACAGCTACCTGAAGAAAATTACTGGTGTTCTTTTGATCCTATTAGTACCACAGTCAGGCAGCTAGACTATTTACAGTTAGTGCAGTGCGTCCTGCTCACAGTGTTCAGCTAAACCTACAAAAGTTAGTGGGGTGCGTCCTGCTCAGTGTTCAGCTAAACCTTCAAGTTAGTGCGGTGCGTCCTGCTCACAGTGTTCAGCTAGATCCATTCCTGTTATCTTCTTACTGATAGGCAGGCTTGTCTTGTTACAGTATATACAGCTACCTGAAGAAAATTACTGGTGTTCTTTTGATCCTATTAGTACCACAGTCAGGCAGCTAGACTATTTACAGTTAGTGCAGTGCGTCCTGCTCACAGTGTTCAGCTAAACCTACAAAAGTTAGTGGGGTGCGTCCTGCTCAGTGTTCAGCTAAACCTTCAAGTTAGTGCGGTGCGTCCTGCTCACAGTGTTCAGCTAGATCCGTTCCTGTTATCTTCTTACTGACAGGCAGGCTTGTCTTGTTACAGTATATACAGCTACCTGAAGAAAATTACTGGTGTTCTTTTGATCCTATTAGTACCACAGTCAGGCAGCTAGACTATTTACAGTTAGTGCAGTGCGTCCTGCTCACAGTGTTCAGCTAAACCTACAAAAGTTAGTGGGGTGCGTACTGCTCAGTGTTCAGCTAAACCTTCAAATTAGTGCGGTGCGTCCTGCTCACAGTGTTCAGCTAAACCTACAAGTTAGTGGGGCGCGTCCTGCTCACAGTGTTCAGATAAACCTACAAGTTAGTGTGGTGCGTCCACCTCACAGTGTTCAGCTAAACCTACAAGTTAGTGCAGTGCGTCCTGCTCACAGCGTTCAGCTAGATCCGTTCCTGTTATCTTCTTACTGACAGGCAGGCTTGTCTTGTTACAGTATATACAGCTACCTGAAGACAATTACTGGTGTTCTTTTGATCCTATTAGTACCACAGTCAGGAAGCTAGACTATTTACAGTTAGTGCAGTGCATCCTGCTCACAGTGTTCAGCTAAACCAACAAGTTAGTGGGGTGCGTCCTGCTCACAGTGTTCAGCTAAACCTACAAGTTAGTGTGGTGCATCCACCTCACAGTGTTCAGCTAGATCCGTTCCTTTTATCTTCTTACTGACAGGCAGGCTTGTCTTGTTACAGTATATACAGCTACCTGAAGAAAATTACTGGTGTTCTTTTGATCTTATTAGTACCACAGTCAGGCAGCTAGACTATTTACAGTTAGTGCAGTGCGTCCTGCTCACAGTGTTCAGCTAAACCTACAAGTTAGTGGGGTGCGTCCTGCTCACAGTGTTCAGCTAAACCTACAAGTTAGTGGGGTGCGTCCTGCTCACAGTGTTCAGCTAAACCTACAAGTTAGTGTGGTGCGTCCACCTCACAGTGTTCAGCTAAACCTACAAGTTAGTGTGGTGCGTCCACCTCACAGTGTTCAGCTAAACCTACAAGTTAGTGGGGTGCGTCCAGCTCACAGTGTTCAGCTAAACCTACAAGTTAGTGGGGTGCATCCACCTCACAGTGTTCAGCTAAAGCTACCTGTAGAAGGTTGGTGGTGTTCTCATACTACAGGCAGGCAGTTGATTTTGCTAGCTGCAGTATCAGTACATATATATATATATATATATATATATATATATATATATATATATATCCCAGCTTAGTGCAGCTACAGGCCATTAGTATGTCTGGAAGGCCAAGAAGGAGAGGCAGACAGTCACAAGCCAATAAGAGAGGGCAAGCAGGCTCTGTGTCTAGTGCTGGTCATGGAGACGGTGCATCCTCATCAGCATGTGGCCGTGGGACACGCTTGGGCTTTTTTTTGGCAGCTGGCCGTGTTGAGCCACAACATGCGGAAGACTTGGTCGAGTGGATGACCAAGCCGTCCTCATCCTCCTCATCCTCTCTCACCCATGCCCAGGGTACTTTGTCTGGCAATGCAGCGACCTCTTCCCTCGGCTCAATGTCATCAGTGACTCCTTCCCTAGCCCCACCATGTCCTCCTGAGGAGTCCCTCGAACTGTTTGACCACAGTGTTGGGCACATGCTCCAGGAGGATGCCCAGCGTTTGGAAGGCTCTGATGATGATACTGAGCTCGATGAAGGCAGTAACATGAGCTCAGACAGAGGGGGTGCCCAAGAAGGACAGCAATCTGGCAGTCATGCTCCCCCTGCTGCAGCATACTGCCAGGTTTGCTCCAGTGATGAGGAGGGAGGGGATGATGAGGTCACTGACTCAACGTGGGTGCCTGATAGGAGAGAGGAGGAGGAGGCGGCACATCACCAACGAGGCAGGATGCCCTCCAGGGGCCAGCCTAAGGGCAGCACATTGACTGCATCACACCCCAAAGCTCCACATGTGCAGGGCGCTGCAGTCTCTGCGCGTTATTCAAAAAGTTCTTTGGTGTGGGCCTTTTTTGAGATGAGTACATCAGATCGCACCGCTGCTATTTGCAACATATGTCTCAAGCGTATCTCGCGTGGCCAAAACATCTCCCGCTTGGGTACCACATGCTTGACCAGACATATGTTGACCTGCCATGCAGTTCGTTGGCAAGCATATCTAAAAGACCCACACCAAAGAACAAAGAGAACCTCTCCTTGCTCCTCATCAGCTGAGATCTCCAACCCCACTATACCTTCAGTCCTCTCTGAGACCTGCACTGAGAGGAATGAAGGTGTAGAATTAGGTGTGTCACAGCCAAGTACTTGTGGGCAATCTGCTTTTGGTACACCGACGTCAGATTGCACCAGGCAAATTTCCCTGCCCCAGCTGCTGCACCGCCGAAAGAAGTTTGCTCCCAGCCATCCACATGCGCAGCGGTTGAATGCTAGCTTGGCAAAATTGCTAGCACTTCAACTGCTGCCTTTTCAGTTGGTAGACTCTGCCCCCTTTCATGAGTTTGTGGAATGTGCGGTTCCTCAGTGGCAGGTACCTAAACGCCACTTTTTCTCACGGAAGGCGATTCCGGCTCTCTACCGGCATGTGGAAGGCAATGTCCATGCCTCATTGGACAGGGCGGTCAGCGGTAAGGTGCATATTACCGCTGACTCATGGTCCAGCAGGCATGGACAGGGACGTTACTTAAGTTTCACGTCGCATTGGGTGACTCTGCTGGCAGCTGGGAAGGATGCAGGACAAGGTGCAGTAGTGTTGGAGGTTGTTCTGCCACCACGCCTCCAAAATGCTAATGATTGTGACACACCTCTCTCCTCCACCCCCTCCTCTTCTTCTTCCTCCATGGCCTCTTCCTGTGCTTTGTCCTCGGAACCAGCGGTGCACCGTAGCCATTCAAGGGGCTACGCAAGTACGCAGGCCAAAAGATGCCATGCGGTGCTTGAGCTGGTGTGCTTGGGGGACAGGAGCCACACTGGGGCAGAGGTTCTGTCAGCTCTGCAGGGGCAGGTTCAGAGGTGGTTGACGCCACGCCAACTTAAGGCAGGAATGGTGGTTTGCGACAATGGCACCAACCTCCTCTCTGCCCTCCGACAGGGACACATGACCCATGTGCCCTGTTTGGCTCACGTCCTTAACTTGGTGGTGCAGCGGTTCTTGGGCAGGTACCCGGGCTTACAGGATGTCCTGAGGCAGGCCAGGAAAGTCTGTGTGCATTTCCGCCGGTCATATAATGCCAGTGCTCGGCTGACGGACCTCCAAAAGGAGTTTAACCTGCCCAAGAACCGCCTAATCTGTGACATGCCCACCAGGTGGAACTTAACGTTGGCCATGCTGCAGCGGCTGCACACGCAGCAGAGGGCCATCAATGAGTACCTGTGCGACTATGGCACCAGGACAGGGTCAGGGGAGCTTGTTTTTTTTTCCCCACGCCAGTGGGCCATGATTAGGGATGCATGCACTGTCACCATTTGAGGAGGCCACGAGGATGGTGAGCAGTGACAGTGCATGCATCAGTGACACTGTCCCCCTTGTCCACCTGTTGGAGCACACGCTGCGTGGAATAATGGACAGGGCACTTGAGGCAGAACAGAGGCAGGAAGAGGAGGACTTCCTTAGCTCTCAAGGCCCCCTTTATCCAGACAGTGTTTCTGCATGCCCGCCGATCACACAGGAAGAGGACGAGGAGGAGGAGGAGGAGGAGGAAGATTGTGTCAGTATGGAGGTGGAGCCTGGCACTCAGCATCAGCAGCAGTCTTTAAGGGATCAGTCCCAAGAAACACATGGACTTGTACGTGGCTGGGAGGAGGTGGCTGCGGACCATGTCGTCCTTAGTGACCCAGAGGACTCCGGACCGAATGCCTCAGCAAACCTACGCTGCATGGCCTCCCTGATCCTGCAAAGCCTGCGTAAGGATCCTCGTATTCGTGGTATCAAGGAGAAGGACCAATACTGGCTGGCAACCCTCCTTGATCCACGTTACAAGGGTAAGGTTGCGGACCTTATCTTGCAATCGCAGAGGGAGCAGAGGATGAAACATCTTCGGGAGGCCTTGCAGAAAGGCCTGTGCAACGCGTTCCCAGAGACTGGGAGGTTACAAACTCTTGCTTCTGGACAACGTGTTGCTGAGGCTTCGGTCAGTCAAAGAAGGAGCGGTGGAGAAGGTGGCCGTCTGACCGATGCGTTCAGACAATTTTTTGGTCCGCAGCCCCAAGGTATGATCGGTTCCAGCAACCATCGCCAGCGTCTGTTTTACATGGTGCAGGAATACCTAGGGGCAAGATCAGACTTGGACACCTTTCCCACCGAAAATCCTCTGGGTTACTGGGTCTTGAGGATGGATCACTGGCCAGAGCTTGCACAGTATGCAATTGAGCTACTGGCCTGTCCTGCATCCAGCGTTCTTTCGGAACGCACATTCAGTGCTGCTGGAGGCTTTGTAACCGATCACAGGGTGCGTCTGTCCACTGACTCGGTCGATCGACTGACCTTCATAAAAATGAATCAGTCTTGGATCACCACCAGCTACCAAGCACCTGATGCTGATGTAACCGAATTATTTTTTTTTAAATCTCAGATCCCTTCAAAGACTGCCTATGCTGATGCTGAGTGACTATCCCTGAGTAATTATCCTCTTCCTCCTCAATCATCATGCTGATAGCTTGAAAGAACATTTTTGGTTCTGGGCGCCACCACCAATGCCTAAGGCACAATTTTTCAGCCCCTGTTTAACAGGGGCGTGTGATTACAATTTTTGATGCAATACTTTGCAGCAGGGCTCGTTCCTGCATTCCAACTAGAGTGTCTGTGAGGGGTTGCAGTGTTGTGGCACCAGCACCAGTGCCTAAGGCCCAATTTTTCTGCCCCTGTTTAACAGGGGCGTGTAATTACAATTTTTGATGCAATACTTTGCAGCAGGGCTCGTTCCTGCGTTCCAACTAGAGTGTCTGTGAGGGGTTGCAGTGTTGTAGCACCAGCACCAGTGCCTAAGGCCCAATTTTTCTGCCCCTGTTTAACAGGGGCGTGTAATTACAATTTTTGATGCAATACTTTGCAGCAGGGCTCGTTCCTGTGTTCCAATTAGAGTGTCTGTGAGGGGTTGCAGTGTTGTAGCACCAGCACCAGTGCCTAAGGCCCAATTTTTCTACCCCTGTTTAACAGGGGCGTGTAATTACAATTTTTGATGCAATACTTTGCAGCAGGGCTCGTTCCTGCGTTCCAACTAGAGTGTCTGTGAGGGGTTGCAGTGTTGTAGCACCAGTGCCTAAGGCCCAATTTTTCTGCCCCTGTTTAACAGGGGCGTGTAATTACAATTTTTGATGCAATACTTTGCAGCAGGGCTCGTTCCTGCGTTCCAACTAGAGTGTCTGTGAGGGGTTGCAGGGTTGTGGCACCAGCACCACCACCACCACCAAAGGCCCAATTTTTCTGCCCCTGTTCAACAGGGGCATGTAATTACAATTCTTGATCTAATATTTCACAGCAGGGCCAATTTCTGCATCCACCAAGAGCGAGTGAGAACTTACAGTGTTGTGGCACCAGCACCACCACCACCACCACCAAAGGCCCAGTTTTTCTGCCCCTGTTCAACAGGGGCATGTAATTACAATTCTTGATCTAATATTTCACAGCAGGGCCCTGTGAGGGCTTACGTTCTTGTGGCCACAACAACACCTAAGGGCCAAATTTATGCTGAGTATATAGGGCAGGCCCCTACTTTCAAACATCTAACTTACAAACGACTCCGACTTGCAAACGGAAGAAGACAACAGGAAGTGAGATGAAATCTACCCCTAGGAAGGGAAATTCTCTCCTGTAAGAGTTAATATGGGAAAAACATTTCTCCTTTCCACTGATGCTTTCCAATCCTTGTTCCACAAAAAACCCCAAATTTTCAAAAAACATTTGTCATTGGGACAAAAAGTGAGGTGAAATCTTCTAAAGAGGAGGAAAGACAGCAAAACAAATGTCACAGGGGTGATAACCCTTCCCTATGTTTTCCAAAAAGCTTAAAAAAGATTTTTTGGCTGGAGCTAAACACGTTAAAAATGTACCCGTTCAAAATGACAAACAGATTCTACTTAACAACAAACCTACAGTCCCTGTCTTGTTTGCACCACTTGTATACTGCTGTTCAGAGTATATAGAGCCTTGTGGCCCCACACCTTTCCTTATTTTAATTTGGGTGCGGGGTTCCCCTTAATATCCATACAAGACCCAAAGGGTCTGGTAATGGACTGGGCGGTACCCATGCCGTTTGTCTCACTGATTTTCATCCATATTGCCAGGACCCGACATTACATTAAACCCGCAAGCAGTTTTAAATTAGATTTTTTCCTTTAAAAATGACATTTGGTGCAGGGACTGTTCTAAACACGGGAAACACGCGCCACTTTACAGGCATACTATAGACACCCCCCAGGTACGATATTTAAAGGAATATTTCACTTTTTTTTTTTTTACTTTAACCATCATTAAAATCACTGCTCCCGAAAAAAACGGCCGTTTTTAAAAGTTTTTTTGCATTGATACATGTCCCCTGGGGTAGGACCCGGGTCCCCAAATCCTTTTTAGGACAATACCATGCAAATTAGCCTTTAAAATGAGCACTTTTGATTTCGAACGTTCGAGTCCCATAGACGTCAATGGGGTTCTAACGTTCGTGCAAATTTTCGGTCCGTTCGCAGGTTCTGGTGCGAACCGAACCGGGGGGTGTTCGGCTCATCCCTACCGCTAGTATATAACCCCATTGCCTTTGCCTACAAGTCGTAGTAGGGCTCAACGTCTTAGTGTCGCCCTGGGGAGATCTGGCAGGATCTTGATTTGTGCTCTGTCCAGTTCCATAACTCCATGTTCCCAAGCCGTACGCAGGATGTCATCTTTCTGTGTGTAGCAGTGCAATCTGCACACAACATCATGGGGTCTGCTCAGGTCTGCTGATCTGGGGCCTAAGGCCCTATGGACTCTGTCCAGCTCGATCGTTCTGTTCGGGTTATCAAGTATAGTGTGGAAGTTCACCTTAACTGTTCTCCAAGGTTTTCTGTATCCGTTCCCTCTGGTATTCCACAGAGCCGCAGATTATTACGGCGGCTCCGATCCTCGATGTCCTCTAGGTGGAGTTGTAGGGCAATGGCGGTATCTCGGTGGTAGTCCCTGGATTGCGCCAATGCTGCTACCCTATACTCCAAAGTGGAGAAAGATGCCTCCCCGACTGTTACTCTGTCCGCAATGTTAGAGACATCTTCCCTCACCTCCTGGATATTGTGGTGGTGGGTCTCTTCCAGGTGGAGGATTAATGCCTCTATATTCGTTCTGGTGGGGAGGGCTTGCAGCAGTGCCCGAATATCCTGGTCTAGCGGGTTGTTCTCGGGTTGGTCTCGGGTGTTATACACACCTTGCCGGTGTATCCAGGAATCAGTTTGGTGAGGTGGATGGGCTAGGAGAAAGGTCACGTTCGTTCCGCTTCTGGGCCTCCTGTGGAACGCCACGTGGGGTGCCTCGTGGTGCCGCCACTCTAGGTGATATTTCTATCTCTGTAAAGTAACGTTGTATTTAACCTGTAATCTTTCTGGAACGGGTCGCCCGGATTGCTGCTCTTGTTCTGATATTATACTGATTTTTATGTTCTTATTTGCCGGGAAGGAAAAGCTGAGGCCGGGAACTCTAACAACAAGCAGCTTCACTCAGCCATGTCCAGGCCACTCCCCTCCTAGTTCAGTTTTCAACTGTAATCTTAAAGTAGGTATCTGGCTGCTGGAGGAAGGAAGTGTGTATACCATGTACACTATTTGCTTAAGCAGCAAAACAAGGAGATAAATACTTTTCATTAGCTATGTAGATAATAATCGCAACCTTTCAAGAATGCTTAGTTATTTTTGTCAGGCATGGTATAATACGGAATATGAATTCCTCGTAAATTATACACACTTGAACAAGAAAATAGTTTTGTTATCATTTTGATATTCCTGTGTAAAATAAATGACTACACAGATATTCATCTACCAAACGATGCAGAGACCTAACACAATTCACACCTTATTGTGAGGAGACAGCTTTTCAGTCTCCTTTGAAATTTAAATTGTCGTTTGTTGAGGGCTAGAGGAGTTGTAAGGAGCTCCAGTGTCTGGGCTGTGTCAGGGTGACATTAATCATAATATAATTGGACAATAAATGTCTGTCCCTATTCAAGCCACAGTGCATGGTAGTGAATATTTTATGATTCTAAATTCCTATTCTTTTCATTTGTATAGTGGCTTTAGAGTGAAAATGTGATTTGGCCTATGCTCATGTAACTGCTGCCCTCCGCAGCCATACATAGTACCTTTACTTTACTTTCATGAAACTTTCTCTGACCCTATGCAGCAAAGACAAGTACCCAAACCATGTTTTTTATTTTCATAGTGACCTTAAAATGTGAAAATGTAATTTAACAATGCAGGACAAATGGGGTGTATCAATTTCTGTTCTCCCCAGCCACACATGGTAACCTTACCTCCCCTCAACTCTTGTGAATGACTCCTTTTTTTCCAATCTAGCAGCTAAGGAGCTTGATGATTGCCCCTTAGGCACCTTGTGCTGTCACATGACAGTGAGGTAAAATTTCTCATCCCTGTATGAGAGCTTCCTCTCTGCATTCCTGTAGCCAAACAGAGGAATAAAAAAGTAATAGGAACATGAGTATGTAGTGCATTAGGCAAAGGAAAAATTCACATTACACATTAGGCTTAGTCATGAAAGGTTTAATTTTGGACTATAGTGTACAACACAAACAAATATCCAAAATTATTCAACGACACTGGCATATTCTTAAAAATGACAAAGATCTCAATAAAATACTACCAGAATTACCAAATATTATATATAAAAAAGCACCGACAATCAGAAATATGGTAGTAAAATCAGTGATTGAACCTCCACAACAAGTATCATATTCCTTTTTCACGGGAAAAGGATTTTATCCATGTAGAAATTGTTATGCATGCAAACATGCCCAGAAATTTCAGGGTAAAAGAATGGAATTCACAGCCACTACCACAAAGGAAACATACAAAATTAGAGATTTTATAGGATGCCATACAGAGGGGGTTGTATACGTTCTTCAGTGCAGCTGTAAACTACAATATGTAGGACGCACTAAGAGAGCCCTTAAAGTTAGGGTCAAGGAACATATTCAAAACATCAAAAAAGGAAACCCCAAACATAATGTATCAAAACACTTTGGAGCAGTACATAACCAGGATCCTACACATCTTCAATTTTGGGGGATAGAAAGATATAAAAGTTCATGGAGAGGTAGCCACAAAATTAGGAGCATTAGCCAAAAAGAGTTATATTGGATACATACCTTACGCACACTAATTCCCAGAGGTATGAACGTGGAGTTCGGCCTAAATTGTTTTTTGAGTAATTTCTAACATTTTATATATGCTTTTAATAATTTTTGATATTTTATAGATTTTATAGACTACATTACTGTATTTATGGAAGAATTTATTCTATACAAGGTGTTATATTTATTATTTAATCAGGTTTTAAATCTATGTTGCTAGTAATGTAATTTTTAGAAACTAAGATAATATATTTGCATAGTTCATACACTGTTAATATGTCTTGAATACTGTCATATTTATAATATATAAATGGAAGAGGCACCTCCTTAGGTACTTAGGTCATGACTGACGTGCCTATTACTCAAATAGATATCAAGTAGTCTGTTTACTACTTATTATACATTCCTGTCACAGATTCGCAATTACAGTAATAATATTTCCATCCTATTGCGGACAGTAACATGATGAATACACATAATTTATCCACCCAAAAATGGCCGCCGTCTGTGTGGGCTGACCACTATGAAGATGGTTTTTTATGTAGTTCCATCAACTACAAGAAAATGGCCGAGATATCATAATGTTCATTTATTATTTATTGTTATAACTCCAAATTGGCCAGTAGTATTTTAACTATGGATAGAATAATAACATTATTGGATTTTATATTAAAATCAGAGAAACATTTGCTATAGCACAGAACTGTACGCTTAGTTTTAGCTTGACCTTCCAAAAAAATGGCCGCGATCCGCGCTGAGTGCCACCTCTAAGATGGCCGCCATTCTATAGAGAAACGAAAACCACAGTAAAAATGGCCGCGATACTATTTCCAGATGAAGTCACGAGCGGTGACGTAACGCGTAGGGCGTGGTAGAGAGCAGACTTTACCGGAAGTCACGTAAGGAGGTGCCTCGGACGCCGCTCCTTCACTGTTTATGCTTTTATTATTGATTTTAATGTAAGAGACCACCTTTTGAGATACAAATAAAAAGAGTTTACTTAAAATACTACACTATTGGAGGCTTTCTCTCTCCTCCCCCTCCCCCCACCGGGCCGGCGCAGCCTAGGTGAAAAAAAGCCTTCTTTGTTAACAGGTGACTGTCAGTTTGAGGAGACTATTTGGCCATCAACATACCAGCATGCTTGAATGCATAATACCAGTGTAAAGACATACATTGATGCCCAAATTTACTTCTCTTAAGGTGAGAGTTTTGAGTGCCTGGTTAGGCTGGCAGTCTTTATGTGAAGATTATTATCAGCATCACCATCATTTATGTAACTTTTTATTCATCTGACCCCAGCGGATATAATTCACCGTTTATGAACTTTTTATTGCAATATATATGCACTTGGACTTTTTTAGGGTTAATAACTCTGTTTTTGCACACTGTTGCACAAATATTACACTTTTTTATTTGATGTGAGGTATTTTATGTGAGCCATCTTATTCAGCCTTTTGTGATAGATTTTATGCGCAAAATCTTTTTACTTTTACGATTTTAGAGTGGAATGTGAACATTTTTTGATTTTGCTGCAGTCTTTGTTTAGATATCATCACAGGTAGTCCACATTTTTATTATTAAGATTATTATTATTATTATTTTTGTGATTGTCACCACACTTCTTTTTATCTTACAATAGCGCGAAGGACATCACCATTCATATTCTTTGACACTACACATTCACTTACCTTTGCTGCTAACATGGATATATTTCAGTTCATGGAGAATAGGAATGTCAATTTGGATGACATTTTTAAATCACAAATTAACACACATAACACAGATCTAGAAAGTTTACTTAGAAAACTGGGACACCATATGGAGAAAAAGGTCTCCTTATGGTGGGACACCAATACATTTGAAAGATACATTAGAGAGAATATTGTACCAAGGAGGCTACGGTGGGAATTACCACCCAATGATGGTCTGTTAGACAAAAAATCAATGGACGAATGGTTCGAATTTTTCAACAACAAAAGTATAGAAGGTCTCAAATTTCTATTAGCAAGGAAATATAAAAAAACAAGAATATTAGAACAACAAATAGAAGAGATCAAGCAGAAACTAGAATTGTACAAGGAATCTTCTGATTTTAAGAAACTGACCACACAATTAACCACTTCATCCCCGGACCATTATGCTGCCTAAGGACCAGAGGACTTTTTCCAATTTGGCACTGCGTCCCTTTAACTGCTAATTGCGCGGTCATGCAATGCTGTACCCAAACGAAATTTGCGTCCTTTTCTTCCCACAAATAGAGCTTTCTTTTGATGGTATTTGATCACCTCTGCGGTTTTTATTTTTTGCGCTATAAACGGAAAAAGACCGAAAATTTTGAAAAAAAGTGATATTTTCTAATTTTTGTTATAAAAAAAATCCAATAAACTCAATTTTAGTCATACATTTAGGCCAAAATGTATTCGGCCACATGTCTTTGCTAAAAAAAAGTCAATAAGCGTATATTTATTGGTTTGCGCAAAAGTTATAGCGTCTACAAGCTAGGGTACATTTTCTGGAATTTACACAGCTTTTAGTTTATGACTGCCTATGTCATTTCTTGAGGTGCTAAAATGGCAGGGCAGTACAACCCCCCCTCAAATGACCCCATTTTGGAAAGTAGACACCCCAAGGAAATTACGAAGAGGCATGTTGAGCCCATTGAATATTATTTTTTTTGTCCCAAGTGATTGAAGAATGACAAAAAAAAAAAAATTACAAAAAGTTGTCACTAAATGATATATTGCTCACACAGGCCATGGGTATATGTGGAATTGCACCCCAAAATACATTCAGCTGCTTCTCCTGAGTATGGGGATACTACATGTGTGGGACTTTTTGGGAGCCTAGCCGCGTATGGGGCCCCGAAAACCAATCACCGCCTTCAGGATTTCTAAGAGCGTAAATTTTTTATTTCACTCCTCACTACCTATCACAGTTTTGAAGGCCATAAAATGCCCAGATGGCACAAACCCCCCCCCCCCCAAATGACCCCATTTTGGAAAGTAGACACCCCAAGCTATTTGCTGAGAGGCATGTTGAGTCCATGGAATATTTTGTATATTTTGACACAAGTTGCGGGAAAGTGACAATTTTTTTTTTTTTTTTGCACAAAGTTGTCACTAAATGATATATTGCTCACACATTCCCATGGCATGTTTGAGCAATATATCATTTAGTGACAACTTTGTGCAAAAAAAAAAAAAATTGTCTCTTTCCCGCAACTTGTGTCACAATATAAAATATTCCATGGACTCGACATGCCTCTCACCAAATAGCTTGGGGTGTCTACTTTCCAAAATGGGGTCATTTAGGGGGGGTTTGAACTGTCCTGGCATTTTATGCACAGCATTTAGAAGCTTATGTCACACATCACCCACTCTTCTAACCACTTGAAGACAAAGCCCTTTCTGACACTTTTTGTTTACATGAAAAAATTATTTTTTTTGCAAGAAAATCACTTTGAACCCCCAAACATTATATATTTTTTAAAGCAAATGCCCTACAGATTAAAATGGTGGGTGTTTAATTTTTTTTTTCACACAGTATTTGCGCAGCGATTTTTCAAACGCATTTTTTGGGGAAAAAACACACTTTTTAAAATTTTAATGCACTAAAACACACTATATTGCCCAAATGTTTGATGAAATAAAAAAGATGATCTTAGGCCGAGTACATGGATACCAAACATGACATGCTTTAAAATTGCGCTCAAACGTGCAGTGGCGACAAACTAAATACATTTTTAAAAGCCTTTACAGGTTACCACTTTAGATTTACAGAGGAGGTCTACTGCTAAAATTACTGCCCTCGATCTGACGTTCGCGATGACACCTCACATGCATGGTGCAATTGCTGTTTACATTTGATGCCAGACCGACGCTTGCGTTCGCCTTTGCGCGAGAGCAGGGGGGGACAGGGGTGCTTTTTTTTTTCCTTTATTATTTTTTTGCTTTTTTATGTTATTTTTAAACTGTTCCTTTCATTTTTTTTTTTTTAATCATTTTTATTGTTATCTCAGGGAATGTAAATATCCCCCATGATAGCAATAGGTAGTGACAGGTACTCTTTTTTGAAAAAATTGGGGTCTATTAGACCTTAGATTTCTCCTCTGCCCTCAAAGCATCTGACCACACCAAGATCGGTGTGATAAAATGCTTTCCCAATTTCCCAATGGTGCTGTTTACATCTGGCGAAATCTAAGTCATGAAATGCTCGTAGCTTCCGGTTTCTTAGGCCATAGAGATGTTTGGAGCCACTCTGGTCTCTGATCAGCTCTATGGTCACCTGGCTGAATCACTGGCTGCATTCTCAGGTTCCCTGTTGAGACAGGAGAGCCAGAGAAAAACACGGAAGACGGTGGTGGCGGGGGGGGCATTCACTCCCACTGCTTGTAAAAGCAGTCTAGAGGCTAATTAGCCACTAGGATTGCTTTTACATGAAAGCCGACCGCTGGCTGAAAAGAATGATACCAAGATGATACCTAAACCTGCAGGCATCATTCTGGTATAACCACTCAAAGTCGTGAATGGCGTACCTGAAGACAAAAAATGGTTAACAATAAAACACAGTAAACGGTAAAGTATAAAAAATTGCATACCTGAAAAGCAAACATGATAAAACATAATAACAATAAAACATTGCAGAATAGAATAGAATAAAAAAGAGCAGAACAATAGAGAGAGAATAGAGAGAGAGAGAACAATAAAACGACAACTATTTTCTTTTATTTTATATATATATATATATATATATATATATATATATATATATATATATATATATATATATATATATATATATTTTTTACACTTTTTTTGTAACTAACTTTTATAACTGTAACCGGTTCCAGGTTCGGGTCTCTCAAAATGCGATGGCATCTTGGTAGACCCTGTGAAAGTGTGCCTAGTCTGTGCAATGCTGTACCCTACGCTAATACGCAACTAGTGAATGGTAGCGTTCAAAACATTCACCAATGCAAAGACCAGGATTATCAGGACAGGAGGGACAATAATAGCGGGTGTCACGCCTATATCCGTGCTTGCTGCAGACACGACATCTTTTTTGGGGGGGTTCGCTGGGTAGGGGTACTCGGGAGGACATAAAGAAAATGCCTCTCATGCAGCCAACTGCATTTGGTTGGGGATGTGAATGGGGGAAGTACGGGCGCTGCAGAAGTGGTGGGTTCCCAATTAGGATTGGCGAATGCAGCAGGAAGGGCATTATGGGCACGTTGGGCCTGTGTTTCTCTTCTTGGTGGCAGCAGGACACTACTTGTGCTTGCCACCTCACCAGCTTGAACTGCATTTATGGTACTCGCCACATCACCAAGTGTTACTGCAGTGCTGGTTTGACTACGACCGGGGTGTACTAGGCCGCTGGTGCTTGCCAGTTCACCAAAACGCTGCCAAAAAAACTGTTAGCAATCGCAGGGATCAGGCCTGACTCTGCGAACGCTGCAGTTATGCGTTTAGTGTTTTGTAAGTGAGAGTGATCGATCGATACTGCACTTGGGTGGGCTGTGCTGGGCCGGGCGGAGGGGCAAAATGCAGGTGCTAGCAGGTATCTGGGCTGATCCCACTAACACTGCGTTTTTGGGAACCCTAAACTGCTGGGGATGCTAGTATAGATCTGATCGGATCAGATATTGATTCGTTCAGATACTATACCACTAAGGGAGGTGTACGCTGCGTGCGTGGGTGTTAGCGGTACTGGCACTAACCTGACGCTGCTTGGGGCTGGTGCTTGCCAGTTCACCAAAACGCTACCAAAAAAACTGTTAGCGATTGCAGGGATCAGGCCTGACTCTGCGAACGCTGCAGTTATGCGTTTAGTGTTTTGTAAGTGACAGTGATCGATCGATACTGCACTTGGGTGGGCTGGGCTGGGCCGGGCGGAGGGGCAAAACGCAGGTGCTAGCAGGTATCTGGGCTGATTCCGCTAAAACTGCGCTTTTGTGAACTCTAAACTGCTGGGGATGCTAGTATAGATCTGATCGGATCAGATATTGATCCGATCAGATACTATACCACTAAGGGAGGTGTACGGTAGGTGCGTGGGTGTTAGCGGTACTGGCGCTAACCTGATGCTGCCTGGGGCTGGTGCTTGCCAGTTCACCAAAATGCTACCAAAAAAACTGTTAGCGATCGCAGGGATCAGGCCTGACTCTGCGAATGCTGCAGTTATGCGTTTAGTGTTTTGTAAGTGACAGTGATCGATCGATACTGCACTTGGGTGGACTGGGCTGGGCCGGGCGGAGGGGCAAAACGCAGGTGCTAGCAGGTATCTGGGCTGATCCCGCTAACACTGCGTTTTTTGGAAACCTAAACCGCTGGGGACACTAGTATAGATCTGATCGGATCAGATATCGATCCGTTCAGATACTATACCACTAAGGGAGGCGTATGCTGCGTGCGTGGGTGTTAGCGGTACTGGCGCTAATCTGACACTGCCTGGGGCTGCTTGGTGTCAGTGTGACAGGGAGGGGGGAGGGGTGATTGGGGGGTGATCGGGGGCGATCGGGGGTGTTTTGTGTGCCTGGCATGTTCTACTGTGAGGTGTAGTGTTTGTGCACTCACATGGATGTCTTCTCTCCTCTGCGCCGGAATGGAAAATACAGAGCCGAGGAGAGATTACATCATTTCCTTTGCTGCTGTTTAGCATACAGCAGCAAAGGAATGTTCTCATTGGCCGGCGGCGATCGCGAGGGGGGGCCACGAATGGATGGCCTCCCTCTCACCTCCGATCGCTGGGGGACAAAAGAGGACCGCCTCGGGCACCGGGGGGGGTCAGATCGGACCCCCCACCCGCCGGAGGCAGATCACGTGTATGTACGTGATTCTGTCTGCCCGTGCCGCCTTGCCGACGTACATCGGCGTGAGGCGGTCCTCAAGTGGTTAAACAAGGATTTGATTAGTAAAGATCTTGAGGTACAACAACGCAAGATGAAAAAATACCATTGAGACATAGAAGACTACAAGACAGAACAGGTTTTCAAATGGCAGAAGAAAGTAGATCCAATTCTACCAAGTTCCACGTATTCTACACCAGAAAGAGAAGTGAGAATACAAGATCCAACTACAGCTTATATCAATAATCCCCCCAAGATGGGATGACAGAGAAGTATACAAAGACACTAGACCTCAACAGGGAGCTAGAACACCACAATATGAACAGCGACATTATGACACCTACACCCAACGAACTCCCAAACAACAATGGAAAAAACCCTTTAAAAAACACTTTAAGAAACCATACAATCATCGACCAAATAATGAGAGGAACCAAAGGGACTATAATAGACCCACCTATGTTCAAGATACCTACAGAGAACCAGAAAGAACTCCTATACCAACCTACAATAGGTTTGAACCTCTTAGAAATTACCAAGAACATTACCAATATGATTCAAGACAATACCAAAATAGCTATGACTACAACCAACAACGACATTTTTTAGAGAGAGAGAGAAAGGACCACTCTCCACGAAGACAACTACAGGATCCTTACCCCTCACCCAGAAGAAGGACACAGGAAGACAGAACACTTCATCTCATCTGAAGAACTCTCGGTTTTAGACAAAGGATTGAAATACGCTCCAGTCAATAACTTGAATAAATTCAATACGTACATAGGAATACTCAAATGTGTTAGAAAAGTAAATGTGAAGAAATATTACTTGTCGAACCCCTATAAGACGACCAACACGATAAGAAATACCTCTCCAACAATAATACATAGTTCATTACGAAATAACTAAATTTTTAACCCCCAGGTTACAGATAATCAACATGTGGAAGTATTCAAAAAACTGGTACTAAAAGATCTGGAATCTCTGAAAGTCAAGAAAATATCAGATCCAATACATATTAAGAAAGGCATCAAATTGTTAAAAGAAAGAAAGGACATTGTAATTCGTCCAGCTGACAAAGGAGGAGCAACTGTGATACAATCAAGGGAACAATATCTGAATGAACTACAGAGACAATTACAAGATGATAAAACATACATTAGATTGTTGAACAATCCGACAAATAAGTATAAAAAAGAGCTGGAACATCTAATTCAGTTGGGCATGAGAAAAGAAATATTGAATAAGAAAGAATCCAAATATCTTATTACAGAAGCATGCAGAATACCAGTTATTTATACCATCCCTAAAATCCACAAATCATTAGAAAACCCACCGGGTAGACCCTTTATTAATGGGATCGATTCCCTCATGTCACGAGTAGGACAATATCTGGACCAGTTCATCCAACCAGCAGTACAACAAACACCAGCCTATTTGCAAGATACCAAGCATGTGTTACAACTCTTAAACACAATACCAGTACTAGAAGGAAGAACAATATTAGCCACGGCAGATGTAAGTTCGCTATATACTATAGTACAACATCACGATGCATGTTCACCAACCAAATGGCTTCTCAGAAACTATATTAACCTTATTTGTAAACAGCGGAAGTACCTTATAAAGTGCCTAGATGACTGCTTAACCACTTGCCGACCGCCGCACGACTATATACGTCGACAGAGCGGCACGGGCAGGCAAAAGGACTTACAGGTACGTCCTTGCCTGCCCGCGGGTGGGGGGTCCGATCGGACCCCCCCCGGTGCCTGCGGCGGTCGGCAAATCTCCCCCGGCGATCGGTGGTGAGGGGAAGGCCATCCATTCGTGGCCCCCCCTCGCGATCGCTCCCAGCCAATGGGATCATTTCCCTGCCTCTGTATTGTACACAGAGGCAGAGGAAATGATGTCATCTCTCCTCGGCTCGGTATTTTCCGTTCCGGGCCGAGGAGAGAAGACTGCAATGTGAGTGCACAACACACTACACACACAGTAGAACATGCCAGGCACACAAAACACCCCGATCCCCCCCCCGATCGCCCCCCGATCCCCCCCCAATCACCCCGCCCCCTGTCACACACTGACACCAAGCAGGTTTTTTTTTTTTTCTGATTACTGCATGGTGTCAGTTTGTGACAGTTACAGTGTCAGGGCAGTGAGTGTTAGGCCCCCTTTAGGTCTAGGGTACCCCCCTAACCCCCCCTAATAAAGTTTTAACCCCTTGATCACCCCCCGTCACCAGTGTCGCTAAGCGATCATTTTTCTGATCGCTGTATTAGTGTCGCTGGTGACGCTAGTTAGTGAGGTAAATATTTAGGTTCGCCGTCAGCGTTTTATAGCGACAGGGACCCCCATATACTATCTAATAAATGTTTTAACCCCTTGATTGCCCCCTAGTTAACCCTTTCACCACTGATCACTGTATAACCGTTACGGGTGACGCTGGTTAGTTGGTTTATTTTTTATAGTGTCAGGGCACCCGCCGTTTATTACCGAATAAAGATTTAGCCCCCTGATCGCCCGGCGGTGATTTGCGTCGCCCAAGGCAGCGTCAGATTAGCGCCAGTACTGCTAACACCCACGCACGCAGCATACGCCTCCCTTAGTGGTATAGTATCTGTACGGATCAATATCTGATCCGATCAGATCTATACTAGCGTCCCCAGCAGTTTAGGGTTCCCAAAAACACAGTGTTAGCGGGATCAGCCCAGATACCTGCTAGCACCAGCGTTTTGCCCCTCTGCCCGGCTCGGCCCAGCCCACCCAAGTGCAGTATCGATCGATCACTGTCACTTACAAAACACTAAACGCATAACTGCAGCGTTCGCAGAGTCAGGCCTGATCCCTGCGATCGCTAACAGTTTTTTTGGTAGCGTTTTGGTGAAATTGCAAGCACCAGCCCCAGGCAGCGTCAGGTTAGTGCCAGTAGCGCTAACACTCACGCACCGTACACCTCCCTTAGTGGTATAGTATCTGAACGCATCAATATCTGATCCGATCAGATCTATACTAGCGTCCCCAGCAGTTTAGGATTCCCAAAAACGCAGTGTTAGCGGGATCAGCCCAGATACCTGCTAGCACCTGCGTTTTGCCCATCCGCCCGGCCCAGCCCAGCCCACCCAAGTGCAGTATCGATCGATCACTGTGACTTACAAAACACTAAACGCATAACTGCAGCGTTCGCAGAGTCAGGCCTGATCCCTGCGATCGCTAACAGTTTTTTTGGTAGCGTTTTGGTGAACTGGCAAGCACCAGCCCCAGGCAGCGTCAGGTTAGTGCCAGTAGCGCTAACACCCACGCACGCACCGTACACCTCCCTTAGTGGTATAGTATCTGAACTGATCAATATCTGATCTGATCCGATCAGATCTATACTGGCGTCCCCAGCAGTTTAGGGTTCCCAAAAATGCAGTGTTAGTGGGATCAGCCCAGATACCTGCTAGCACCTGCGTTTTGCCCCTCCGCCCGGCCCAGACCAGCCCACCCAAGTGCAGTATCGATCGATCACTGTCACTTACAAAACACTAAATGCATAACTGCAGCGTTCGCAGAGTCAGGCCTGATCCCTGCGATCGTTAACAGTTTTTTTGGTAGCGTTTTGGTGAACTGGCAAGCGCCAGCGGCCTAGTACACCCCGGTCGTAGTCAAACCAGCACTGCAGTAACACTTGGTGACGTGGCGAGTCCCATAAGTGCAGTTCAAGCTGGTGAGGTGGCAAGCACAAGTAGTGTCCCGCTGCCACCAAAAAGACAAACACAGGCCCGTCGTGCCCATAATGCCCTTCCTGCTGCATTCGCCAATCCTAATTGGGAACCCACCACTTCTGCAGCGCCCGTACTTCCCCCATTCACATCCCCAACCAAATGCAGTCGGCTGCATGAGAGGCATTTTCTTTATGTCCTCCCGAGTACCCCTACCAAACGAACCCCCCAAAAAAGATGTTGTGTCTGCAGCAAGCGCGGATATAGGCGTGACACCCGCTATTATTGTCCCTCCTGTCCTGACAATCCTGGTCTTTGCATTTGTGAATGTTTTGAACGCTACCATTCACTAGTTGAGTATTAGCGTAGGGTACAGCATTGTACAGACTAGGACACACTTTCACAGGGTCTCCCATCGCATTTTGAGAGACCCGAACCTGGAACCGGTTACAGTTATAAAAGTTACAGTTACAAAAAAAGTGTAAAAAAAAAAAAAAAAACACAAACAAAAATATAAAATAAAAAATAATAGTTGTCGTTTTATTGTTCTCTCTCTATTCTCTCTCTCGCTATTCTCTCTATTGTTCTGCTCTTTTTTACTGTATTCTATTCTGCAATGTTTTATTGTTATTATGTTTTATCATGTTTGCTTTTCAGGTATGCAATTTTTTATACTTTACCGTTTACTGTGCTTTATTGTTAACCATTTTTTTGTCTTCAGGTACAGCATTCACGACTTTGAGTGGTTATACCAGAATGATGCTTGCAGGTTTAGGTATCATCTTGGTATCATTCTTTTCAGCCAGCGGTCGGCTTTCATGTAAAAGCAATCCTAGCGGCTAATTAGCCTCTAGACTGCTTTTACAAGCAGTGGGAGAGAATGCCCCCCCCCATCGTCTTCCGTGTTTTTCTCTGGCTCTCCTGTCTCAACAGGGAACCTGAGAATGCAGCCGGTGATTCAGCCAGCTGACCATAGAGCTGATCAGAGACCAGAGTGGCTCCAAACGTCTCTATGGCCTAAGAAACCGGAAGCTACGAGCATTTTATGACTTAGATTTCGCCAGATGTAAATAGCGCCATTGGGAAATTGGGGAAGCATTTTATCACACCGATCTTGGTGTGGTCAGATGCTTTGAGGGCAGAGGAGAAATCTAGGGTCTAATAGACCCCGATTTTTTCAAAAAAGAGTACCTGTCACTACCTATTGCTATCATAGGGGATATTTACATTCCCTGAGATAACAGTAAAAATGATTAAAAAAAAAAAAAATGAAAGGAACAGTTTTAAAATAAGATAAAAAAGCAAAAAAATAATAAAGAAAAAAAAAAAAAAAAAAAAAAAAAAAAAAAGCACCCCTGTCCCCCCTGCTCTCGCGCTAAGGCGAACGCAAGCGTCGGTCTGGCGTCAAATGTAAACAGCAATTGCACCATGCATGTGAGGTATCACCGCGACGGTCAGATCGAGGGCAGTAATTTTAGCAGTAGACCTCCTCTGTAAATCTAAAGTGGTAACCTGTAAAGGCTTTTAAAGGCTTTTAAAAATGTATTTATTTTGTTGCCACTGCACATTTGTGCGCAATTGTAAAGCATGTCATGTTTGGTATCCATGTACTCGGCCTAAGATCATCTTTTTTATTTCATCAAACATTTGGGCAATATAGTGTGTTTTAGTGCATTAAAATGTAAAAAAGTGTGTTTTTTCCCCAAAAAATGCGTTTGAAAAATCGCTGCGCAAATACTGTGTGAAAAAAAAAAATTAAACACCCACCATTTTAATCTGTAGGGCATTTGCTTTAAAAAAATATATAATGTGTGGGGGTTCAAAGTAATTTTCTTGCAAAAAAAAATAATTTTTTCATGTAATCAAAAAGTGTCAGAAAGGGCTTTGTCTTCAAGTGGTTAGAAGAGTGGGTGATGTGTGACATAAGCTTCTAAATGTTGTGCATAAAATGCCAGGACAGTTCAAAACCCCCCCAAATGACCCCATTTTGGAAAGTAGACACCCCAAGCTATTTGCTGAGAGGCATGTCGAGTCCATGGAATATTTTATATTGTGACACAAGTTGCGGGAAAAAGACAATTTTTTTTTTTTTTGCACAAAGTTGTCACTAAATTATATATTGCTCAAACATGCCATGGGAATATGTGAAATTACACCCCAAAATACATTTAGCTGCTTCTCCTGAGTACGGGGATACCACATGTGTGAGACTTTTTGGGAGCCTAGCCGCGTATGGGACCCCGAAAACCAAGCACCGCCTTCAGGATTTCTAAGGGCGTGAATTTTTGATTTCACTCTTCACTGCCTATCACAGTCTCGGAGGCCATGGAATGCCCAGGTGGCACAAACCCCCCCCCCCAAATGACCCCATTTTGGAAAGTAGACACCCAAAGCTATTTGCTGAGCGGTATAGTGAGTATTTTGCAGACCTCACTTTTTGTCACAAAGTTTTGAAAATTAAAAAAAGAAAAAAAAAATTTTTTTTTTTGTCTTTCTTCATTTTCAAAAACAAATGAGAGCTGCAAAATACTCACCATGCCTCTCAGCAAATAGCTTGGGGTGTCTACTTTCCAAAATGGGGTCATTTGGGGGGGGTTTGTGCCACCTGGGCATTCCATGACCTCCGAAACTGTGATAGGCAGTGAAGAGTGAAATCAAAAATTTACACCCTTAGAAATCCTGAAGGCGGTGATTGGTTTTCGGGGTCCCGTACGCGGCTAGGCTCCTAAAAAGTCCCACACATGTGGTATCCCCGTACTCAAGAGAAGCAGCAGAATGTATTTTGGGGTGAAATTCCACATATGCCCATGACCTGTGTGAGCAATATATCATTTAGTGACAACTTTGTGCAAAAAAAAAAAAATAATAATAATAAATTGTCACTTTCCCGCAACTTGTGTCAAAATATAAAATATTCCATGGACTCAACATGCCTTTCAGTAAATAGCTTGGGGTGTCTACTTTCCAAAATGGGGTCATTTGGGGGGGGTTTGTGCCATCTGGGCATTTTATGGCCTTCAAAACTGTGATAGGTAGTGAGAAGTAAAATCAAAAATGTACGCCCTTAGAAATCCTGAAGGCAGTGATTGGTTTTCGGGGCCCCGTATGCGGCTAGGCTCCCAAAAAGTCCCACACATGTGATATCCCCGTACTCAGGAGAAGCAGCTAAATGTATTTTGGGGTGCAATTCCACATATGCCCATGGCCTGTGTGAGCAATATATCATTTAGTGACAACTTTTTGTAATTTTTTTTTTTTTTTGTCATTATTCAATCACTTGGGACAAAAAAAATAAATATTCAATGGGTTCAACATGCCTTTCAGCAATTTCCTTGGGGTGTCTACTTTCCAAAATGGGGTCATTTGTGGGGGTTTTGTACTGCCCTGCCATTTTAGCACCTCAAGAAACGACATAGGCAGTCATAAATTAAAGGCTGTGTAAATTCCAGAAAATGTACCCTAGATTGTAGGCGCTATAACTTTTGCGCAAACCAATAAATATACACTTATTGACATTTTTTTTACCAAAGACATGTGGCCAAATACATTTTGGCCTAAATGTATGACTAAAATTGAGTTTATTGGATTTTTTTTAGAACAAAAAGTAGAAAATATCATTTTTTTTTCAAAATTTTCGGTTTTTTCCGTGTATAGCGCAAAAAATAAAAACGGCAGAGGTGATCAAATACCATCAAAAGAAAGCTCTATTTGTGGGAAGAAAAGGACGCAAATTTCGTTTGGTTACAGCATTGCATGACCGCGCAATTAGCAGTTAAAGCGACGCAGTGCCAAATTGTAAAAAGTGCTCTGGTCAGGAAGGGGGTAAATCCTTCCGGGGCTGAAGTGGTTAAAGTGCAACTATTTTTGGCACAACCAGGCTTGTTACAAACAAGCCATTGGTATTGCAATGGGTGATAAGTTTGCACCAATGTGGCCAACGCATTCATGGCACAATGGGAAGAACAATCCATTTATGAAGATACTCCAGCAGAACTTACCCTATATAAAAGATACATCGACGATGTAATCATAGTTTGGAATGGTAAAAGAGAAGCACTCGAGCAGTTTTTAAAGAAATTGAATACAAATGAAAAAAATATTCACCTGTCGTGGAATATTGATGAAAAAACAGTGGAATTCCTTGATTTAAGAATAAGTTTGGAAGGAGATTCTTAAAAACGACAAAGATCTCAATAAAATACTACCAGAATTACCAAATATTATATAAAAAAAGCACCGACAATCAGAAATATGGTAGTAAAATCAGTGATTGAACCTCCACAACAAGTATCATATTCCTTTTTCACGGGAAAAGGATTTTATCCATGTAGAAATTGTTATGCATGCAAACATGCCCAGAAATTTCAGGGTAAAAGAATGGAATTCACAGCCACTACCACAAAGGAAACATACAAAATTAGAGATTTTATAGGATGCCATAGAGAGGGGGTTGTATACGTTCTTCAGTGCAGCTGCAAACCACAGTATGTAGGACACACCAAGAGAGCCCTTAAAGTTAGGGTCAAGGAACATATTCAAAACATCAAAAAAGGAAACCCCAAACATAATGTATCAAAACACTTCGCAGCAGTACATAACCAGGATCCTACACATCTTCAATTTTGGGGGATAGAAAGATATAAAAGTTCATGGAGAGGTAGCCACAAAATTAGGAGCATTAGCCAAAAAGAGTCATATTGGATACATACCTTACGCACACTAATTCCCAGAGGTATGAACGTGGAGTTCGACCTAAATTGTTTTTTGAGTAATTTCTAACATTTTATATATGCTTTTAATAATTTTTGATATTTTATAGATTTTATAGACTACATTACTGTATTTATGGAAGAATTTATTCTATACAAGGTGTTATATTTATTATTTAATCAGGTTTTAAATCTATGTTGCTAATAATATAATTTTTAGAAACTAAGATAATATATTTGCATAGTTCATACACTGTTAATATGTCTTGTATACTGTCATATTTATTATATATAAATGGAAGAGGCACCTCCTTAGGTACTTAGGTCATGACTGACGTGCCTATTACATAACTCAAATAGATATCGATTAGTCTGTTTAGTACTTATTATACATTCCTGTCACAGATTCGCAATTACAGTAATAATATTTCCATCCTATTGCGGACAGTAACATGATAAAAACACATAATTTATCCACCCAAAAATGGCCGCGTTCTGTGTGGGCTGACCACTATGAAGATGGTTTTTTATGTAGTTCCATCAACTACAAGAAAATGGCCGAGATATCATAATGTTTATTTATTATTTATTGTTATAACTACAAATTGGCCAGTAGTATTTTAACTATGGATAGAATAATAACATGATTGGATTTTATATTCAAATCAGAGAAACATTTGCTATAGCACAGAACTATACGCTTAGTTTTAGCTTGACCTTCCAAAAAAATGACCACGATCCGCGCTGAGTGCCACCTCTAAGATGGCCGCCATTCTATAGAGAAACGAAAACCACAGTAAAAATGGCCGCGATACTATTTCCGGTTTCACAACATAAAGAACATCTCTCTCGGGCCAATCCGGTTCCCCAGATGAAGTCACGAGCGGTGACGCAACGCGTAGGGCGTGGCAGAGAGCAGACTTTACCGGAAGTCACGTAAGGAGGCGCCTCAGACGCCGCTCCCTCACTGTTTATGCTTTTATTATTGATTTTAATGTAAGAGACCACCTTTTGAGATACAAATAAAAAGAGTTTACTTAAAATACTACACTATTGGAGGCTTTCTCTCTTCTCCCCCTCCTAACACCGGGCCGGCGCAGCCTAGGTGAAAAAACCCCTTCTTTGTTAACAGGTGACTGTCAGTTTGAGGAGACTACCAGCATGCTTGAATGCATAATACCAGTGTAAAGACATACATTGATGCCCAAATTTACTTCTCTTAAGGTGAGAGTTTTGAGAGCCTGTTTAGGCTGGCAGTCTTTATGTGAAGATTATTATCAGCATCAGTAGGAAAAGTAAAGAAAAACTGCGCTATAAACCAAGTGAACAATTAATCGTTAAAAAAGCTGCAATCCCGACAATAAACATCAATTGTGGAGTAAACATAAGAAAAATAAGGGATTGCACTAATGCATGTGCAAAATGACATAAAAAAATCTTCAGTGAAAAAAAAATTTTTGATAATAGGTGTAAATGAAAGTAAATATAGGTAACAGTTGATTGTGATCCACCAAAATGTCCCGTCAAGTGAAAACTCAATATAATATATTGGGAACTCCAAATCACCCAAAAAAATTATAAGAAAGAGTCCAAGTGATAATTGGAATTAATCCGTGACAGCAAAGGAGGGTCCACCACCAGGAATAGAAGAAGTTACTCCTTACCAGATGGCCATGATCCCCCACCACAGAGGATCACAGCAAGCAGACAACCTTGTAAGACAGAAAATGGAAACTTCTATCGGCATCCACTAGGGGTCATCTCACCGTCAGCCACACCAGCGAAACCAATGGCAGGGATAATGTTGGCAGCTGGAGAGAAAGAGGGGAGAGGACACAGCCTGCTATGGGGGACACATTCTTCAGCCCAGCACTGAGAAACATTATCCCTGCCATTGGTTTCGCTGGTGTGGCTGACGGTGAGATGACCCCTAGTGGATGCAGATAGAAGTTTCCATTTTCTGTCTTACAAGGTTGTCTGCTTGCTGTGATCCTCTGTGGTGGGGGATCATGGCCATCTGGTAAGGAGTAACTCCTTCTATTCCTGGTAGTGGACCCTCCTTTGCTGTCACGGATTAATTCCAATTATCACTTGGACTCTTTCTTATAATTTTTTTGGGTGATTTGGAGTTCCCAATATATTATATTGAGTTTTCACTTGACGGGACATTTTGGTGGATCACAATCAACTGTTACCTATATTTACTTTCATTGACACCTATTATTAAAAAATTTTTTTTCACTGAAGATTTTTTTATGTCATTTTGCACATGCATTAGCGCAATTCCTTATTTTTCTTATATTATCAGCATCACCATCATTTATGTAACTTTCTATTCATCTGACCCCAGCGGATATAATTCACCGTTTATGAACTTTTTATTGCAATATATATGCACTTGGACTTTTTTTTAGAGTTAATCACTCTGTTTTTGCACACTGTTGCACAAATATTACACTTTATATTTGATGTGAGGTATTTTATGTGAGCCATCTTATTCAGCCTTTTGTGATAGATTTTATGCGCAAAATCTTTTTACTTTTATGATTTTAGAGTGGAATGTGAACACTTTTTGATTTTGCTGCAGTCTTTGTTTAGATATCATCACAGCTAGTCCACATTTTGATTATTAAGATTATTATTATTATTTTTGTGATTGTCACCACACTTCTTTTTATCTTACAATAGCGCGAAGAACATCACCATTCATAACTGTATCAAATACATTCTTTTAATATACAATAGAAAAGGAGGGTTATAATAAACAAAGCAGTAATGTTAACAACAGTATATTAAATGTACCCTTCTGGCTGACAGAGACCAGTGTTCGAAAAAGAATAGAAAGACTTACAAAAGCAGGACCGGATGGCTTACACCCAAGAGCTCTCAAAGAACTTAGCCACATTAGACAAACCATTGTTTCTAATTTTTAAGGGCAGCTTACTGACTGGAATAATTGTAGACTTTGACATTGTATGTCGTTGTAAACATTGTAGGCATTAAAGTGATTGTTAAAGAAGAGGTCCAGCCTGTATTAAAAAAATAAAAGTCAGCCGCTATAAATACTGTAGCTGCTGACTTTTAATATAAGGACTCTTTCCTGTCCAAGGATCCATTGATATCTGCTAGGGATGAGCTTCGAGTTCAAGTCGAACTCATGTTCGACTCGAACATTAGCTGTTCGCAAGTTCGCCGAACAGCGAACAATTTGGGGTGTTCGCGGCAAATTCGAATGCCGCAGAACACCCTTTAAAAGTCTATGGGAGAAATCAAAAGTGCTAATTTTAAAGGCTTATATGCAAGTTATTGTCATAAAAAGTGTTTGGGGACCCGGGTCCTGCCCCAGGGGACATGCATCAATGCAAAAAAAAGTTTTAAAAACGGCCGTTTTTTCAGGAGCAGTGATTTTAATAATGGTTAAAGTCAAACAATAAAAGTGTAATATCCCTTTAAATTTCGTACCTGGGGGGTGTCTATAGTATGCCTGTAAAGGGGCGCATGTTTCCCATGTTTAGAACAGTCTGACAGCAAAATGACATTTGGAAGGAAAAAACCCATTTAAAACTACCCGCAGCTATTGCATTGCCGACAATACACATAGAAGTTCATTGATAAAAACGGCATGGGAATTCCCCACAGGGAAACCCCGAACCAAAATTAAAAAAAAAAAAAATGACGTGGGAGTCCCCCTAAATTCCATACCAGGCCCTTCAGGTCTGGTATGGATATTAAGGGGAACCCCGGCCAAAATTTAAAAAAAAAAATGACGTGGGGTTCCCCCTAAATTCCATTCCAGACCCTTCAGGTCTGGTATGGATTTTAAGGGGAACCCCGCGCCAAAAAAAAACAAAAAACGGCGTGGGGTCCCCCCAAGGATCCATACCAGACCCTTATCCGAGCACACAACCTGGCAGGCCGCAAGAAAAGAGGGGGGGACGAGAGTGCGGCCCCCCCTCCTGAACCGTACCAGGCCACATGCCCTCAACATTGGGAGGGTGCTTTGGGGTAGCCCCCCAAAACACCTTGTCCCCATGTTGATGAGGACAAGGGCCTCATCCTCACAACCCTGGCCGGTGGTTGTGGGGGTCTGCGGGCGGGGGGCTTATCGGAATCTGGAAGCCCCCTTTAACAAGGGGACCCCCAGATCCCGGCCCCCCCGTGTGAAATGGTAAGGGGGTACTTACCCCTACCATTTCACTAAAAAACCTGGGACATGACGGGACTTCCCTGTGGCATTCCCCGTGACGTCACAGGGAAGTCCAGTCAAGTCACTGTGCGTCAGAGGGGGGCGGGGTCACCGGGTGGCCCCGCCCCCGTTATTTAAGAACCGTCAGACGAGGAGACGCCGTCACACAGTGGGAGCCTCCCTTCATGCCAGCATGGGTGCGGAGCGGCCCGGAGAAGAAAATGAAGAAGAGAAGAAGAGAAGAAGGAAGAAGAGAAGAGGATGAAGAAGAAGATGAAGAGAAGAGCGGGAGCCTCCCCCCATGTCATGGGTGTGGAGCGGCCCGAGGAGAGGAAGATAGAAGATGCTGCGGAGGAGATGCTAGACGAGAACGCCGGAGGAAGAACCAGAAGAGTCAGAAGAACCAGAAGAAGAAGATGATGAAGGAAGATAGAAGAAAGAAGAAGCATTTAAATAAAGGAATTGTCAAAAACTGTCTCTTGTCATTTTTAACATTTTTGACAGTTTTTTAGTGAAATGGTAGGGGTAAGTACCCCCTTACCATTTCACACGGGGGGGGGCCGGGATCTGGGGGTCCCCTTGTTAAAGAGCGGGAGCCTCCCCCCATGTCATGGGTGTGGAGCGGCCCGAGGAGAGGAAGATAGAAGACGCCGCGGAGGAGATGCTGGACGAGAACGCCGGAGGAAGAACCAGAAGAGTCAGAAGAACCAGAAGAAGAAGATGATGAAGGAAGATAGAAGAAAGAAGAAGCATTTAAATAAAGGAATTGTCAAAAACTGTCTCTTGTCATTTTTAACATTTTTGACAGTTTTTTAGTGAAATGGTAGGGGTAAGTACCCCCTTACCATTTCACACAGGGGGTGGGCTGGGATCTGGGGGTCCCCTTGTTAAAGAGCGGGAGCCTCCCCCCATGTCATGGGTGTGGAGCGGCCCGAGGAGAGGAAGATAGAAGACGCCGCGGAGGAAGATGCTGGACGAGAACGCCGGAGGAAGAACCAGAAGAGTCAGAAGAACCAGAAGAAGAAGATGATGAAGGAAGATAGAAGAAAGAAGAAGCATTTAAATAAAGGAATTGTCAAAAACTGTCTCTTGTCATTTTTAACATTTTTGACAGTTTTTTAGTGAAATGGTAGGGGTAAGTACCCCCTTACCATTTCACACAGGGGGGGGGCCGGGATCTGGGGGTCCCCTTGTTAAAGGGGGCTTCCAGATTCCGATAAGCCCCCCGCCCGCAGACCCCCACAACCATCGGCCAGGGTTGTGGGGATGAGGCCCTTGTCCTCATCAACATGGGGACAAGGTGTTTTGGGGGGCTACCCCAAAGCACCCTCCCAATGTTGAGGGCATGTGGCCTGGTACGGTTCAGGAGGGGGGGCGCACTCTCGCCCCCCCCTCTTTTCCTGCGGCCTGCCAGGTTGCGTGCTCGGATAAGGGTCTGGTATGGATTTCTGGGGGGACCCCACGCCGTTTTTTTTTTTTTTTTGGCACGGGGCTCCCCTTAAAATCCATACCAGACCTGAAGGGTCTGGTATGGAATTTAGGGGGAACCCCACGTTATTTTTTTTTTTTTAATTTTGGCCGGGGTTCCCCTTAATATCCATACCAGACCTGAAGGGCCTGGTATGGAATTTAGGGGGACTCCCACGTCATTTTTTAAAAAAATTTTGGTTCGGGATTTCCCTGTACGGAATTCCCATGCCATTTTTATCAATGAACTTCTATGTGTATTGTCGGCAATGCAATAGCCGCTGGTAGTTTTAAATGGGTTTTTTCCTTCCAAATGTCATTTTGCTGTCAGACTGTTCTAAACACGGGAAACATGCGCCCCTTTACAGGCATACTATAGACACCCCCCAGGTACGAAATTTAAAGGGATATTACATTTTTATTGTTTGACTTTAAGCATTATTAAAATCACTGCTCCTGAAAAAACTTCAGTTTTTAAAACTTTTTTTTGCATTGATCCGTGTCCCCTGGGGCAGGACCCGGGTCCCCAAACACCTGAAGGGTCTGGTATGGAATTTAGGGGGAACCCCATGTCATTTTTTTTTTTTATTTTGGCCGGGGTTCCCCTTAATAACCATACCAGACCTGAAGGGCCTGGTATGGAATTTAGGGGGACTCCCACGTCATTTTTTTTTTTTAAATTTTGGTTCGGGATTTCCCTGTAGGGAATTCCCATGCCGTTTTTATCAATGAACTTCTATGTGTATTGTCGGCAATGCAATAGCCGCGGGTAGTTTTAAATGGGTTTTTTCCTTCCAAATGTCATTTTGCTGTCAGACTGTTCTAAACACGGGAAACATGCGCCCCTTTACAGGCATACTATAGACACCCCCCAGGTACGAAATTTAAAGGGATATTACACTTTTATTGTTTGACTTTAAGCATTATTAAAATCACTGCTCCTGAAAAAACGTCCGTTTTTAAAACTTTTTTTTGCATTGATCCATGTCCCCTGGGGCAGGACCCGGGTCCCCAAACACTTTTTATGACAATAACTTGCATATAAGCCTTTAAAATTAGCACTTTTGATTATTCATGTTCGTATCCCATAGACTTTAACGGTGTTCGCGTGTTCGAGCGAACTTTTTTCCTGTTCGCATGTTCTAGTGCGAACCGAACAGGGGGGTGTTTGGCTCATCCCTAATATTGGCACCCCAAAGCTGACCCATCCACCGGCTTCGGGTGCAGATGTCAACATCCTTACTAAGGGAAACAGGAAGTGAAGCCTTGCGGCTTCACAGCCTACTTCCTACAACTGTGCATGCGTGAGTTGTGCTGCACTTTCTGAATGGCCGCTCTCTTCTGGGAGCTGCGTGTGTCTCCCAGAAGGCAGCAGGGGAAGGAGGAGGGGGTCGCAAATGACATAGGTCGCTGCTATGCCCTTACATGGAAGTGGGAGCTGGTACCTGTTTTTTACAGGTATCTGCCCCCACCAAAAGGTGCCAAATGTGACACTGGAGGGGGGAGGAAGAAGATAAGCGGAGCTTCCACTTTTTGGTGCAACTCCGCTTTAAGTAAATTTTTTTAAAATAACAAACATGATATACTTACCTGCTCTGTGTAATGGACCCTTATCTTCTTGAGTCCCCCACTGGCACTCCTGGCTCCTCCTCTTCATGGTGTGCCACCATAGGAAGCTGCTTCCTATGGTGGCACACTTGAGAGCTCAACCCTAAGTCGCATTGCCTGCATTCAGATACAGACAGTAGGGCTCATTCCGGCCCCCATTACCTCAATGTATTAGGCTGACAGCAGCAGGTGCCAATGGTTCCCTCTGCATCGGCAAAGCCTGTGAGAGTGGGGAGAGCTGCTACATACAGGCACAGTGCCGGATTGAGTAAATATAAGGGGAAGGGTAGATACTGTTACCTAAAAATGTTTTACTATAATGCAGAGAATGCATTAAAGTAGAAATGCTTAGGCTTTAGAACAATTTTAAAGTGTGCGGGATATACTAAAACATAATGTGAAAATGGCTTAATGTAGCTTAACGTGTAATAAAGTGTCTAAACCTCAATCAATTGCCCTGAAACTTTGCACAGCCTAAATTTTTAACTTTACAAACTTATCCAAAAGCTTCATGCATTTCAGTGTTCCACAAGGCAAACTAGAGACATTAAGTTTGTTTTTTTGGGAGCTTAATGTGGCTTAACGTACAAAAAATTCCTTAAATTTTAACCAATTTCCCCCAAACTTCACACAATAGAAGACCCTATCCATGCCAACATAGTCTGAACATTTCAGCTCATTTGGTAAATCACACCAAAAGTTATTCACATTAAGCTATATTTTACAATGCTAAAACATTTAATGTGAACAGCTTAATGTAAAAAGAGCTTAATGTACCATAATGTGTCTAAACCTCAATCAATGGTCTTGAAACTTTGCACAGCCTAACTTCTCAACTTCCCAAATCTATCCTTGAAGTTTCATGCATTTCAGTGTTCCACAAAGCAAACTATGGATATTAAGCTTGTTTTTTGGGAGCTTAATGTGACTTAACGTACAAAAAAGAGCTTAGATGTTAACCAGTTCCCCCAAACTTCACACAATAGAAAACACTATCTGTGCCAACATATTATGAAAATTTCAGCTCATTTGGTAAATCACACCAAAAGTTATTCATATTTAATCCTTTGTTTTACAATCCTTAACCAGTTGCAGACTTTGGGCATACTAGACATGCCCAAAAATATGTCATCAATGTACACAGGGCATGTCTAGTACAAGTACATCCAGTCCTTCTGCTCTGCTGCCGGGACTCTTCCCTGTCTCAGTACCCAACAATTCAGCAGGAGCTGTAAAAAAAAAGAAGCAGTCTGGCAAAGTTTATCAACAACCACATCACAGAAAGTTACATTGAAACATTGTATCAATTGTAACTTTCTGTAACGAGCCCCTGCTCACTCGTTCCACTCTCCCGACACTCCTCTGCTGCTATAGAATCAGATTGCAGATCGCACGTCTGATGGTCCAGTAATCCGATGCTCCAGGATTAGAACTACAGCTATGTGCCGTTCTAATCCAGATGTGTAGCTCAGAACAAACACCAGGCAGGCTGTGTGTAAGTTCAACCAGGAATCTCTTTTATTGAAAGGAATACAGGCTCTTTTATACAGTAAAAGAGGAGGTGTATACCTCCTGCTCATATTACTCTGAACATACACCTGTGACCAGAAATCTAATTAACATAGGCTAATTAACTAATCCCGTTAGACAGCCTAGATGACTCAGTCATGACCTTTAGGCCAGACTGGCCGTCTTGTAGCACAGAAAACCCAATCAACATTATCACAAATCAACACCGAACTCTTCTTCACACAATAGCAGAGTTAATTAACACAAACAACAATGGGGATCTAATGACTCTTAGATCCCATACTAGACTTATTTACAATACCCATTCTAGCAGGCAACAGACAGACAGTTGGAGTTGATGACACCAGCATCTCCTCACAGGATGTGTCCCAACAGTATGAATCAGTCTTATCAGCAGGGGGTCTGCTGGAGGAATCCCCCCTCCCTCTACAGGGACACACATCCCAAAATGACCACAGCAAAGAGTCCACAACAGAATGAGACAACATACAATATATACATATATACACGATTGAGTCTGATTAGTACAGATCAGACTGGATTTCTAATTCACCTTGCAGAGTATTGTTCCCTTAAATTCCAGGGCCCATAACCTGTTGGCAAGAGGCTTGCGTTCAGTCCCCTCCAATAGCCTCTGTCCTGGGCGAGTCTGTCACACTTTCTGTGTTTTGCATCTACAGATCAATTCGTCTCATTCTTTGTCCTTGAAGTTATTCCCCAACAAGAAAATGGAGGTGACTTTGATAAAAAAAGATCCTCCAACAAGAAACTAAGTGGATCTATAATCAAAAAGCAACTAGCCCGCCAGGAATGAACACAGCATTATCCTTTAAACCTTTTTTATAAGGAATTTACCATTCAGGAAGTACTTAGATTGGCCACTATTTCTTTAAAAATCTGATCACCTCCACATATAGTATAACCTCTTCAATATGACCTTTCAACGCACTGTTGTCATATTTTATTCCTCCTTTTTCATTATTTATTTTTCATTATTATTATTTTTGATTTTTTATTATGTTGTTTCCACTACAAGAGTCATTTATTCCAACAGTACTAACTATTTGGCTGACTATTTGTCACTGTCTAATAGCATCATTGAGAGCGTGTTGATTCCCTATATATAATGGTTACTTGATGTGGAGTTCGGGTGCCCCTGATGGATCAGGAGGCTTCTTTCTCCTCGGTTCCCATCTGTTAATTACATTCTGGTTACTGGATGTGAAGTCATTGAGCCGTTTCCGGTTCATCACTTCCTGTGGGATCGTATATATAGAGGTAGTAAGGGACTGGCTCAGCAATCAGAATGCACGTTACGGCGACGGTGAGGGGTTCAGCTTGATACCGAGGCGTGATTGCACCCAATCTTTCTACAATCTATTTGTCCGGTCCCCCCCTTGGAGATTCTCAGGTAGCAAGCCATTCTTCTTACTTTCGTTGTTTTACATTTTATCTTTGTATTGTTATTTGAATATATAGGAAGCTAGCCAAGTATGTTCGCAACCAGCAGTCTCACATTTAGTGGCCAGTTATAAAATAATAGCTTTAGTCTTGTTTATGACCCATGCTATAGCCCTATATGCTAACTTTTAAATATATGGGGACACTGAATGGTTATCTATATGATGACCGCTCTTGTCCCTCTGTGTTGCATATGATTCTATGTGTTATGCACGTTAATCTATCTGGGGCTTAACCCATTTGGTTGTATGCTTCATCCATATTAATACATGCCATTGTGTTAACATGCTGCTAATACTGGCGCTATATTCTCTCCTCACATGCTTTGCATCTGAACACATATGTTTGGTGTTTTTAGATTACTATTGGTCCAGACGATTGTGCCTTTCATACGGTCCGACGTCCTTCAGACCAAGTTGGTGATTCTGACATCACCACTCTCACTGGATTGTGACTTGCCTATGTTCTCTCTGATGTTGTGGTCGTCTTATTGTCAGTACCAAAAGTTTTGGTGAGCAGTTTTGGTGAGCACCCATATTAATTGTATAAATATTGTTAACATTGTAAATAAATGTATCTGATGTTGATACTAATGTTATCTTTTGCAACTTGGACATTGTTATAGATGCATGTTGAGCCGCCCCAAAGAAGCAGAAAACTAGTCTGCGAAATGCGTTCTGTTCAAGCTTTCTGGACCGAGTATCAACTGTGGTCAAATGTGTATATGACCGAATGTTATTAATGCATCATTTTTATAATTTGTATTTTGGAATAAATCTATATTTTATTAATACCCTTATGGTTGTGCTTACCTCAATGACAGAAAAATGTATTCGTTAAAATTCCATCACCCCATGAGAGAGCGATACTCTCTCTTATTCTTTTTCTATTGACCCAATAGGGATGTGGATATGACATTCTGTCCCTAGAATCTGTCCAACAAATTTCTTATATATGTTTCATGGATTTTAGTCTTCCACAAAGAAAATGAGGGATATTAAAGTGATGATAAAGTCTGTTTTTTTTTTTCTAAATAACAAACATGTTATACTTACCTGCTCTGTGAAGTGGATTTGTGCAGTGCAGCTCGTATCCTTCTCTTCTCGGGTGCCTCTTCTGTGATCCTGACCGCTCCCTCCTGTTCAGTGCCCCCACAGCAAGCCACTTGCTATGGGGGCACCTGAGCTGAGTCACAGCTCCCTGTATCCATTTAGACACGGAGTCCCGACCCGGCCCTGCCCCCTCTTTCTGGTGATTGGCTAGCTGACTTTGATTGACAGCAGTGGCAGCCAATGGCACCACTGCTGTGTTTCAGCCAATCAGGAGGGAGAATATCGGATGGCTGAGACACTGTTGGACATCGCTGGATCTAGATGGGACTCAGGGTAGTAGGGGGGCTGAGAGGGGCTGCTGTACACAGAAGGCTTTTTATCTTAATGCATAAAAAGCATTAAGATAAATGAACCTTCTGACTTTACAATCCCTTTAACCACTTGCTGACCAGCTGCCGTCATTATACTGTGGCAGGTTGGCACAATCCCGTCGTAGCTATACGTCGGTCCCTTTAAGCGGGACAGCAGGCGCGCACGCACTGCACAGCGGGGGTGATGATGTTCATGACCTGCGGTCACGATGACTACCAGCCATGAGTGATCGTGGGCACTAGAATCAGAACAGGGATGTGTGTGTGTAAATACACACATCCCAGTTCTGTGTGGAAAGGAGAGAGAAATCGAGAATTCCTATGAGCTGGGAATACAATCTCTCATCTCCTATAGTCAGTTCCATCCCCCACAGTTAGAACACACACATAGGGAACACAGTTAACCTCTTGATCGCCCCCTAGTGTTAACCCCTTCCCTGCCAGTGACATTTATACAGTAATCAGTGCATTTTTATAGCATAATATATATAGCATAGGATAATTGTCAATCGACCCAAAAATGTGTCAAAAGTGTCTGATGTGTCAGCCATAATGTCGCAGTCTTGATAAAAATCTCAGATCGCTGCCATTACTAGTAAAAAAAAAATTTAAAAATGCCATAAATCTATCCCCATTTTGTAGACGCTATAACTTTTGTGCAAACCTATCAATATACACTTTTTGTAATTTTTATTACCAAAAAATATGTAGCAGAATACATATCGGCCTAAACTGAGGAAAAAAATAGTGGCTAAAATTGGGGCTATTTATTACAGCAAAAAGTACAAAATATTGTGTTTTTTTTCAAAATTGACACTCTTTTTTTGTTTATAGCGCAAAAAGTAAAAACCACAGAGATGATCAAATACCACCAAAAGAAAGCTCTATTTGTGGGAAAAAAAGGATGTCAAATTTGTTTGGGTACAGCATAGCACGACCGCACAATTGTCAGTTAAAGCGATGCAGTGCTGTATCGCATAAAATTGCCTTGTCATTGAGCAGCCAATTCTTCCCGGGCTGAAGTAGTTAAGCTTGTTTTTTGAGGAGCTTAATATGTCTTAAAGTGATTGTAAAGGCAGGAGGTGCATTCTATGCATTAAGATTAAAAACCTTCTGTATGCAGCAACTTCCCTCAGCCCCCTAATACTTACCTGAGCCCCCTCTATATCCAGCGATGTGCATGAGTGCCTCAGCCGTCTCTCCCTCCTGATGGGCTGAGACACAGCAGTGACGCCATTGACTCCCGCTGCTGTCAATCAAAGTCAGGTAGCCAATCAGGAGAGAAAACTTCACATCTCCCTGCATGCTAGTAGAAAAATTTTCACCTATATGTCACTAATGGACTTTATTTGAGCACTTTTATTCTACTTATTTTGTGATAGTTTGTTTATATTGTGCTTTTAGTGTAAATGCAGCGCTGTCTCATGTATTTACTTTATATCTAGTCAAACCTTTCCCACACTTGAGCATTCCCATCTCCAGGACAAGCCTGGATGTAAGCTGTATGAAGACTTAGCACATGTCAATTCTCCCAAGTATATATGCACTTCCCCAGCATGCACCACTGGCCAAGAAACCCCTAGTGATTGGCTGGAGAAACACACACACACGCATAATATTCTCCCATTGGCTGTCCCACACTACGACCACTAAACAAAAGGTGGTAGGGGCTACACAAGCTTTATGTCACTCACTTGTTTTGTGGAAAAGAAAAATCTATGAAACATCTAGGATAGGTTTGGGGAAGCTGAAAGCTTGGGTTGTGCAAAGTTTCAAGGCAATAGATTAAGGTTTAGGCACTTTATTGTAAGTTAAGCCATATTAAGCTACCCAAAAAACAAGCTTAACACCCTCATTTTCTTTGTGGGAGGCCAAAATCCATGAATCTTCTAGGATAGGTTTGGGTTTGCAAAGTTTCAAGACAATTTATTGTCTACTATACTCCCCTACAGTCTCCATGCCCGCACCATCTTTAGCTTAGGTCTTTTATTTATATATAGATACACATATACAGTATGACATCACTCTCCATACTCTGTTACTTCAGATTGTCTGAACATACACATTTATGTTTACAGCTAATACTTTTTATGGACCCAGTGAGACCATTAGGGATACACATCCTCCCTCCACGCTATGCCTTTCCTCCATGTTGCCCTGGGTGAGGTCCTGTTTGGCTCTGCCTCCTCAGCTCCCTGGCAGGATGCCTGCTGCCGCAGTCTAGGAACTATACATCCGCTGGCTCAGCTATGTTCTGTGGTGAGTATGGGGTTCCCTTCAATAAGGCCCCCCCCACCCTTTGCCTATAGCATTAATATTATTCTACATACCCAATTTGTATCTATTCATCTTAGGTACACTCTACACGCATCTACCCCTGAAGAGCGAGCTAGGTTTCGCGAAACGCATCGGGTACACTTGATGCCTGTGTGTTATACGACTGCTCACACATATACAGTCAGGTCCATAAATATTGGGACAGCGACACAATTCTAATCTTTTTGGCTCTATACACCACCACAATGGATTTAAAATGGAGCAAACAAGATGTGCTTTAACTGCAGACTTTCAGCTTTAATTTGAGGGTATTTACATCCAAATCAGGTGAACAGTGTAGGAATTACAACAGTTTGTATATTTGCCTCCCACTTTTTAAGGGACCAAAAGTAATGGGACAGATTAACAATCATCCATCAAACTTTCACTTTTTAATACTTGGATGCAAATCCTTTGCAGTCAATAACAGCCTGAATTCTGGAATGCATAGACATCACCAGACTCTGGGTTTCATCCCTGGTGATGCTCTGCCAGGCCTCTACTGCAACTGTCTTCAGTTCCTACCTGTTCTTGGGGCATTTTCCCTTCAGTTTTGTCTTCAGCAAGTGAAATGCATGCTCAATCAGAATAAGGTCAGGTGATTGACTTGGCCATTGCATAACATTCCACTTCTTTCCCTTAAAAAACTCTTTGGTTGCTTTCGCAGTATGCTTCGGGTCATTGTTCATCTGCACTGTGAAGCGCAGTCCAATGAGTTCTGAAGCATTTTGCTGAATATGAGCAGATAATATTGCCCGAAACACTTCAGAATTCATCCTGCTGCTTTTGTCAGCAGTCACATCATCAATAAATACAAGAGAACCAGTTCCATTGGCAGCCATACATGCCCACGCTATGACACTACCACCACCATGCTTCACTGATGAGGTGATATGCTTTGGATCATGAGCTGTTCCTTTCCTTCTCCATACTCTTCTCTTCCCATCACTCTGGTACAAGTTGATCTTGGTCTCATCTGTCCATAGGATGTTGTTCCAAAACTGTGAAGACTTTTTTAGATGTTGTTTGGCAATCTCCAACCTGGCCTTCCTGTTTTTGAGGCTCACCAATGGTTTGCATCTTGTGGTGAACCCTCTGTGTTCACTCTGGTGAAGTCTTCTCTTGATTGTTGCCTTTGACACACTGCTGCCATCTCGATATCCAGCGTTTGGCGATTCATCTCAGACTCCGGTAAGTATGAGGTCTCTGCATCAGGCCTCTCTTGCTAATCATTCCATCTGCCCCCATTTATCAACCACATACATTCATTGATCTTATTACTTACATTGCAGATACAACATTCATGCATCCGCCCCTGAAGAGCGAGCAGGGTCTCGCGAAATGCATAGGGCTTTATTGATGCTTATTTTATGCCGGTACATGCTGGGTATTATTGATGTCTGCATTATGTTTACATACTTCCCTGTCCACATGTATGTACATTTTATCATCTTATTTTGTATGTGTACTTACTGACCCAGCAATTTTCAAGTTTTATTGTTGCTCATTGATGTATAACATTTGTAATAAATCTTTGTATATTTACGTTCATCTGTGTGTACATTGGCTATTATGCCTGGTAACTCACAATCATTGTTGTTACCGCTCAGTTACATAACATTTTGAAATGAATAAATTGATTTTGTCTCAGTGTTCACTGTGGACATTGGCTCAACCTCTCTCACCTCATCTAAAGTCCCAGGGCTATTTTTCTTGTTTTTTTTGTGCACTATTAGGGATGGAGGTGTCAGAGGGGTCACACCAGACCTTAATCTTCCTTTTTCTGTCCATAGGATGTTGTTCCAAAACTGTGAAGACTTTTTTAGATGTTGTTTGGCAATCTCTAACCTGGCCTTCCTGTTTTTGAGGCTCACCAATGGTTTGCATCTTGTGGTGAACCCTCTGTGTTCACTCTGGTGAAGTCTTCTCTTGATTGTTGCCTTTGACACACATACACCTACCTCCTGGAGAGTGTTCTTGATCTGGCCAATTGTTGTGAAGGGTGTTTTCTTCATCAGGGAAGAAATTCTTCGGTCATCCACCACAGTTGTTTTCCGTGGTCTTCTGGGTCTTTTGGTGTTGCTAAGCTCACCGGTGCGTTCTTTCATTTTAAGGATGTTCCAAACAGTTGATTTGGCCACACCTAATGTTTTTGCTATCTCTCTGATGGGTTTGTTTTGTTTTTTCAGCCTAATGATGGCTTGCTTCACTGATAGTGACAGCTCTTTGGATCTCATATTGAGAGTTGACAGCAACAGATTCCAAATGCAAATAGCACACTTGAAATGAACTCTGGACCTTTTATCTGCTCCTTGTAAATGGGATAATGAGGGAATAACACCACCTGGCCATGGAACAGCCAAGCAGCCAATTGTCCCATTACTTTTGGTCCCTTAAAAAGTGGGAGGCACATATACAAAATGTTGTAATTCCTACACCGTTCACCTGATTTGGATGTAAATACCCTCAAATTAAAGCTGAAAGTCTGCAGTTAAAGCACATCTTGTTCGTTTCATTTCAAATCCATTGTGGCGGTGTATAGAGCCAAAAAGATTAGAAGTGTGTCGATGTCCCAATATTTATGGACCTGACTGTATGTACCATTATTTTATCCACTTATGTTATGTATTCTGTATGAATTGGCTTTTATTGATGATATCAATGCATGTACTACCTTCATTGGAAAAAATACTTATTGTATTTGATGTACTTAATGTTGTCACTCTTATTGGCAATACGGTGCTCACCTCATTTAAAGTCCCAGGGCAAAGTTTCTGTTTTTGTTGCAATTCATTAAAGTGTAAGTACATTATGGAACATTAGGCTCTTTTTACACTAAGCCACATGTTTTGGGATTGTAAAATACAGCCTAATGTGAATAACTTTTGGTGTGATTTACCAAATGATCTGAAATTTTCTGAATATGTTAAAATAGGTTTGGGAAGTTGAAAACTTAAGCTGTGCAAAGTTTCAAGACAATTGATTGAAGTTTAGGCACATTATGGTACATTAAGCTCTTTTTACTTTAAGCTGTTCACATTAAATGTTTTAGCATTGTAAAATATAGCTTAATGTGAAAAACTTTTGGTGTGATTTACCAAATGAGCTGAAATTTCCTGAATATGTTAACATAGACAGAGTCTTCTTTTGTGGGAAGTTTGGGGGAAATTGGTTAACATCTAAGCTCTTTTGTGTACCTTAAGCCACATTAAGCACCCCAAAAAACAAGCTTGATGTCCCTAGTTTACCTTGTGGAACACCAAAATGCATGAAACTTCTTGAATAGGTTTGGGGAGATGAAAACCTAGGCTGTGCAAAGTTTCAAGACAATTGATTGAGGTTTAGGCACATTATGGTACATTAAGCTATTTTTACATTAAGCTGTTTACATTAAATGTTTTAGCATTGTAAAATATAGCTTAATGTGAATAACTTTTGGTGTGATTTACCAAATGAGCTGACATTTTCTGAATATATTGGCATGGATAGAGTCTTCTATTGTGTGAAGTTTGGGGGAAATTGATTAACATTTAAGGTCTTTTTTGTACGTTAAGCCACATTAAACTCCCCAAAAAACAAGCTTAATGTCCCTAGTTTGCCTTGTGGAACTTCGAAATGCATGAAACTTCTAGGATAGGTTTAGAAAGTTAAAAACTTGGGCTGTGCAAAGTTTCACGGCAATTGATTAAGGTTTGGGCACTTTATTACACGTTAAGCTATATTAAGCTATTTTCACATTAAATTTTTTAGTATGCCCCCTAGAATGCTCCTACAAATGTTTACATTCCTGTCCATGTTGAATCATCCCTATATTCCATCTGGTGATTAGGGATGAGCTTCGAGTTCGAGTCGAACTCATGTTCGACTCGAACATTGGCTGTTCGCAAGTTCGCCGAACAGTGAACAATTTGGGGTGTTTGCGGCAAATTCGAATGCCGCGAACACCCTTTAAAAGTCTATGGGAAAAATCAAAAGTGCTAATTTTAAAGTCTTTTATGCAAGTTATTGTCATAAAAAGTGTTTGGGGACCCGGGTCCTGCCCCAGGGGACATGGATCAATGCAAAAAAAAGTTTTAAAAACGGCCGTTTTTTCAGGAGCAGTGATTTTAATAATGCTTAAAGTCAAACAATAAAAGTGTAATATCCCTTTAAATTTCGTACCTGGGGGGAGTCTATAGTATGCCTGTAAAGGGGCGCATGTTTCCTGTGTTTAGAACAGTCTGACAGCAAAATGACATTTTGAAGGAAAAAACTCATTTAAAACTACCCGCGGCTATTGCATTGTCGACAATACACATAGAAGTTCATTGATAAAAACGGCATGGGAATTCCCCAAAGGGGAACCCCGAACCAAAATTAAAAAAAAAAAATGACGTGGGAGTCCCCCTAAATTCCATACCAGGCCCTTCAGGTCTGATATGGATATTAAGGGGAACCCCGGCCAAAATTTAAAAAAAAAATGACGTGGGGTTCCCCCTAAATTCCATACCAGACCCTTCAGGTCTGGTATGGATTTTAAGGGGAACCCCGCGCCAAAAAAAAAAAAAACGGCGTGGGGTCCCCCCAAAAATCCATACCAGACCCTTATCCGAGCACGCAACCTGGCAGGCCGCAGGAAAAGAGGGGGGGACGAGAGTGCGGCCCCCCCTCCTCCTGAACCGTACCAGGCCACATGCCCTCAACATTGGGAGGGTGCTTTGGGGTAGCCCCCCAAAACACCTTGTCCCCATGTTGATGAGGACAAGGGCCTCATCCCCACAACCCTGGCCGGTGGTTGTGGGGGTCTGCGGGCGGGGGGCTTATCGGAATCTGGAAGCCCCCTTTAACAAGGGGACCCCCAGATCCCGGCCCCCCCCCTGTGTGAAATGGTAAGGGGGTACTTACCCCTACCATTTCACTAAAAAACTGTCAAAAATGTTAAAAATGACAAGAGACAGTTTTTGACAATTCCTTTATTTAAATACTTCTTCTTTCTTCTATCTTCCTTCATCTTCTGGTTCTTCTGGTTCTTCTGGCTCTTCTGGTTCTTCCTCCGGCGTTCTCGTCCAGCATCTCCTCCGCGGCGTCTTCTATCTTCTTCTCCTCGGGCCACTCCACACCCATGGCATGGGGGGAGGCTCCCGCTCTTCTCTTCTTCTTCATCTTCTTCTCTTCTTCTCTTCTTCTTTTCTTCTCTTCTTCATTTTCTTCTCCGGGCCGCTCTGCACCCAGGCTGGCATGGAGGGAGGCTCCCACTGTGTGACAGCGCTCCTCGTCTGACAGTTCTTAAATAATGGGGGGCGGGGCCACCCGGTGACCCCGCCCCCCTCTGACGCACGGTGACTTGACGGGACTTCCCTGTGACGTCACGGGGAATGCCACAGGGAAGTCCCGTCATGTCCCGTGCGTCAGAGGGGGCGGGGTCACCGGGTGGCCCCGCCCCCCGTTATTTAAGAACTGTCAGACGAGGAGCGCCGTCACACAGCGGGAGCCTCCCTCCATGCCAGCATGGGTGCGGAGCGGCCCGGAGAAGAAAATGAAGAAGAGAAGAAGAGAAGAAAAGAAGAAAAGAAGAAGAGAAGAGCGGGAGCCTCCCCCATGCCATGGGTGTGGAGCGGCCCGAGGAGAAGAAGATAGAAGACGCCACGGAGGAGATGCTGGACGAGAACGCCGGAGGAAGAACCAGAAGAGCCAGAAGAACCAGAAGAACCAGAAGATGAAGGAAGATAGAAGAAAGAAGAAGTATTTAAATAAAGGAATTGTCAAAAACTGTCTCTTGTCATTTTTAACATTTTTGACAGTTTTTTAGTGAAATGGTAGGGGTACTTTTGTACCCCCTTACCATTTCACACAGGGGGGGGCCAGGATCTGGGGGTCCCCTTGTTAAAGGGGGCTTCCAGATTCCGATAAGCCCCCCGCCCGCAGACCCCCACAACCACCGGCCAGGGTTGTGGGGATGAGGCTCTTGTCCTCATCAACATGGGGACAAGGTGTTTTGGGGGGCTACCCCAAAGCACCCTCCCAATGTTGAGGGCATGTGGCCTGGTATGGTTCAGGAAGGAGGGCGCACTCTCGTCCCCCCTCTTTTCCTGCGGCCTGCCAGGTTGCGTGCTCGGATAAGGGTCTGGTATGGATTTTTGGGGGGACCCCACGCCGTTTTTTTTTTGTTTTTTTTTGGCGCGGGGTTCCCCTTAAAATCCCTACCAGACCTGAAGGGTCTGGTATGGAATTTAGGGGGACCCCCACGTCATTTTTTTTTAAAATTTTGGCCGGGGTTCCCCTTAATATCCATACCAGACCTGAAGGGCCTGGTATGGAATTTAGGGGGACTCCCACGTCATTTTTTTTTTATTTTGGTTCGGGGTTCCCCTTTGGGGAATTCCCATGCCGTTTTTATCAATGAACTTCTATGTGTATTGTCGACAATGCAATAGCCGCGGGTAGTTTTAAATGAGTTTTTTCCTTCAAAATGTCATTTTGCTGTCAGACTGTTCTAAACACAGGAAACATGCGCCCCTTTACAGGCATACTATAGACAACCCCCAGGTATGAAATTTAAAGGGATATTACACTTTTATTGTTTCACTTTAAGCATTATTAAAATCACTGCTCCTGAAAAATGGCCGTTTTTAAGGCTAGGTTCACACTGCTGCAGTGCGAATTTAGCGCGATTTTGATCCGATTGCGTTGCAAATTTGCATTGCGAATTCTTTGTGTGTTCTTGCGATTCTACTGCAAATTTTGCAATCTATGGAGCTGAATTCGCATTGCACACGGATCAAACTCGGACAGGACCCTTTTTTTACGCAGGTTAAATTCGCAACGCATTGATGTGAACAGCACTCATGGAAAACAATGTTATTAAAATGACTTGCGAATTTGAGCGATCGCAGCGGCTCAAATTCGCAATAAAATTCGCAGCAGTGTGAACCTAGCCTGAAACTTTTTTTTGCATTGATCCATGTCCCCTGGGGCAGGACCCAGGTCCCCAAACACTTTTTATGACAATAACTTGCATATTAGCCTTTAAAATTAGCACTTTTGATTATTCATGTTCGTGTCCCATAGACTTTAACGGTGTTCGCATGTTCGAACGAACTTTTTTCCTGTTCGCATGTTCTGGTGCAAACCGAACAGGGGGGTGTTCGGCTCATCCCTACTGGTGATGTTGACACAGAACAGTGAAGGGAAATCCATCTAAGCCCAAAGCAGCAGTAAATACCAAACAGGGTCTCTAACCCGTTCCACTCTATTTAAAAATTAACTTGGCTGCATATATACTTTAAGGCTCATTTACACTTCTGTGATGCTTAGGTGATGCTTCAGTGATGCTTTTTTGAAGTTTTAATGAAGCTTGGCAAATGCCCTGTGCGTGTATTGATTTACAATTTGTTTTATAGGGGCCCAATAGAACCCCAGCTCAATAGCACCCTTCTGGGTCTTTTCTTCAGTTTGTCACTTATGCAACTGCCAGCTCCTGTCATCAACTTCCAGCCTATCTGCCACTTGTCAGACCTGTAGCACAGAGCTGAGGAAGCATTTCAGAGCACTTCCTTCGGCGTTGTGCTACAGGCCTGACAAGTAGCGGACAGGCTGGCAGGTTTGGACAGAAGCTGGCAGCTGTATAAGTGACATATTAAAGGCAGGTTGGTATATTTTATCTGTCCACTATCATTAATTGTGCCTGATTTTCATGAATACACATGAATACCCAGATACCCAGCCAGACTGGCCTATTACAGTTGCACTGGTATATTCAGACTTTCTGAAAGATTTTAAAGCACTATTGGACTAACTCAGATATATAACCCCAACAGTGTACATTGGATCCATACAAGTAGCTTGGTTCTAATCTATATTGTTTAAAACTGAGGTACCTGGACATTTTAGTGAAAAGCAATGTTTTTACACACATGTGCAAAAGAATTGTAGTAATAGTATTATTCAACTGAAGTGTGTGCAGGAATGGTGTTTAACAATTCTTTTTCAGTATAACTTTGTTGTTGCAAATGTATCAATACTAGAAAGTCACTTAGACAAGAGCTATAGGCGTTTTATAGACTATGTAGGTAAAATACAATTAAATTAACATATTGATTGAGGTATTACTGTGGCCGTTTTTTTTTTTTAGTAGGATGTCTCAGGATTTCATTTTGAAAACCTGATAATCTTACTGCAGTTGCCACTCTATTCTCAAAGTGGCAATTTTCATGTAATTGATGGGCGAATCTGATCAGGTACAATTTGCAGATGTGTTGGTGAACATGACCAAAAATCCACATATCCCAAACTTTACTGAAAACCCCTTGGAAGTCAATTCTTTCCATTTTCAAAGCTAATGAGATGTGATGTCACACAAAGGGCATGTGTAGCTGTGCACTGCCAGAAAGAGTCATGTACTAATGCATTTTTCTTTTAAATATTGTTGCAGATAGCACCTCTTTTAGTAAGGCTTAAAATGGAACCTCAAAAAGCACAAATCCTTTAAATATCATGCAAACTCCTTTGAAGTCAATGCTTTCCATTTTCCGATCTGTTTATTTACTTTATATCTTTAATTATTTTATTTTTTTGTGAATAAGTAACCTGCATGCTTTGCAATACATATTTTCTACCACTAGATTTCCTCAGTCTTCTGAGTTAAATAAGGAACAGCATTATTCCACCCAATTCCTCTATTCCCCAGGCTGTCATGGCTTAACCCACAGTCTTATGCCCCGTACACACGGTCGGATTTTCCGACGGAAAATGTGTGATAGGACCTTGTTGTCGGAAATTCCGACCGTGTGTAGGCTCCATCACACATTTTCCATCGGATTTTCCGACACAAAGTTTGAGAGCAGTATATAAAATTTTCCGACAACAAAATCCGTTGTCGGAAATTCCGATCGTGTGTACACAAATCCGACGGACAAAGTGCCACGCATGTTCAGAATAAAGAGATGAAAGCTATTGGCCACTGCCCCGTTTATAGTCCCGACGTACGTGGTTTACGTCACCGCGTTTAGAACGATCGGATTTTCCAACAACTTTGTGTGACCGTGTGTATGCAAGACAAGTTTGAGCCAACATCTGTCGGAAAAAATCCTAGGATTTTGTTGTCGGAATGTCCGAACAAAGTCCGACCGTGTGTACGGGTCATTAGTTTTGGCAGTGAAAGATAAGCAGTACAGTAATACGATCATTTCTCTGCCAGTCTGTTTTCTCCTAAGCATAATCCATGTCAGTACATGACCTGATTGGCTCCTTCTTCTATTTATTCATTTCCTGCTCTGAGCTTTGCTGTACAGGGACTGCAAGAGGCTGATTCCAGGTCAAATTCAGGTACTTACACTTGCTTACCTTTTAAAAATACATAACAAACAATATTCAACAGAACTGCATTAATTTGTATTTTTATCTGCCTTGAGTTCAGTTTTAAGCGTAGCTTAATCTTTTTTCAAAAGAGAAAATTCGGAAAAAGAACTTTGGCCAAGTGGCTTTCTTAATTTCAGGGGATTTCCAATATATACAGGTGCATCTAAAAAAATTTGAATATCATCAAAAAGTTCATTTATTTTAGTAATTCAATTCAGAAAGTAAAACTTGTATGCTATATAGATTCATTACACACAGTGATATATTTCAATCATCTTTTTTCTTTTAATTTTGATGATTATGGCTTACAGCTAGTAAAGACCCACAGTTCAGTATCTCAGAAAACTAGAATATTATATAAAACCAATAAAAAAAGGATTTTTTGATACAGAATTGTTGGCTTACTGAAAAGTATGTCCATGTACATTATATATGCACTAAATATTTGGTTCGGCTCCTGTTGCATGAATTACTGCAACAATGAGGTGTGGCATGGAGGCGCTCAACCTGTGGCAGTGCTGAGGTGTGATGGAAGCCAAGGTTGCTTTGATAGCGGCCTTCAGCTCATCTGCATTGCTGGGTCTGGTGTCTCTTATCTTCCTCTTGACAATACCCCACAGATTCTCTATGGTGTTTAGGTCAGGCGAGTTTGCTGGCCAATCAAGAACAGTGATACCATGATCATTATACCAGATATTGGTACTTTTGGCAGTGTGGGCAAGTGCCAAGTCTTGCTGGAAAATTAAATCAGCATCTCCATAAAGCTGAATTAAGTACATCTTAATATACATCCTTATGTTTACTGACACACATGTACATATACATCACTTCTAAAAATGTGTGTTTTTCCAATGACTTTTACCTCCTCAAATATAATTGTAAAATGTATCATCAAGAAGTGCCATTTTATGTCAATATCAAATAGTCACTTCTGTATAGCCATTATTGTTCAGCTGCATAGGAAAAGTCATTTGTGTTATGTGGCTTCCCACTGGCATCTATTATATGTTAGTAGACCACCCTGAGACAAGTCAGCAGGCAATCACTCATGTACAAATAACGCAAAGGGACTTCTGCATACCTTAAGATAATCACTCCTGCTTCTCCTTTATCTTAGAAGTTCTGGGGCTTTTTTCAGTACATTTTACGCACTCTATTCCCAGTCTCAAGGAATACATCAAAAAAGGGCATTGTTTTCTGCTGTATGAAATGAGACAAGGACATAAAGTACACAGTCTCAATTTTATCAAGAACAATATGAATAAAGATTATATTATTTATCCCTATTAACTTTCATTCTATAGTATATAGTAAATATTTAGCTCATAATAAAATACAATGCAATAAATGCAAAACTCCAGGCATATATAAAGAAATAATGCAGCATTGTATTCATTATTAATAAATTCTTTTATAAAAAAAATTAATGCAAGCAGTAAACGTACTTACATTTGACCTGACTTCAGCCTCTTGCAATTGTCTGTACGACAGAGCCTAAACTGGGGCTGAGGAAAGCGGCACATAGATCCAATAACTTTGCTGCAGTGCTAATGTTCTAACTGGAAACATGTTAATAAGAGGGGAGAGTAGAGTAATAGAGAGTTAAGCTCATCAGTCTTGTGCAATCACAGGCTGGGTGGTGGACAAGGCCTGTAAATGTTACTGGTCTGCAGTAGAGAATAATCAGGTATCCTAAAATTCAGGCCTGTATAGACATACATATAAAAGCACAAACAAAATACTCCCCAGCACACTTACCAGCTAGCCTGGGCACAGGGACAGATTAGAAGCCCAGCAAGAGCACAATGGCAGCTGAAGTCATCTGATGTGTCTCCATGCCAAATCCAATAAACAAGATATACAAGAATGACAACAACCTCTGGCAGAAAAGTTTTCCTACAGTACATGTATTTCATCTGTGTACTTTGCTGTTTGCTTGGAGTTCAGCTTTAAGAATTTTTCAAGCTTATTTTTTAACTAGGGATGGGCTATCTGTTCGAGTCGAACATGAGTTTGACTCGAACATTGGCTGTTCGCCCCTTCGCCGAACAGCGAACAATTTGGGGTGTTCACGGCAAATTCGAAAAGCCGCGGAACACCCTTTAAAATTCTATGGGAGAGATCTAAAGTGATAATTTTAAAGTCACCCAGCCTGTGACTGCAACAGGAATCCTGCGTCGCACCAGAGGGGGCAGGGTCACCTGTACACGTCACTGGGAAACCCCGGCGTTTCCCCTTGTCAGAGGGGGCGGGGTCATGTGTCAGGTGGCCCTGCCCTCAGCTACATAAGAGCTGTCAAGCTAGCAGTGCGTCATTGGCTGGGTGCCTCCGGTGGAGGCAGGATCCTGTGCGTGTTCCTCGCTGGTGTCGCAGGAGATCATCCATCCCTGGAGATCGAGAATTGCATTACATCACTTGAGTAGGAGCATGGATTTATTAGATTACATCGCTGGAATCTCTTTTTTATTTTTTATTTTTTTAATTTTAATAAAGGACTTGTCCCAAGCTGTCTCCTGTGTTTTTTTAACATTTTGACACTTTCTTTTTGTGAAATGGTAGGGGTACAATGTACCCCTTACCAATTCACATAGGGGGATGGGATCTGGGGGTCCCCTTTGTTAAAGGGGGCTTCTAGATTCCAAAAAGCCCCCACCCGAAGACCTCCACAACGACCGGGCAAGGGTTGTGGGGATGAGGCCCTTGTCCCCATCATCCTCCCCATGTTGAGGGCATGTGGCCTGGTACGGTTCAGAGGAGGGTGCTCTCTGGTCCCCCCTCCTTTCCTGTGGCCTGCCAGGTTGCATGCTCAGATAAGGGTCTGGTGTGGATTTTTGGGGGAACCCCACACCATTTTTTTTGTTTATTTTCAATGACTTTTATGTATATTGTCGGGACCGACAATTCATTAATAGCCGGCACTAGCGCTAGCACTTTTAAATGACTTTTTTTTCCTTTAGAAATGCCATTTTGCTCTCAAACTGTTCTAAACACGGGAAACATGTGCTACTTTACAGGCATACTATAGACACTCCCCAGGTATGAAATTTAAAGGAATATTACACTTTTATAGTTTCACTTTAAGCATTATTAAAATCACTGCTCCCAAAAAAAATGACCGTTTTTAAAACTTTTTTTGCATTGATACATGTCCCTTGGAGCAGGACCCAGGTCCCCAAACACCTTTTATAGCAATAACTTGCATATAGCTTTTAAAATTAGCACTTTTGATTATTCATGTTCGAGTCCCATAGACTTTAATGGTGTTCGCGTGTTCTAACACATTTTTTGCCTGTTCGCATGTTCTGGTGCAAACCGAACAGGGGGTGTTTGACTCATCCCTACTTATAACCAATATCCTCCAGCCCCTTTATTAGCTTTGTTGCCCTTCTTTGTACTCGCTCATTTCCAGTACATCCTTCCTGAGGACTAGTGCCCAGAACTGGACAGCATACTCTAGGTGCGGCCGGACCAGAGTCTTGTAAAGGGGGAGAATTATCATTTTATCTCTGGAGTTGATCCCTTTTTAATGCATGCTAGTATCACCACCCTCTGAACTCGTCCTTGTAGCCAGTTTTCAACCCATGTACTCACCCTATGATCCATGCCAACTGACCTTATTTTGTACAGTAAACGTTTATGGGGAACTGTGTCAAATGCTTTTGCAAAATCCAGATACACCACGTCTACGGGCCTTCCTTTATCTAGATGGCAACTCACCTCCACATAGAAGGTTAATAAATTGGTTTGGCAAGAACGATTCTTCATGAATCCATGCTGATTACTGCTAATGATAGCGTTCTCATTACTGAAATCTTGTATATAGTCCCTTATCATCCCCTCCAAGAGTTTACATACTATTGATGTTAGGCTAACTGGCCTGTAATTCCCAGGGATATATTTTGGGCCCCTTTTAAATATTGGTGCTACATTGGCTTTTCTCCAATCAGCTGGTGCCATTCCAGTCAGTAGACTGTCAGTAAGGTGCTTCCTGTGATGTGTAATGAGGATAAACACTGCAGTTTTTGGTTACTGAAGCCCCCTGATTCCCTTGTGAAGACTGAGGAGAAGAATAAATTCAATACCTTTGCCAACTTCCCATCCTTTGTAACCAGATGTCCTTCCTCATTCTTTATGGGGCCAATATAAGATGTATTACAAGCTGCTGTATCCTATGGAATCAAGGTCAAATAAAGTAATATTAAGCCATCTTCATTTTTCGAACAAACAAATTGTCAGAAACTGTAGTGACACTGTTCAGTGAACCATTCAATTTCAAGTACTGAGTAAAGAGATTCTGGTACCTGTTTACAGATGTTCAACAAATTATGGCAGCCATATATTAAACACTGTCTACTACCAGATTTTGAAGAATCGCTATTTCTGCTATGGTAAGAGGAACACAACTTTGTGTTCAATTCAATGCCCCATCAGGGGAAGCTTTAAATTCTGGGAATTTCTTTTCTTCTCCTTCTCTCCCTTCTTGTCCACTCTTTCTCTCCTTACTACTTCTCCCTCTCCTATGCCCTTGTTACCTCCCACCTCATGTAACCCGCATTGTGTTTGGATAGTACAGCGTATCTCTAATGATGGAACTAGACAGATGAACATGGTTTGCCACTTTTCATAGACTGTTGAATGTTAAAATTGTTCTGACTGAGTTTGTAAACCCCAACTGGCCCCTCATCTAATAATGGGAAAAGCCATAGTCACCCTGCTCTAGAATCTTACTTTGCAGCATGTTAGCAGATGGGCCGTGTTCAGCTAGTATTCTTTTCTGTGCCTGATTTATACTTACTCAAACACAATGGTCTTCCCTTGTATATTGTACACTATTTTGTCAAAAGTATTGGGATGCCTGCCTTTACACGCACATGAACTTTAATGGCATCCTAGTTTTAGTCCATAAGATTCAATATTGAGTTGGCCCACCCTTTTCAGCTATAACAGCTTCAACTCTTCTGGGAAGGCTCTCCACAGTTTGTCTATGGGAATGTTTGAACATTCTTCCAGAAGTGCATTTGTGAAGTCAGGCACTGATGTGGACATGAAGGCCTGGCTAGCTGTCTCAGCTCTAATTTGTGTTGAGTTTAGGACTCCCCAGGAGTTTGGGGTGATGAAACTTGACTTGACGGGCGACCCCGCCTTCCTATGATGTCACGTGGCGTCAGGGGGTTGGGGTCACCCACTTATGTCACTTATGTCACCCCCAGCTATATAACTGCTGTCACCAAGAAGAAGCATCACTCGGTGGGACCCTCCCATGGTGGCGGAGCTGTTGCGGCTTTTTTTTTCTTTTTTCAGCTCGGTGATGGCGTGAGATGGATCTACATCGTGGGACATTTTTATTTTTTTATCTTTTAATAAATGTCTTGTCCCAAAGTGTCTCCTGTCTTTTTTACTATTTTTGACACTTTTTTTGTGAAATGGTAGGGGTACAATGTACTTTTCTAAACACGGGAAGACTGCGCCAATTTACAGGCATACTATAGACACCCCCCAGGCACGATCTTTAAAGGAATATTTCATTTTTATTGTTTCACTTTAAGCATTATTTAAATCACTGCTCCCAAAAAAATAGCCATTTTTAAAACTTTTTTTTGCCTTGATACATGTCCCTTGGTGCAGTACCCGGATCCCCATACACTTTTTATGACAATAACTTGCATATAAGCAAACAAAATGAATACTTTTGAGTTTTCATGTCAGTGTCTCATAGACTCTAACGGTGTTCTGTGGCTTTCTAATTTGCCACGAACACCGCATAATGTTCGTTGTTCACCCGAAGTCCGAACAACCAAAGTTCGGCCTGAACTTATGCTCGGGGTGAACCATTCGCCCATCCCATCTCAACAGTGAAGACACAGAACTGTTTATCTATAACCTTATAACCTACTAATTTATTGTGTGATCTTTTGTAAACATAAAAGCTTTTGGTAAGATAGACACATCGAGGGAGATTTACTAACACTGGCGCACACAGAATCTGGTACAGCTGTGGATAGTAACCAATCAGCTTCAAGGTTTTATTGTAAAAGCTTAATTGAACAAGCTGAAGTTAGAAGTCAATTGGTTACACAGCTGGCTCAAATTCTGTGTGAACCATTTTTAGGAAATCTTCTCCATTGCAATTGTAAATGGCAGCTTGTTCCATCTGATAAGTAAAGATACAGCTTTACTACACCAAGCTAGGTAAGTGAACAGCTGCGCTGATGTTAAGTTTTGTTTCAGGGAAATAAAAGGTTAAACATTTGGGTATTAACTTTGGCAAGGGAAGCCATGCGAAATCATGGATAAGAAAATATCTCCAACAGGCAATGAGACACCCATCTAACTGCAGATTGGCAAGCTGGGCTGCAATAGATCTTTCAAAATGCTAAAAGAAACATAGCATGCTGGGTCAATGATTTACATAGTTACATAGTTACATAGTAGGTGAGGTCGAAAAAAGACACAAGTCCATCAAGTCCAACCTATGTGTGTGATTATGTGTCAGTATTGCATTATATATCCCTGTATGTTGCGGTCATTCAGGTGCTTATCTAATAGTTTCTTGAAGCTATCAATGCTCCCCGCTGAGACCACCGCCTGTAGAAGGGAATTCCACATTCCATTTCCTTTCTCGACAGTAAAGGGAATGATCAGCACTTGCTTCTTGAAGATATCACACGCATTGCCAGGAAATAGGTATATTTTATCATTTCAATTTTGGCTATGAGACTGATTCCAAAATGAGCAGAGACCAATATCTTCATGTAAGTTTCCCACCATAAGACGTTCTCTTTTTCTCAACTGGAACCGCTGGGGGTCTGTAAACAAGCCTGCTTACGGAACTTGGGATAGAAACAATGGTTTATGATATACTCACACACCTGTGGCAAAAACAAACTGACCAATATTTACTAAATGTGGAGTGTGAAGACACCTCTATGTGTGTTCAGGTAGACTTGTGGACACAACAGATGAACAAGTCTGGTTATCCAGTGACTAATCATTGTCTCCGCTCTGAGAAAGACAAACACAGGATGAGTCCTATTTCACAGAATTGAGCAGGATATAGCAGTAACCCAAATATATATATATATATATATATATATATATATATATATATATCAGTTCATAAGCTTTATATTGCAAGTTATAAAGATCAAAACTTTCATGATGACACTGCGTTCACACATACTGTATGTCTTTACAGGCCAATGAATTATAAACTCTGTTACCAAACAAAATACTATAATTATCCTGAACATCTTTAGAAGTATATGGTTTTACATCATAACACAGTGTTGCAAGTTATATATAAAAGATTTATCCTGACACAATATTAGATTGCCAGAAAAAGGATTTCTAAATGTTAACAGGGGTTATTTACAGGTAATCACCATTGTTAAAAACATATCTGTGTCATAGAGAAGTGATAATCCCATGATATACTTAGTGTGTTGGATTTTTATCATTATTTTTATAAATATTATATGTGTATAAGTAGTTTAAGTATGCAAATTATCATGTTTATATAATCTCACAAAAGTGAGTACATCCCTTACATTTTGTAAATATTTTATCATATCTTTTCATGTGACAACACTGAAGAAATTACACTTTGCTACAATGTAAAGTAGTGAGTGTACAGCTTGTATAACAGTGTAAATTTGCTGTTCCCTCAAAATAACTCAACACACAGCCATTAATGTCTAAACTGCTGGCAACAAAAGTGAGTACACCCCTAAGTGAAAGTGTCCAAAATGGGCCCAATTAGCCATTTTTCCTCCCCGGTGTCATGTGACTTGTTAGTGTTACAATGTCTCAGGTGTGAGTGGGGAGCAGGTGTGTTAAATTTGGTGTTATTGCTCTCACTCTCTCATATTGGTCACTGGAAGTTTAACATCTCATGGCAAATAACTCTCTGAGGATCTGAAAACAAGAATGGTTGCTCTACGTAAAGATGGCCTAGGCTATAAGAAGATTGCCAAGACCCTGAAGCTGAGTTGAAGCACAGTGGCCAAGACCATACAGTGGTTTAACAGGACAGTGCTCAGACCATAAGTCGCACACTGCATCAAATTGGTCTGCGTGGCTGTCATCCCAGAAGGAAGCCTCTTCTAAAGATGGTGCACATGAAAGCCCGCAAACAGTTTGCTGAAGACAAGTGGACCAAGAATTACTGGAAACATTTCCTATGGTCTGATGAGACCAAAATAAACTTATTTGGTTCAGATGGTGTCAAGCGTTTGTGGCGGCAACCAGGTGAATGTGTCTTGCCTACAGTCAAGCATGGTCGTGGGTGTGTCATGGTTTGGGGCTGCTGCCAAAAATAATGGTGGCTGCACAAAATATTGACACTTTGCCCAATTTGGACATTTCCACTTAGGGGTGTACTCACTTTTGTTGCCAGCGGAGACGGTGGTCATATTTCTCAGAGGAAGTCACGAGGGTGTGACAAATCTAGTGAGAGGGGCATGGAGGGCTGACATATAAGGAAGTGAACGGGAAGTTTGTTTCAGTGTGAGATGGAGGGAACACTGCTGACCGGAGCTGTAGAACCGGTTCTAAGGTGAAACCATCATCTCTACACACATGTTGATTGCATAGAGGCTGTTTTTTTAATATGAAAATGTAAGTGTATACATGGCACATGATCATTTAATACATTTTTAAAAAGGATAAAGCACTATTGCCAGTATTTACTGTAGGTGATATGAGAGGAGGGCTCTGGTAACGATCAGGAAGGAACATTCCATGGTGAAATCGGCTGCCTGGGTCATACACTAAAGGAAGGAGGAATGATAGGAGAAGTACCCTAGAGGATTGGCTACTGTCCCAATCGCTTTGATTAAGCCTTAAGGTGAGGGTACATCCATTGGAGGGTTGCACAAGGATTGATTTGTCATATGCACAGAGGTGGATCAGAGTGAAGATATGTGGTTCACAGCATCTGTCCTTATTCATCACATATTGGACTATAATATTGTTCATAATCACCATAAATTGGACTATTCACCACTAATTGATTGTTTTTTAAGTATATTGTTTTAGTAATTGTGTTTAATATTCATTTATATCATTTATTTAATTCATCATGTCATGTGATTGGGAATTCATGTGAAGTTTAGAGCACTTGCACTTTATTGAGGATTGGGAGCCTGCACTGAGCACTTAATATATTTAGGAGGGTCATATATTACATATATTGGCACTTTATGTTCACCTAGTGCTGCACTCATTTGTCATTTGTTTTCAGCAAATTTACACTGTAATATACAAGCTGCACACTCACTACTTTACATTGTAACAAAAGTGTCATTTCTTCAGTGTTGTCACATGAGAAGATAATCAAATATTTACAAAAGTGTGAGGGGTGTACTCACTTTTGTGAGATACTGTGTATATATATATATATACAGATTTATGGCATTTTTATTACTATTATTATTATTTTTTTTTTACTAGTAATGGCAGCGATCTGCGATTTTTATTGGGACTGCGACATTGCGGCGGACAGATCGGACACTTTTCACACTATTTTGGGACCATTGACACTTATACAGCGATCAGAGCTATAAATAGCCATTGATTACTGTATAAATGTCACTGGCAGGGAAGGGGTTTACATTAGGGGGTGATCAAGGGGTTAAATGTGTGTCCTAGGGAGTGATTCTAACTGTGAGGGAATGGGACTGCCTGGAGGAAGAGACCGATTATTGTTCCTAAGCAGTAGGAACAACAGATGTAGATGGCTCTCCTCACCCCTTACAGAACGGAGATCTGTCTGTTTACATTGACAGATCTCCATTCTCTCCTTCTCAGGAGCAATTGCGGGTAGCCGATGGCCACACGCACGGGCTCCTACACCACGCAGTGCGCGCATCCTATAGTCCTTAAAGCGTGCGCCCTACAGCAATGGCGATTCACACAGAAGTGCCATTCTACCACCGTCAATCGACGGCGGGTGGTCAGCAATCGGTTAAGGTGTTATACTTAAAATATCGCAACACCAGAAAGGTAATGCTCATACATTTGGCAGTTACCAGATCTCCTAAACATTCTATATTTTAGATAATATCACATCATCACACTTGTTGAAGTGGGAAAGTAATTGATCCTATAACAGATTATTTTAAAAGTTATTTAGAATAGTCATGCCTTATCTGAGAGTTACAACCAGTGATCAAAGGAAGCAATACAAAAGCAAACATGCAATTAGTTATTTACCAAATTAACCAATAAGGAATAAGGTAACAAGGTTCTGGGCCACCCTCTTGCGTGTTTTATAATTTTATTGTTGTCACAGCATAAGAATAGAAATCAGGTACACTGGGGGATATGATGAACCTAACATCAGGGGTGACATCATCGGATCACACTCATCACACGTTATCTGAGACATTCCATCATCTGACACCTGAGTGATGCCAGGACACAACTCCAGCATCATTTTGGAAAGGCAACTACAACCAGTAATTGGCAGCCATCTTAGGAGATTCTGGTAGCAACCATTTTAAGCCAACAGCCATTTTAAAAAGGTAACTATAGTATATATTCTGTTGATTTGTTTACTCAGGTTAATAAAGCTAACTGCTATATTTCTTTTCATAACCTAATTGCTCTCCCCATGATAATATAGCCAAAATGTTATTTCTTTTTTTTTTACCTTTTTAATTATTTTTCTGTTTTTAGGCCATTGTGCGTACCATTTTGCGTAGTTTGACACTTATTCCTTCTGCAGAGGAATAACTGTTGAATTCTGTAAAATGCAGACTATTGTCTGATAATTGGTTATCAGTGGTTATTCTGTCTACAGGGAGAAATTAGTTATTGAAATCAATCATATATATATATATATATATATATATATATATATATAATGGGGCGGAAAGTATTCAGACCCCCTTAAATTTTTCACTCTTTGTTATATTGCAGCCATTTGTTAAAATCATTTAAGTTCATTTTTTTTCCTCATTAATGTACACACAGCACCCCATATTGACAGAAAAACACAGAATTGTTGACATTTTTGCAGATTTATAAAAAAAGAAAAACTGAAATATCACATGGTCCTAAGTATCCAGACCCTTTGCTGTAACACTCATATATTTAACTCAGGTGCTGTTCATTTCTTCTGATCATGCTTGAGATGGTTCTACACCTTCATTTGAGTCTAGCTGTGTTTGATTATACTGATTGGACTTGATTAGGATAGCCACACACCTGTCTATATAAGACCTTACAGCTCACAGTGCATGTCAGAGCAAATGAGAATCAAGAGGTCAAAGGAAGAGCTCAGAGACAGAATTGTGGCAAGGCACAGATCTGACCAAGGTTAAAAAAAAAATCTGCTGCACTTAAGGTTCCTAAGAGCACATTGGCCTCCATAATCCTTAAATGGAAGATGTTTGGGGTGACCAGAACCCTTCCTAGAGCTGGCCGTCCGGCCAAACTGAGCTATCAGGCGTGAAGAGCCTTGGTGAGAGAGGTATAGAAGAACCCAAAAATCACTGTGGCTGAGCTCCATAGATGCAGTCGGGAGATGGGAGAAAGTTGTAGAAAGTCAACCATCACTGCAGCCCTCCACCATTCAGGGCTTTATGGCAGAGTCGCCCAATGGAAGCCTCTCCTCAGTGCAAGACACATGAAAGCCCTCATGGAGTTTGCTTAAAAAAACACTTGAAGGACTCCAATATGGTGAGAAATATGATTCTTTGGTCTGATTAGACCCAGATAGAACTTTTTGGCCTTAATTCTAAGCGGTATGTGTGAAGAAAACCAGGCACTGCTCATCACCTGTCCAATACAGTCCCAACAGTGAAGCATGGTGGTGGCAGCATCATGCTGTGGGGGGTGTTTTTCAGCTGCAGGGACAGAACGACTGGTTACAATCGAGGGAAAGATTAATGCAGCCAAGTACAGGGATATCCTGGACAAAAACCTTTTCCAGAGTGCACAGGACCTCAGACTGGGCCGAAGGTTTACCTTCCAACAAGACAATGACCCTAAGCACACAGCTAAAATAACGAAGGAGTGGCTTCACAACAACTCCGACACTGTTCTTGAATGGCCCAGCAAGAGCCCTGACTTAAACCCAATTGAGCATCTCTGGAGAGACCTAAAAATGGCTGTCCACCAACATTTACCATCCAACCTGACAGAACTGGAGAGGATATGCAACGAGGAATGGCAGAGGAGCCCCAAATCCAGGTGTGAAAAACTTGTTGCATCTTTCCCAAAAAGACTCATGACTGTATTAGATCAAAAGGGTGCTTCTACTAAATACTGAGCAAAGGGTTTGAATACTTAGGACCATGTGAAAAAAAATGAACTTAAATGATTTTAGCAAATGGCTGCAATATAACAAAGAGTGAAAAATTTAAGGGGGTCTGAATACTTTCCGTCCCCACTGTGTATAGATATATATATATATATATATATATATATATATATATATATATATAATCTACTGTTACAAACTATTTTTGAATCATTATGCAAAATTGGATTGTCTATGTCCGCCTATTAAGCAAACTATTCATGGTGTGAACGTGTCTTATTGAAAATAGCCGAGTCCATATTCACATTGATTCCGGTTGTGTTCTTAAAGAATTCCACATTAGCTAAAATGACTCAAATTAATTAATTGTTCAGGCATTCCTTGACACAATGCATAACAACATTGTAAAGCTATGTGCTGAATCAAGTGCCTCTACATTAGCAATCAACCAAGCAATCAGTCAGTACTGCCAAATCCTCCTCTAGTCTAATGCCCAGGTCTACTTGGCCCAAGCATGAGATTTTATTGCTTGTTAGTAAAATATTTAACCCCTTGTTGGCAACTTCTTCAACTGATTATACTGTAGTGCAGTTGTCAACCGTGTGTTAAATCTCTTTCCCAATAAGCAGTTAAATTGTGTTTTGTAGCCTTATGCCGCATACACACGGTCAGACTTTCCGGCAGGAAAAGTCAGACGGAATCTTTTCAGCGCACATTCCAATCATGTGTGGGCCTCATTGGACTTTTTTTTTTTTTTAATTCTGACGGACCTAGAAATAGAACATGTTTCAAATCTTTCCGACGGAATCAGTTCCTATCGAGAAAACCGCTCGTCTGTATGCTGTTCCGACGGACCAAAAATGGCGCGGGCTCTGAAGCAAGTACGAGATGGCAGCTATTGGCTACTCACGATTGAACTTCCCTTTTCTAGTCCTGTCGTACGTGTTGTACGTCACTGCATTCTGGACGCTCGGACTTTGGAGTGATCGTGTGTATGCAAGACAGTTTCAGCGGAACTCCATCAGAAAAACCTTCAGAGTTCATTCCAACGGAACAATCGGTCGTGTGTACGCGGCATAAGCCTATATAAGATAAATGGTCTCGCTACAAGTCATTTAGAGGATGCCTTTAGTAACATAATTACTTGAGGATAGTATGACAAGAAGACTGAAAGTCAGCAAAGATAAAGCAATGCTGAAATAATAACTGAAACACATATTATACAAGATAAGATTTTGTGCATAATCAACCCTAGGAATAAATATGTGTAAATATATGAAGTAATACAAATATGGTCTCATACTGTTGTGTTGGATCATGACGTTCTATTTGATTCAGCAGTAGATACAGAAATGTATATATAGTTTTGCTAAGAATTACAGATGGGTAGATCTTTCAAACGTTAAGCAAATGTTAGAGTTTACATGTTTTTTCTAAGGACATATTATTTAGTACTCTGTTTTAACAAATACACTAGTTAAGTTTTTGTATTGCAAACTGACAAATGGTAAGAAATGTAAAAAAAAATATTTTTTTTTAATTTTTAAATGTTTTTATTAATAACAACTTATACTACTGATTTATATGTGATAACTAGAGTATTAAAATGGGGCACACATCAAACTCCAGTGGCTTCTTAGGCTGAAGATTTTTGTAGGTGCATGTTTGTGTGCAAACCTTAAAGCATGGGTGTTCAACCCGTGGCCCTCCAGCCACCGGTTGCAAAACTACAAGTCCCATCATGCCTCTGCCTTTGCTTGTAACTGTCATCCCTACAGTGCCTCATGGGACTTGTAGTTCCACAACAGCTGGAGGGCCGCAGTTTGAACACCCATGTGGGCTTAAATTATAACTAAAGGCAAAACATTTTTTCTTTTTTAATTTAGGATGGAGTAGAGGATGTTTATAATCCCTGTCAGTTTTCTTTGCCATCTTTATCCCCCAGGGGAGATTTCCCTTTACTTCTGGTTACAAGGCCAAAAGAGGAAGTGAGAGAAAATTCCTGCAAAGTGAGGGAATCGCAGGGTGTTACCACGGTCAATAGCAAACAGGACAAATAGAGAGGGTAAATCTTCCTAAAGTGGACATAGACAGCAATAAAAACCTAACAGGTGTTATAATACCTCTCCACTCTCTCCAAAACTAAAAAAATAATAGTTTTGCCTTTACTGACACTTTAATCCTATTTGATGTCAGAGCTAATTCCCCCTTCAGAAAAAGCAATTAAGGGGTAAATGATCAACATGTATAAATACATAAATGGTCCATATAGTGATCTTGGTACAAAGTTATTCATTTTAAGGTCATTGTAAAGGACAAGAGGGCACTGTTTGCACCTGGAAGAGAAGAGATTGAATACACATAGAAAAGGGCTTCTTCAAAATAAGAACTGAGAAATTGTGGAATAAGTTCCTATTAGAAGCTAGTTTTATCCAGCTTAGTTAATGGTTTTAAAAAAGTTGAATGCATTACTAAATATGTAGAATATAACTGGATATTAACATTTACAACAATAACAACAACAGCAACTGCTGTCATTCACAGCCAGTGAGGCAATGACAAGAGGGGGGGTGGGGCCAGGTCACAGCTCTGTGTGTGAATGGAAACAGAGTGCAATGGCTCAGGAGTGAGCCTGCTCAAATGCCCTATAGCAAGCTGCTTGCTGTGGGGGCACTCAGCAGGATGGAGGGACCAGGAGCGCCGGCAGGGGACCCAAGAAGAGGAGGATTGGGGCTGCTCTGTGGAAAGCACAGAGCAGATGAGTTTAACATGTTTATTATTTTAATGTAAAAAAATTCAAAGCCTTAACCATCTCGATGCAGAGCACTTACACCCCCTTCCTGCCCAGGCCATTTCTCAGCATTCAGCGCTGTCACACTTTGAATGACAATTGTGCGGTCATGCTACACTGTAGCCATGTGAATTTTTTATCATTTTCACACAAATAGGGCTTTCTTTTGGTGGCATTTAATCACTTCTGGGAAAAAAAGACCAAACATTTAACCGGTTCAATACCGGGCATTTTCACCCCCTTCCTTACCAGACAAATTTTTAGTTTTCAGCGCTGTCGCACTTTAAACAACAATTGCGCGGTCGTGCGACGTTGTACCCAAACAAAATTGATGTCCTTTTTTCCCCACAAATAGAGCTTTCTTTGGTGCTATTTGATCACCTCTGCGGTTTTTATTTTTTGCGCTATAAACAAAAGGAGAGCGACAATTTTGAAAAAAACACAATATTTTTTACTTTTTGCTATAATAAATATCCCAATTTTTAAAAAAAATTTTTTTCCTCAGTTTCGGCTGATACATATTCTTCTACATATTTCTGGTAAAAAAAATCACAATAAGCGTATATTGATTGGTTTACGCAAAAGTTATAGCGTCTATAAAATACGGGATAGATTTATGGCATTTTTAAATAAAAATTATTTTTATTTTTTTTACTAGTAATAGCGGCGATCGCGATTTTTTTTCATGACTGCGACATTATGGCGGACACATCGGACACTTTTGACACATTTTTGGGACCATTCACATTTATACAGCGATCAATGCTATAAAATTGCATTGATTACTGTGTAAATGTGACAGGCAGTGAAGGGGTTAACCACTAGGGGGCGGGGAGGGGTTAAATGTGTTTCCTAGGGAATGCTTCTAACTGTAGGGGGAGGGGACGCACAAGGGGAGGAGACCGATCAGTGTTCCTCCATTCTGGGAACACAGATCGGTCTCCTCTGAGCTGACAGGACGTGGATCTGTGTGTTTACACACACAGATCCATGGTCCGGCCCGGTTAACGGGCAATCGCGGGTGCCCGGCATCATTTGACAATAGGCCGGTGCTGAAGTGGTTAAAAAAAATACAATTTTTCTTAATTTCTGTCAGTAAATTTTGTAAATACCGTATTTATCGGCGTATAACACGCACTTTTTTCCCCTTAAAATCAGGGGGAAATCGCAGGTGCGTGTTATACGCCGATCCCCTGCGATCCCGAGCTGTCACAACTTCAAAATCGCCGACCGCGATTTGAAAATGGCGCCGCCGGCGCCGAAATACACAGAGCCGGTCCTCGGCTCTTCTCGGCAGCTCTCGTTCACTTTCGGCTCCACTCGTAGTCCCAAGCGGAGCTATTCGAACCTACTCGGCTAGGTTCGGATAGCTCCGCTCAGGACTACGAGTGGAGCCGAAAGTGAACGAGAGCCGCCGGGAAGAGCCGAGGACCGGCTCTGTGTATTTCGGCGCTGGCGGCGCCATTTTCAAATCGCGGTCAGCGATTTTGAAGCCTAGGATGGCAGGGACAGAGGATCGAAGACTGCACTGGGGCAAGGCTGCACTGGGGAAGGCTGCTCTGACAAGGCTGCACTGGGGAAGGCTGCACTGACAAGGCTGCACTGGGGAAGGCTGCACTGACAAGGCTGCACTGGGGAAGGCTGCACTGACACGGCTGCACTGGGGAAGGCTGCACTGGGGAAGGCTGCACTGGGGAAGGCTGCACTGACATGGCTGCACTGACATGGCTGCACTGAGAAGGCTGCACTGACATGGCTGCACTGGGGCAAGGCTGCACTGAGAAGGCTGCAATGATGGGCATTTAAATGTAAGTTTTTTTCCCTTCAACTTCCCTCCTAAAAGTTTTTTTTCCCTTAAAATTCCCTCCTAAATTGGGGTGCGTGTTATACGCCGGTGCGTGTTATACGCCGATAAATACGGCAAATAAATAATTTTTCTCCTTCACTGGTGGGCGCTGATGAGGTGGCACTGATGGGCACTGGTAGGCTGCACTGATGGGCACTGATGAGGTGACACTTATGGGCACTGATGAGGCGGCACTTATGGGCACTGTTTAGGTGGCACTGATGAGGAGGCATGAATATGCCGCACTTATGGGCACGGATTGGTAGCACTGATATGTGGCACTGATGAGCACTGATAGGCGGCACTGGGTGGCAATGGTGGGCACTGATGGGTGGCACTGGTGGGCACTGATAGACGGCACTGGTGGGCACAGATAAGTGGCCCAGGTGGGCACAGATAGGCAGCATGGATAGGGGGAAATGATGGGCACTGATGGCGGCACTGATGGGCACTGATGGGCATTGATGGGTGGCATTGGTGGGCAGCAGTGATGAGCATTGATGGGCAGCAGTGATGGGCATTGATGGGGAGCACTGATAGCCAGCACTGACTGGCATCACTAATGGCCACTGATTTCTGGCACTTGTGGGCACTGATTGCTGGCACTGGTGGGTACTGATTGCTGACAGTGGTGGGCACTCATTGCTGGCACTGGTGGCCATTTATTGCTGGCACTGTGGGGGCTTTATTGTAATCAGGGCACTGATGATCAGCGCCCTGATTGCATACCTAGATGTCCTCTGCGAGGAGATGCCGCTGATTGGCTCTCCTTACACTCTGTCAGTGTGAGGCGGGGAGTGCCGATTACCGGCATCTCCGTGTTTACATGTGACCGGCTGTGACTGGACACAGCCGATCACATGATTAAAGAGCCGGGGCTCTTTACAGAGATCGGGGTCGCACCGTGTCCTAGCAACACAAAAACATACTTGGGGGCACACCCTAAAATGCTTTACATTTATATGACCATATAGTGTGACCAAACCCCCATATTTTTTTAATATGTTCAGGTGTTTTTAACTAGCCTTTCAGGATAAATGTCATTTTTGTATGTGTGCGCTGTAATCTGTTTTGTACTGTTTTTGGTCTTATAGCAGCATCATCTTGAATGTAAAGCATTTTAGGGTGTGCCCCCAAGTATGTTTTTTTATATTGTATGGACCCTGACCAGGTCTCTCGGGCTGGAGCACCCCCCCCTCATCATTACCTCTTATTAGTGGCCACCAGTGCATAGGAGGTTCTCCCACATAGAGGAGTTTGTCTCCCATGGTTGAGACGCAGGTTCTTTCATTCTATTACTAGGGTAGTACCCACTAATTCGGGGTACTTTGCCGCAGTAAGTGGGCTTAGCACTATATGACCATATAGTGTGACCAAACCCTCGTATTTTTTTAATATGTTCTGGTGTTTTTAACTAGCCTTGCAGGATAAATCTCATTTTTGTATGTGTGCGCTGTAATCTGTTTTGTGTCCTAGCAACGCGGCGCAACCGTAAACGCCACGGTGCGCGCGGGAGAGCAGCCATTCTGGGAAGCCGTCATATGATGTCCACCCAGAACGAGAGCCGCACTGCCCAGCCATCATTTGACGGTGGGTGGGCGGCAAGTGGTTAATATTAATTTAAACATCTAATTATATACAAATCAACTAAAAATCAGAAATTCCCCTGCTCAATTAAATGTTTGAAGCAAACTTTTCATCATATGTTTACAGTACTTTAGTAATTGATCACCTAATTTTTTTGATGGTTGTTTTTCTAACTATATTTAAAATACATGGTTACTAGATTATTTAGTGCTCTTCTGAGTTCTTCAGAAAAGTAATAGCAAGCAATTTCCTTGTTAAAGTGAATCAAATTATTAACCTCCTACACAGTCCAGTTATTACAAGCATAGCATGGATCAGCTGAAAACTTTCTAAACTTTCTTTCTAATCTACTCAGTGAGGGGATTTGACTTTTATCTATTGGTGAGCAGCACGTTGTGGGTTTTCCACCAGTTGAATTCACCAGTCCAACTCCTGTATATGCCTGTTATGCACATTATTGGAAAAAGGCAACCCTCCAGTCATAATCTTTTGAAAAGTCAGGTGGCTGTGACAAAACGCCTCAGTGTGGGGATTAGTGATGTCATCATGCCCACCAGGAAGTGTGGCTGAATTTGCTGAATTATGTCATGTGGGAGTCTCAGCTTTAAAGTGGATGTAAACCCGATTCATGAAATTTGAGCTGGACACATATTTCTGCAGTTTTTTCTTATTTCTCTTTAAAGCACCAAGTCCCATGGCTTTCTCCTGCTCCATTCTTCTGTTATCAGCATGATAACTTCTGATACGTTTTCTGTCAACTGTGAAGCCTAAAATTTGTGTCAGGGCGGGTAGATTAGCAAAGAGCTAGTCCATTCACAGCACAGCTCTGCAAGTCTCTCCCTATGAGGAGAGGGGGTGTGTGCCTTTCCACCAATCAGCTATCTCACAGGGTATGGCAAGACTCTTCTCCCCCCGCTGGAACAGGAAGAGAAAATTCTAACAGGATGTGCACATTCTAAACAGTATATAAAGCTGAAGACAGCAGATATACATGTAAAACTTATATAGAGGTATTGGTTTCATCTCTGTTTATCATCTGGGGATGTTCACTTCACTGGGTATAGGGGAGGGTTTACATCCACTTTAAGTGGACACTGTACCTCTATGTAAAAAAAGTGTTTTTAAGGTGGTGTGCTACTTCTTAATGCACTTTGCTTGTGAGTGTGATTTTTTTATTGCTTTTAATAAAGGCTGTAGGGGTATTTTACCGTATTACACTATCTGAGCCTCTCTTTTTTGAGTGGAGGAGCCCTGAAGGTTATTTGGCATTAGAGAGCTAATACTCAGGAACCACTGAGGAGAATCAAGTGAATGGAGACCAACGGTGCCCTGGGGTATACCCCTTAAAGGGGAATACATATCTAACCTATTTTTAGTTAAGTAGGTCCACGTATTAAGGTCAGAGTGGAGTGTGAATGGTAGTGGGACTCTCTATATTTTCTCTTCACACTAAGTATGCATCAAGATTGCACTAAGTATAACACCTAGTTGAAACACGTTTGGAGGGACTTTAATTTCTGGTCAGTTTATCATTTATTTTATCATTCTGTTCATTTATATTGTGTGATGGATTTGTAAGACAATTACAACAAATTCAGAATTATTTCAGATTTTCTATATAGGTATCTATAAGTCATGATTCATGTCTTTTTGCACATGAACGCATGAGCTGTGACATATGGTATTAATGATGCAGTGTGAATATTGTGTTTTTTGTTGCAAGACACTTTTTTCCTTTTCTTGATATTACTGAGGGTGTGGGAGTACACATCACAGTGTAAGCAGCAACTAGTTTATTTTGTTTTTTTCATCATTTTTTTTGTTGTTAATTTGTACACAGTGAAGATTGCACAGAGGATATCTCTAGACCATATTATCAATACAAAATATATTTATACCTTATTATAACAAGAGAGAACAAAATAAAAAGCATATTTTTTAGTCTTAATCAAATTTACTGCAAAAAGATTTTACAATACCACTGCACGTTCTTATAAAGAAGAACGACAGTCAGATTTAATTAAAATGCAGGATATTTGTTCAAAAGGGCAGCTAAATATGACAAGTTAATTAAATATAAAAAGATGTTGCACTGTGTCTTTAAAATCACAAATCATCAAACATATATTAAACAAAACCTATTGTGGATTCCAACATCCTCATTGTGATACACTATAAAAGATCACATATGATTATATATGGTTCAGTAAGTACAACCACCCCTTCAATGGAGCAATGGTGTAATCAAATGGAATTACTTAAAAAAAAGCTCATGAGATTTATCCATACATATTAGTGAGCTTCACTAACACCAAAACATGCAACCTCTTACCAAATAGATAGGCCACAACTTATAGGTGGTCTAAGCAATGCTTTATATCAGGAATCATCTAACCAAATCTATAAGAATATGAAGGGCATCTGTACAGATCACAGCAATGGGATGTTTCAGAGGCACTTTGAATCTACAGAGTACATCAGCAGAGACTCAATACACTTCACTTCACCTCCGCCATCATCATGCATGTTATTTTAGCAAAAGAAACAAACAGCATTCCATAGTGCAACCCTAACAGATGTCCATGGTGCATTAGTAAACCGTACATCTGGGTTCAGACCATTGTACAACCTCTAATTAATACACGCACCTCTTGCAATGAGAGCTGCATGATTTAGATGTGAAATTCCACATCTCAGAACACAGGATTTTACACCACCAACACACCTCCAGTGCTCAGACTTCCTGTGCACCCCTGAGACATGGAATTTCACTTCTAAAACATGCAAATCTCATTGTAGGAGGTATGTGGCAATAAGAGGCCCCCCAAATGTGTATGATCAGAAGGAATTATTTTCATCTCTCTGTAACTAATATTTTCGTTTTATGAGAGATAAAGTATATTTCTCTGATCTTTCACATAAATCAATTTCTGGGGTATGGTTCAGGGCCTTCTCACTGTATAGACCTTGTCTCCTGTTGGCCTTGTAGATTAAATGACTGGGACTCATGAGGCTCATTGAGGTGACAATTCTATATTTAAAAGAATGGGAGAATTTTATTGGCATCGAGGTGTCAATTCTGGTACAATATATAGACATTTATTTTTTGCGCAACAAATAAAAAAAGACCGAAAATTTCGAAAAAAAACAAGTTTTTCTTTGTTTCTGTTAAATTTTTTTGTAAATAAGTACGCTTTCTCCTTCAATAATGGGCACTGATATGGCTGCACTGATGGGCACTGATACGGCAGCACTGATGGGCACCGATGAGGTGGCACCAATGAGGTGGCACTGATGAGGTTGCACTAACGGGCACTGATGATGGGCACTGATAGGCGGCACTGATGGGCACTGATAGGTGGCACTGATGGACACTGATAGGTGGCACTGGTATGCGGCACCAATGGGCACTCATAGGGGGCACCGATGGGCACACATAGGCGGCACTGATGGGCACTCATAGGTGGCATTGATTGGTATATATGGGTGGCACTGATGGGTACTTATGTGTGGCATTGATGTGTGGCACTGATGGGCACTGATAGGTGGGCACTGATGGGCACAGATGGGCACAGATGGGCACTGACAGGTGGCACCGATGGGCAATGACAGGTGGCACAGATGGGCAATGACAGGTGGCACAGATAAAGAATTGCTGGGCAGATCTGGGCATTGCTGGGCAGATCATTGATATAATAGTGCCAATCAGTGCCCATTTGTGGGCACTGATTGGCACAGATTGGGCACATGTGGATGGCCATGGGGTAGATACCTGGCCATCCACGTTGCCCCTTCCCTGGTGGTCCTAGTGGCATCCCTGGTAGTCCAGTGGGGTGATCTGAGGGGGGGCTGCGCTGATAAACAATCAGCGCAGACCCCCCCTGCCAGGAGAGCCGCCGATTGGCTCTCCTCTACTTGCGTCTGTCAGACGCGAGTGAGGAAGAGCCGATCAACGGCTCTTCCTATTGACAGCGTGATCAGCCGTGATTGGACACGGCTGATCACGTGGTAAAGAGCCTCCGCCGGGGGCTTTTTACCAAGATCAGTGTAGCGGTGTGTCAGACTGACACACCGCTCCACCGATCGCCGCGATGCGCGCCCCCGGGGGCGCGCTGCGGCATGTTATCCTGCTGGACGTCATATGACGTCCAGTCAGGATAACAGAGCCACTTCCCGGACGTCAATCCACTATAGGGCGGGCGGGAAGTGGTTAAACACCATTTTCATACGCGGGTGCTACTTACTTACATGTTCGTTTCTGCATGTGCGCTCGGCGGGAACGGGCGTGTTTAAAAATTTTTTTTTTCTTATTTATTGTACCTTTTATTTTTTATTTTTACACTGTTTTTTAAAAAAAAATGTGTCACTTTTATTCCTGTTACAAGGAATGTAAACATCCCTTGTAATAGAAAAAAAGCATGACAGGACTTCTTAAATTTGAGATCTGGGGTCAAAAAGACCTCAGATCTCATATTTACACTAAAATGCAATAAAATAAATTAAATGTCATTTGAAAAAAAAATGTCTCTTTAAGAACTATGGGCAGAAGTGACGTTTTGACATTGCTTCTGCCCTGCAATGGTATAGAGACGGGTGGGGGCCATCTTCCCCTCACTTATCTCCATACCTTACAGGGAGAAGAACCCGGTCACCTCCGTGGCTCCGATAAGCGACGGAGAGCAGCAGAGTCGGGAGGGGTGGGCCTCTCCCACCGCCGACAAAAGTGAACTTGCGGCGAATCCGCCGCAGAGACCACTTTTATCTGAAAGCGGACCGCCCGCTGAAGAAGAGGATACCAGGGTTATGGCAGCTAGCTGCTGCAATAACAACGATATCCCTCTTCAAATTACTGATGTATAATGACGGCGGGCGGACCATAAGTGGTTAAGAGAATACTGTATCTATAATACCACTAAATTAGACTACATCTACAAGCATACTACTTCTATAGATCACATCTTGGCTATTGGCAAAACTACCCTCGTTTTACATATATGTTACAGACATGCAGCCAATAAAGGCTGTACACATGTCGCAGCCACAATTCATTACTTCATGACCAAAGGAAAAATAAACCCCCTGTTTTAGGTTAATAGGGACACAGTACAACCACCCTGCAACTGTATGTAATGCATATGGTTACACCACAGTGATTCAGCCTTTTCAGGGTTAAAATAGGTGGTGAAGAGGCAGTGTAATGCCTTCCAGCCATCCCTAAACTTTCCTCTGAAAAGATCTGCCATGGAGTGGTGGCAAGGGATGCCACACATTCAAACAAGCCCATAAAGTATATGTAAAGACTAACAATTAATGTCTCTTATTTGATACACTATTGAAAGTGTTTTGTTATATCTATTTGATAACTGCAAAAATATCCTATGGATTATGCCTAAACTAAGTGAGCCTATATGTTCCTGACTGCAATGTTATCTCAAGTAGTGTTATCAGCCCTGCCTAGTTCATGTCCATTAACTACAGAACACCTCTCCACTATGGTATGGAGATAAGAAGAGGAGTAGGTGTTCTAAAGTTATAACGTACTTTCTACCTTAGAGTGACATCGCTGCAGGGGTCACAATACAGTGAGTGACAGAACTGGAAGAGTGGTACTGACAAAATCACCAGCTGAAATAAAGGAATAAAAGCTTGCAAAATTAGAAATGAATGCACCTTCGAACTGATAATGATGTATAACATTTTTTTCTTGGGTTTAGATACACTTCAAGAATTGCATCCCTGTACCATTTCTTGAAGTGTAAGGAAAATCCAGTTGCATCATGGGAGGTGAGGATCTTTTTCAGATTTGCTTGTCATGATGAAAATAAGGAGTAGCTGCACAGGAGCTAAAATGCAATTCCCTGCAAGTGTAGATGGCTGTTATGGTAGTCAAAGCCATAGAAGTAATGGGATAACAGGCAGGAAGGCAACTTACCAAAAAAAAGGAATAGACCAGACACAAAGTTTGTTTTGGATAAAAGCTGGCCACGGCCTTTATTGTTGGTTTTAAATAATAATATACTTCAAATAAAGAATAACATTGTAAATATATATTGATACACTCAAAACCAGCTTAGCCACCACGGCTCGAGCTGTAACTTAAATAAGTTAAACTTTTAACTTCCCAGTAACTCAACTTCACTTTTAACACTAACTTAGTCTAACTAATGCCGCGTACACACGGTCGGACTTTTCGTCTACAAAAGTCCAACGGACGCTGACGGACTAAAGCTGGCTGGTAATCCGATCGTGTGTGGGCTTCTCCGGACTTTCAACGGACTTTTTCAGCCTCAAATCCGACGGACTTTAGATTTGAAACATGCTTCAAATCTTTCCGACGGACTCGAGTCCGGTCGAAAAATCCGCTCGTCTGTATGCTAGTCTGACGGACAAAAACCCACGCTAGGGCAGCTATTGGCTACTGGCTATCAACTTCCTTATTTTAGTCCGGTGTACGTCATCACGTAAGAATTCGACGGACTTTTGTGTGATCGTGTGTAGGCAAGTCTGTTCGTTAGAAAGTCCGCCGCAAGTCCGTCGAAAGTCCGTCGAAAGTCTGTCGGACAGGCTGTCGGACTTTTGTAGCTGAAAAGTCCGACCGTGTGTACGCCCCATTAGACTAACTTATAGTCATAAAAAACTTGAGTCCACTTTATCATAATACACTGTCCCCCTTGACTTCAAGGTGACACCACCACACAATATTGTCCGCGACAAAATTTGGGTGGGAAGGTGAGGAGCACCACGGCTATGCCTTCTGAGGCGAATGAGCTCCCCTTCACGGAACCCCCTTTTATAGGCAGGCTCAGGAGGTTTCTGGAATGTTCTGAGGTTGAATTCACATGGCCTACACTAGTCTGCCATTTGACCCTATCTCAAACTAGCCAATCCTAGCCTAATATTCTCCCTGCTTGTAAAACCCCTGACTTAACTCACATGTCCTAACCCCTATAGGTGACCTTACCTCAAAGCACTTGACCTAACAAGGCACCTGTGTGACTTATACACACAGGAGAGGGGAGCCTCGAAACTGCCCCCTGCTGTAATCCCATGAGGAAATGGGGGTTCCTAGAAACCTCTTCCCCTTTCCTTCCATATGGTTCCAAAGGAAATGGTTATCTTTTTATGTGGCTATTTTGGATACTAATCAATCATAGTCATAATTTTGTTATTGAAATCTTGCAAAATGCATTTACATACAAAAAAAAATCAAGTAAGCGTTATAGTATGTAGCACAATTTTAAGTACCAAGCATGGAGGATATTTTTTATAGTTTATCAAAAATTTAAATGATAAATTACCAAACCTCCCTCGTGCTATGTACTGCATAAACTGTAAATATATTCCTCTTACTTATAGCCTAGTGAAAAGTACTGAAATGCAGGTGTATGAGCTATTTATGACCCTAATCAGTATGAACCAGCTCATCCAAGTAAATTGTTAAAGAGCTCAATTTTGTCAACAATTATTTCATCTATTTTCTCTTCATTCTCCTCCCTAGCAATTGTCCTTGATCTGCTTCATTTTTTGCCACTTGACTGCGTGCAAGGTCAGGGTAAATGAGAGGCAATCCTAAAAGAGATAAGAGCTGCCAGAAAATGTAAGCGGCCTCAAATAATATAAATAATCTTCTGCTTGTGATAATAGAAATGTCAAGGAAACAGGAATTATCTTATATGTGAGAAATCTTCCTTGTGTTTGGTGTCTGTAATTTCATACATTAGAATGGGTCAATACAAACCAAGAAGAAACAGATTGAGATGACTCTAGAAAAAGCAATTGTCTTAAAAAGCAAGCTATTAATGGCTAAGACAAGGCGAAATGGTGCTCAATACAGTGGGTATAGTTCTAATTTGAGGAGATGTATTGTCTATTAGTGCTGCAGAATAGAATGTAAATAGTTAATAATTCAAGAACAGCGGGGCTATAAATTCTAATTCTAATACTGTTTACTTCAGTGAATGTGATCAATATGTTGATCCCTGCCTCAGTCCAATAAACATAGGCCACTTTATTGAATTGACTCCACAATGCCTAAAGAGTTAATCATTTTCATTACTGTATCAACTATTAAAGCTCCGGGTTATTTTTTAAATTGCAAAGCAGTAAAGATTTATATGAAAACCTCCATTTAAACTATTACATGAAAACATCAATTTTAGTAAACACCCCAGGGACTGCTTCAAGGACAATTTTTGCTATATTGCTTATCATTGAGGAAGAAAGAAAAGTAAGATTCAGCAGTGAATTTTTACATTTTTTTCCCCACAGCCTGAAAGGAAAAATGTGATCATATTAAAAGGCAGATGAAGACTGATAATATGATAAAGCCTAATTTATTGTTATGACTGGATAGTGTGTTTAAGAAGTACTGATGGGCAATTGAAATAATAAACAAAGAAAAGTGTTGGCAGTTGTTGACTGCATTTACAAAACAGACATTTTATTTACTGATGCATCTGATATGTTTACAATAAATTTGTGATAACGTTATAAATTTTTATTGAAATTATTGATATGCTTAACGTCTAATTTAATTATACAATTGGTAACATTAAATTAATGGACCAATAAACCAAAAGTGCATATGTAGCTTTATATTAGTATCACCAGCGCTAGGGTGCTATATGCAGATAAAGCAGCTGTATACCAATCTCTAAAAAAGGATATTTATATGACCATAATTTTACAGCGCTGACCTGCTAACTATTACTTAGGTCACTAATAGATCAAAGGGTGTAATATGTGATTATAAGAATCCAAATATCTATATAAACCAATACTCTATAAAGTGTCCATGCAATGTAATAGTCTCTTATAAGTGCATAATAATAAACACCCTAAAGTGCTTTGGTGCATTGCAAAAATAATTCTGCTGTGCAAAAATTCTTCAGTGTTGCAGTGATCTACCGTCACCACGCCAGAGAACTCGCCAACTGTGCATGACTGCCCGCTACAGGTAAGTCAAATAACGCTTGTTATCAACAAGAGGTCCATAGCGGCTCTGGAGTTTTCACTGCTTCTGTTATCAACAAGGGATTGCCCTACCACAGTGGCTTTATAATCTCCACTACTCCTCTCATGGATAAAGCTGTATTCACAGGTGTCTCATATAAGAATCAAAAGGTAAACAAGGAGGATTTGCCATAGGGAAAAATCTTTAAACGTTCATTAAAATAAACAACTAGATAATCTTTCTCACATTCAATGGTGCTACACTTTGCACCAAGGAGCATTCACATTTTAAAATATCTCAATAGCTATTTAAAATGAATTCCAGCAGCTCAATCTCATTCCTTCTTTGCATACCACTCCCAATGGTTTCTTCCTACTTGGTCCCGGGTGTACAACAATGTCACTTTGAGGGAGTATGTTGCATGATGCCGTCACTTCCAGTTACGCCCCAATGCGTTTTGTTAAACTGACGTTCTTAAGAACTGCCTCTTGTGTCAGTCTAAAGGAGTCAGTGTTAGCAGACAAACTACCCACATGTAATATTGAGCCATGATTGAAAGAACTGAAATTTATTGAAAGAAAGTAGTGGGAGGGTGACAGTCAGGCTTGGGAGGAGAGGACTAGATGATTGCTGAACATCCTCCAGCTAGAAAATTAAGCAGCTTCACAGTGCACAGTGAAATTAGAAAAGGTGTTTTCTTGTTCAAATATTTTATTGAAGGTAAAAACAAGAAATCTCAACAGGATGCATCAGAAAGAAATCTTCCCTCTGGATCAGGGGAGGCAATAGTGGTATAGTAGCTCGATGCTGAGGTAGGGACGCAGCCATTTGCATCACAAAATATAAAAATTAACAACAAAGCACAAAAAGACATCATAGGGCTATACATTGTGGGTTAGTTTGAGGATGTATAGGGGATTATTGATAAGTAAAAGCCAGGAACTGTTTTTATTCCTGTGAACAAAGGTTAGCTACCGAGGGCTCTGGATGGAATTACCCCGAAGTTCACAAATAAACAGGTGCCTAAGAGTCCTCATAATGGATAAAGATTAAATTGTGTGATAAACATTAAAAGCATTTATAGAACTTAACTTAGGGGGGTTGCAGTTAGTGAGGAATGTCCAGTCTCAGCATGATGGGCAGTTAAGTTGGTTGGAGCTGAGAGGTTTACATCCAGAAGAGAAGAGCTGAAAGGTGGAGGGAAGAGAGAGGAAGAGAGGAGAAGAGAATGGGGCAGGTTAAAAAAGAGGGGGAAGGTAGCTCAGGAGGAGGAGAAGGACAAGGAGGGAGCTCACCAGGTCGAGGGGGCGGAGATAGAGGTCTGTTCTCTATGGGTAAGCAAAGTGATAAATAAGGTTATTCAAGGTAGCAGTAAAGCATTATCGAAGTCAGGGGGTAGGTAATGGTCGCCCCAGGGTTTCCAAAGGCATTTTTTGACCCTGTCTAGGAGAACTGCTTCTATTTTGGCATGAATCACGACTCTGGTAACTCTATTCTTTGAGTGAGGTGGGGGGATTTCCAGGCTTTCGCAATAGTTTGCTTCACAGCAGTTGTAACCTGCACGAGTAGCTTGAATTGGAGATAAGTTACATTGGGGGGGTTTCTTATTGAGTAGGGCTATGGCTTGGTCGGGGGCTATGGTGTTGCCAATAAGGGTGGAAAGGATACGGAAAAGAAAATGTCAGCCCAAAATGATTGAGCTAGCGGGCAACTCCACCAGGTGTGGAGGTGGGTGCCTTTGTCCGGACAAACAAGCAGGAGAGTAGGACGGAAGATATTTGGCAATTCGGGAAGGGACCAAGTGCCAGCGCATCAATACTTTGTAATTAGTTTCAGAGGCTACAACATTCTTCGAGGCCAATTTTGTAGTGGCCCAAATGTTAGACAAGTCAGTAGCATCCAGTTGAAGACCCAGATCTGATTCCCACTTGTTTACTTAGTGTAGAGATGTGTGAGGTGGGGGATCTAACAACTGTAAGTAGAAATAGGAGATTAAGCCCCATGCATGGGAATCTTTCTTGCAAATATTTTCAAAGTTAGTCATGTCGGGTAAGGAGGGTTCTGTGCGTAAGCATGATGAGAAAATTTTTTTAAGTTGGAGGTAGCGGAAAATTTCGGAATCGGGGATTCTGTATGTTTCACAAAGAGTGGGGAATGTCTTACAGGTGTCAGGGGTTGTTAATTTATGGGCCCGGATTAGGTTGGCTGAAGACCATTGGTTAAAGGAGGAGGGGGATGTCCATGCCAGATAAAATGAGGGGTTTCGTAGATAAGATAGAAGAGGGTTATGGGGAAATTGGAATCAAAATTTGGTTTTAATCCCACATCCACAAGGAATGGCAAGTGAACGGGTTCCTCACTGTCTTGCGGTCTCTTAGACGAAGCCACAATAAGTTGGCCAAGGAAAGGGGTCACACCCTACGTATTTCAGTGCTACCCAGAAAGGAGTTTCGTGGGAGGCATGGTATTTTGGTAACTGGACCATTTGGCCTGCCTGGTAATATTTGACGAAGTGTGGAAGACCGAGGCAGCCTTGCAGTTTAGGTAAGTACATGGTGTCTCGCTACCCGAGGTCTAGTCTTGCCCCAGACATAGGCAAGAACCCTGCACTGTAATATTCAGAGGAAGCGAGAGGGCACTTGGAGCTGCAAAAGCCTGAATAGGTACAAAATTTTAGGGAGATTAGTTATGGCAAAGCATCCCAGCCACGCCAGGGGCAAGGCAGTCCAGGAGGACATGAGACTAGATAAATGGGTCAACATGGGTGGGTAGTTGGCTGAGTACAGGGAAGCAGGGTCAGCAGTAAGTTTAATGCCCAGATATGAGATACATTGAGGTGACCAGGAAAAAGGGAGGGTGTGCTGAAGCTAGACAAGTGCATAATGAAAAAATTTGTTTTGTTTCGTTTCGATTCGTTATTTACATAAATTCGTTTAGTTAAATTTGTTTCATCGTTTAATTTGTTTAATTAGTTTTCGCAATGCTTTTTTTTAAATTTGTCTTTGAATCTATTCTAAACATTTTCAAATCAATTCGAAAAATTTTCGAATTCGAATAGTTTTCGAATTCAAATAGTTTTCCAATTTCCAAAAAGAATAAAATAGAATAGAAAATAAAAAAATAGAATAGAAAAAAAATATTTCTTATTGTTTTCTATTCTATTCCTTTATTTTCTATTCTATTTTATTCTGTTTGAAAAATGGAAAACTATTCAAATTCAAAAAGTTTTCGAATTTGAATTTGAAGACTATTTGAATTTCGTCTGAATTTTTTTTTCTCCCTATTTTGGATTTGTTTAAATTCGGTACTATTCTGCACATTTCTAGCTGAAGCTGCAGTAGCAGTCGGCTGGGGTAGAGAGATGTTGAAGGCTCCAGATTTCTGTGGGTTCACGACTAGTCCCAAGTAGGGATGAGCCGAACACCCCCCTGTTCTGTTCGCACCAGAACTTGCGAACAGGCAAAAAATTTGTTGGAACACATGAACGCCGTTAAAGTCTATGGTACACAAACATGAATAAAACAAACATGAATAATCAAAAGTGCTAATTTTAAAGGCTTATATGCAAGTTATTGTCTTAACTCAATGGGTCCTGCCCCAGGGGACATGGATCAATGCAAAAAAAAAGTTTTAAAAACGGACATTTTTTCGGGAGCAGTGATTTTAATAATGCTTAAAGTGAAACAATAAAAGTGTAATATTCCTTTACATTTTGCACCTGGGGGGTGTCTATAGTATGCCTGTAAAGGGGCGCATGTTTCCTGTGTTTAGAACAGTCTGACAGCAAAATGACATTTCAAAGGAAAAAAGTCATTTAAAACTACTTGCGGCTATTAATGAATTGCCGGTCCGACAATACACATAAAAGTTCATTAAGAAAAACGGCATGGGAATTTCCCACAGGGAAACCCCGAACCAAAATTTAAAAAAAAAATGACGTGGGGGTCCCCCTAAATTACATACCAGGCCCTTCAGGTCTGGTATGGATATTAAGGGGAACCCTGGCCAAAATTTAAAAAAAAATGGCGTGGGATCCCCCTCAAAATCTATACCAGACTGGCATGGATTTTAAGGGGAACCCCATGCCAAAATAAAAAAAATGGTGTGGGGTGCCCCCAAAAATTCATACCAGACCCTTATCCGAGCACGCAACCTGGCGGGCTGCAGGAAAAGAGGGGGAGACGAGAGAGCGTCCCCCCTCCTGAACCATACCAGGCCACATGCCCTCAACATTGGGAGGGTGCTTTGGGGTAGTCCCTCAAAACACCTTGTCCCCATGTTGATGGGGACAAGGGTCTCATCCCCACAACCCTTGCCCGGTGGTTGTGGGGGTCTACTGGCGGGGGGGGCTTTTCGGAATCTGGAAGCCCCCTTTAACAAGGGGATCCACAAATCCCGGCCCTCCCCCCTGTGTGAAATGGTAACCATTTCACAAAAAAACTGTCAAGAATGTTAAAAATGACAAGAGACAGTTTTTGACAATTCCTTTATTTAAATGCTTCTTCTTTCTTCTTTCTTCTATCTTCTTTCTTCTTTCTTTTTTCTTCTTTCTTCTTTCTTCTGTCTTCTGTCTTCTATCTTCCTTCGGTTTCTTCCTCCATCTTCTTCTTCTTCTGGTTCTTCCTCCGGTGTTCTTGTCCTGCATCTTCATCCGTGGCGTCTTCTTCCCTTCTTCTCCTCGGGCCGCTCCACATTCATAATGGCATGGAGGGAGGCTCCCGCTGTGTGACACTTCTCCTCTTCTGCCGGTTCTTAAATAACGGGGGGTGGAGCCTCCTGGTGACCCCGCCCCCTCTGATGCACGGGAACTTGACAGGACTTCCCTATGGCATTCCCCGTGACGTCAGAAGGGGCGGGGTTACGTAACGGGTGACCCCACCCCCTCTGACGTCACGGGGAATGCCACCGAGAAGTCCCCGTCAAGTCCCCGTGCGTCAGAGGGGGGCGGGGTCACCGGGTGGCCCCGCCCCACATTATTTAAGAACCATCAGAAGAGGAGAAGCGTCACACAGCGGGAGCCTCCCTCCGTGCCATCATGGATGCGGAGCGGCCCGAGGAGAACGAGAACACCGGAGGAAGAACCAGAAGAACCAGAAGAACCAGAAGAAGAAGATCAGGAAGAAACTGAAGGAAGATAGAAGAAAGAAGAAGCATTTAAATAAAGGAATTGTCAAAAACTGTCGCTTGTCATTTTTAACATTTTTGACAGTTTTTTTGTGAAATGGTAGGGGGGAGGGCCGGGATCTGGGGGTCACCTTGTTAAAGGGGGCTTCCAGATTCCGATAAGCCCCCCACCCAGGGATGAGGCCCTTGTCCGAATCAACATGGAGACAAGGTGTTTTGGGGGGCTACCCCAAGGCACCCTCCCAATGTTGAGGGCATGTGGCCTGGTACGGTTCAGGAGGGGGGGGCGCTCTCTCGACCCCCCTCTTTTCCTTCGGCCTGCCAGGTTGCGTGCTCGGATAAGGGGTTCCCCTTAAAATCCATATCTGGTATAGATTTTGAGGGGGACCCCACGCCATTTTTTAAAAAAATTTTGGCCGGGGTTCCCCTTAATATCCATACCAGACCTGAAGGGCTTGGTATGGAATTTAGGGGGACCCCCCACGTCATTTTTTTTTTTAATTTTGGTTCGGGGTTCCCCTGTGGAGAATTCCCATGCTGTTTTTATCAATGAACTTTTATGTGTATTGTCGGACCGGCAATTCATTAATAGCCGCGAGTAGTTTTAAATTAATTTTTTTCCTTTGAAATGTCATTTTGCTGTCAGACTGTTCTAAACACGGGAAACATGAGCCCCTTTACAGGCATACTATAGACACCCCCCCAGGTACGAAATTTAGAGGAATATTACACTTTTATTGTTTCACTTTAAGCATTATTAAAATCACTGCTCCCGAAAAAACTGCAGTTTTTAAAACTTTTTTTTTGCATTGATCCTTGTCCCCTGGGGCAGGACCCAGGTCCCCAAACACTTTTTATGACAATAACTTGCATATTAACCTTTAAAATTAGCACTTTTGATTTCTCCCATAGACTTTTAAAGGGTGTTCCACGGCTTTCGAATTTGCCGCAAACACCCCAAATTGTTCGTTATTCGGCGAACGGGCCTAGTCCCTAGTCCCAAGATTGCTGCGAATTGGTCCAAGATTGAAAGGAGGGTGGGAGAGGACGTCAGCAGGGAGGAGAGAAAGAGGATGTCATCCGCAAACAGACAGAGCTTTTGGTGGAGGCCAACCATTTCAAAGCCCTCGATGTCCAGGTTAGAATGTATTAGGTGGGCTAAGGGTTCAATGGCAAGGGCAAAAAGGAGCGGAGACAGGGGGCATCCCGTCTCGTTCTGCGGCACACTGGAAAGGGGTCGGATTTGTAGCTTGCATATTTGAGGTATGCTGAGGGGGAGGTAAATAAGGAGGAAATGCAGCAGAGAAAATGTGGTTCGAAGTCCTAGCGTTGTAGTATGAATTGGAGGTAAGCCCAGGAGAAGGAATCAAAGACCTTTTTAATATCTAATTATACAAAGCATGTAGGGATGCAACGTGAGTGGGCCATGTGTGTTAGTAAGACTGCCCTACGGACATTATCTCCAGCTTGTCTCAGAGGGATAAACCCAACTTGATCTTTATGGATGAGAGACCCTATAATTAGATTCAAACAGGAGGAGATGATTTTTGCAATAAGTTTGATATCTATGTTTAGTAGGGAAATGGGACAGTAATTAGCCCAATAGGAGTCATCCAACTGCGGTTTTGGAAGCATGAAAACAATGGCCATGAGGGAGTCAGCATGGAAAGAGTGGCCTTTTAAGAAAGAGTTGAAGGCTCTAGTCAGTAGGAGTAAGAGTAAATCGGCAAAATGTTTATAACATGAAGCTGTAAAACCATCAGGGCCTGGACACTTACTTTTTTTTAACACTTTAATGGCATTACAGACTTTCAGTTCGGAGATGGGTTGTTCTAGGTTGGTCCGTTGAGAGGTCGTCAGGGATGGGAGAGTGAGAGTAGAGAAGAGTGCTTAGGCATGAGCTTCATCAAACCCACTATCAGCAGAGTAGAGTTCGGCCAAATGTTTTCAAAAGACAGACAGGACTTTTACAGGGTTGCTGGAGTAGGAATCCTTATTGGTTTTCAATCTGATCGGTTTGTATACACAGTCCAGTCTATGGAGGGATAGTGCAAGGAAAAGTCAGGAAAAGATCCAAGTCCAGCCTGGCCTTGTCCAAGGCCTGTCTGTGTGCAGGTGTGGGGTGGTTTTGAAAGGTAGCATGAGACTGGTAAAAAGAGGCTTCTAGTTTTCGATGTAGGGTCTGACGTTCCCTCTTGAGATGAGTGACTAATCTAATGTGGGCGCCTCGGATAACAGGTTTGTGGGCTTACCAGGTGGTTAAGGAGGAGACATCATCTGTGACATTATGAGTTTTGTAGTCTTTGATGGCGAGGGGGTGTGAAGGGTGAGAGCGGTCTATCTGTCTGGGTAGTAGGGATTCCAAGGAAGTAAGAATATTGTTGTGGTTGGACCAAGTAAAGGGTAAGATGACCGAGGAGAGGGGTGTAGTAAACAACCCAACCGAGATGAAAATGTGGTCTATACGCGAAAGTGTTTTATGGGGATGCGAGTTGTAAGTGTATTGTCGTCTAGCTGGGTTAAGCAGTGAATGACGATGCAGCAGTTGTTGAAATTTCAGTTTGCTTGGACTCGCGGAGGCTTGAAATGGTGATTTGTCCAGGAAAGGGTAAATAACTTGGTTAGAGTCACCGCAAACTGCAAACCAATATGGTGACATGTTTATGTGCATCTATAACTTGCAAAAGGTGTGAGAGAAAAGAGGTGGGATTATTATTGGGGGCATAGTAGGACACCACTGTAACCTTGACGTCGAGGAGAAGGCCTGTCAGAATGATGTATCTACCTTCAGGGTCCTTAATCTCTTCCTGGAGTGTGAAGGGGGTAGTGCGGTGGAACGCCACCATAACTCCCCTTTGTTTATTGTTGGCTAAGGCTGTAAATATTTAAGGGTAGGAAGCACCAACAGATTTGAGGGAGAATTGGTTTGTAAAGTGGGTTTCTTGAAGGCAAACTAAATGAAGCAAACGATCGAAAGGGCTTGCCCCGTTTATGGGGGGAATTCAGCCCTTGTACATTAAGTGTGAGGAAGTTTCGGGGAGCCACGGTGTGGGGTGAGAGGGAGGTCTGTCATCAAAGCCAAGACCAGATCTGGTTCTCTCCTCCTGGTGAAGATGGGAGATGGTGGGGAGAGAGGTAAGAAACCAGGGGAGGGACTTTAGAGGGAAAAAAGAGGGAGAAAGCATTGGTGCTGGTAGAGATAGAAAAAGAGGGAAGGAAGAAAGTGGACAGAACAGGGAGGGGTGTGTGAAACCTGTCTGGGCAAGTCAAAAGAATCTGAGCAGATGGGGCTGTTTAGCCTAAGGAGAGTCCAAAAAGGTCATCTGCAGACAAGTGGGAGGCAGCAGTGACAGACGTTGGAGGACACAGGAGCCGCCTGTAGGAGGATGTCATGGTGTGGAATGCCAGTGAATTTAGCCAGGCCGTCGATTGTGAGAAGAGTCAAGATTTAGGACTATGGGGAGTAAATTAAATGCAAGGGCGTTGCCCATGAGCAAGAGTTGAGGTGACTATGGTGTTTAGGTGATGACTTACGGGCTTGCCCAGGTAAGGCTGTGTATAGGTGAGGTATATGTTACCTCCAAACATTATTAAGCTCGATCTATACAACAAAGAATAACATAAGACTGAAGCAACAAGCATAGTTAGAAATATGAGGGGTTGACCTACCATTTTATGAGCCACAGGTCTACATGTGGGTGTGTTTCGGGACTTCAAAAGCTGGTGGTTGCCCAGTGGTATCCAATGTACCTTGACAATAGCTTGTGGGTAACTAGGGTCAAGCAGATGTGGTGTTGCTAACCCCTATGGGAAAAGCACAGCAAAAAATGACTCGAGGGTCATTGGGCCAATGAGTTCTCATGAAAAGAGAAGAGTTAAATAAGGAGGGAATGGGGGGGAGGAAGTTAAGTCCAAGCTAAGGATTGCATGGATGAGGTTGGGTAACAGGCAGGATGCTGGGTGGGGCAGAGTAAGGTACTCTGAGAGATCATGGGTTCCTTAACAATTTATAAACAGATGAGAAAACATAAAAAGGAGGAACCAAACAATAGAGGTTAAACCTGAGACCTAATGTTAGTCCTTATTAGAAAGAATAAGTGCAAGCAAACATAACAGAGTGTTCGGTCTGTGTGGGGGTGTCTCTGATACCCAATAGCAGGCAGCTAAAGGCCTAATAGGGGGTAGCTGAGAAATGGTGCACCCCATAGGGGGTGCAATCAAGCCCTGATGGATGAATGAAGGACCTAGATGGGAGGGGTTACCATCAGTCCAGTTGAGCAAGGGATGGAGAGAAGAACCTTCCACACTTGGCTGATCCAGAAGAAGAGGTGGAGGCTTTCTGTGGAGATTGTGAGGCTGAGCAGCCTCCATGGCTCTGAGAAACTGGAGATGATTGAGGGGGAGCTAGACGCAGCAGGAGGGAGTGAAGATCTTGCTCTGCTCCGGAGTGATGGCTTGCCTCATGCAGGTATCCTGCCTGCTGATATAGGGGGTCAGCAAAGCCAACAAACGGTGAATTACGGGGTCCGTCATCCAGAGAAAGTTCCTGAAATCATCAGGATTATTCTCATGGATCTCACGGAGCAAAGACATATGAGAGAACTGGTCACGCTGGAGCAACCAATTCTTGGTCCATGAACTCCTCCCCACCCTGTTCATGGACTGGGCTTGTGTCAAGGTCAGGACCCCAACACCAAACCCCCGCACAGCACGAACTCTTCGAGGAGTACGTACACGAAACATGGCTAGAAAACGGTCGGCTGCTCAGAACGAAGTAACAGAACGCACTGAAGAACAGCAAGGCCTGTGAAGAGCGACCTGAAAAACAGTAACGAATGAACAAGAACACAATGACTACTTAAAGTCATGCGGAGCTTGCTTGCATGCACTGAAGAGCAGATACAAACCCACAAGCACAAACTGAACCGCAGAAAACAATCTGAAAGCCACGAGTCTGAAAAAGCGCGAATCGTCTCTCACCAAACTTTTACTAACACGAGATTAGCAAAAGGAGCCCAAAGGGTGCCGCACTTGGTTCTGAACTGGTCTTTTCTAGTCTCGTCATACGTGCTTGACGTCACCGTGTTGTTGGCGATCGGAAATTCCGATAACTTTGTGCGACCGTGTGTACGCAAAACAAGTTTGAGCCAACATCCGTCGGAAAAAATCCTAGGATTTTGTTGTCGGAATGTCCGAACAAAGTCCAACCGTGTGTACGGGGCATAAAGGTAATACAATACAAGGAAGTTGTCACAAAAGGTTTAAGGGAGAACAGTTAGCAAAGGTTTTTGCCCATGGTGCAGGCTCAGGTAGAAAAGGTTAAAGGCTTTTATAGAACACCAACTACAGAATTTGTTAGGCAAGTGCTAAAACATTATCACTTGTGTCTGACCAGCCTGGCACAATTCCTAACAATAACAACCTTTTATTGTTAAGTTAGCAAGTGTAATATGAAGCAATATATAGTAAGTGTAGCACCAAATATTATTCACCAGTACCAATAAATATGACGTCTATAAAATGTTTGATCCATCAATAATTAAAATAAAGAATGCAAATCATACAAATATAAACATTATAAATAAATCCATAACATTGTCAGCATGTCATACAAAATAAATAAAAGTGCATACGAATTTATACAATAAATTAATAAAACTACATCCAATTCATATACAGTGCCTTGCAAAAGTATTAATCCCTCTTGGCATTTTTTGTGTTTTGTTGCCTCACAACCTGGAATCAACATGGATTGTTTGAGGATTTGCATCATTTAATTTACAGAACATGCCCACAACTTTGAATTTTTTTTTTATTATTGTGAAACAAACAACAAATAGGACAAAATAACAGAAATAGTCAATGTGTATAATTATTCTACCCCCTAAAGTCAATACTTTGTAGAGCCACCTTTTGCGGTTATCACAGCTCCAAGTCGCTTTGGATAAGTCTCTATGAGCTTGCCACATCTTACCACTGGGATTTTTGCCCATTCCTCCTTGAAAAACTGCTCCAGCTCCTTAAAATTGGATTGTTTGCGCTTGTGAACAGCAATCTTTAAGTCTGACCACAGATTTTCTATTGGATTGAGGTCTGGGCTTTGACAACACATTTACATGTTTCCCCTTAAACCCCCCAAGTGTTGCTTTAGCAGTGTGTTTGGGGTCATTGTCCTGGTGGAAGGTGAACCTCCGTGCTAGCCTCAAATCACTCACAGAGTGGTACAGGTTTTGCTCAAGAATATCCCTGTATTTAGCACGATCCATCTTTCCCTCAACTCTGACCAGTTTCCCAGTCCCGACTGCTGAAAAACATCCCCACAGTGAAACATGGTGGTGGCAGCATCATGCTGTGGGGATGTTTTTCAGCAGTCAGGACTGGGAAACTGGTAGTTTATGGTAAGTGTTGCTTTAGCAGTGTGTTTGGGGTCATTGTCCTGGTGGAAGGTGAACCTCCGTCCTAGCCTCAAATCACTCACAGAGTGGTACAGGTTTTACTCAAGAATATCCCTGTATTTAGCATGATCCATCTTTCCCTCAACCCTGACCAGTTTCCCAGTCCTGACTGCTGAAAAACATCCCCACAGTGAAACATGGTGGTGGCAGCATCATGCTGTGGGGATGTTTTTCAGCAGTCAGGACTGGGAAACTGGTAGTTGAGGGTAAGATGGATGGTGCTAAATACAGGGATTTCTGATGTGTTCTTTGGGTGATGTGATGTGTTGGGTTTGCGCCAGACATAGTGTTTTCTTTGATGGCCAAAAAATTCAATTTTAGTCTCATCAGACCAGAGCACCTTCCTCCATACATTTTGGGAGTCTCCCACATGCCTTTTCGCAAACTCAAAACATGCCATTTTGTTTTTTGCTGAAAGTAATGGTTTTCTTCTGGCAACTCTGCCATAAAGCCCAACTCTATGGAGCGTACGGCTTATTGTCGTCCTATGTACAGATATTCCAGTCTCTGCTTGGAACTCTGCAGGTTCTCCAGGGTTACCTTAGGTCTCTGTGCTGCCTCTCTGATTAATGCCCTCCTTGCCCGGTCAGTGAGTTTTCGTATGCGGCCGTCCCTTGGCAGGTTTGCTGTTGTGCCGTGTTCTTTCCATTTGGTTATGGTAGATTTGATGGTGCTCCTAGGGATCATCAAAGATTTGGATATTTTTTTATAACCTAACCCTGATTTGTACTTCTCAACAACATTGTCTACTATTTGTTTGGAGAGTTCCTTGATCTTCATGGCAGTGTTTGGTTAGTGGTGCCTCTTGCTTAGGTGTTGCAGCCTCTGGGGCCTTTGGAAAAGGTTTATATATGTAATGGCAGATCATGTGACACTTAGATTGCACACAGGTGGACAACATTTTACAAATTATGCGACTTCTGAAGGTAATTGGTTGCACCAGAGCTTTTTATGGACTTCATAACAAAGGGGGTGAATACATACGCACATGCCAATTATCTTTTTTTTTTCTGAAAAATTGTTTTATATATATATTTTTCTAATTTTACTTCACCAGCTTTGACTATTGTGTTCTGGTTTATCACATATAATTCAGATTAAAAAAACATTGAACTAAAGGCTGTAATGTAACAAAATAGGTAAAAAGCCAAGGGGGTGAATACTTTTGCAAGGCACTGTATATATATATATATATATATATATATATATATATATATACAGTGGGGATGGAAAGTATTCAGGATTCAGACCCTCTTTGTTATATTGCAGCCATTTGCTAAAATCATTTAAGTTCATTTTTTTCCTCATTAATGTACACACAGCACCCCATATTGACAGAAAAACACAGAATTGTTGACATTTTTGCAGATTTTGCTGTGACACTCATATATTTAACTCAGGTGCTGTCCATTTCTTCTGATTATCTTTGAGATAGTTCTACACCTTCATTTAAGTCCAGCTGTGTTTGATTATACTGATTGGACTTGATTAGGAAAGCCACACACCTGTCTATATAAGACCTTACAGCTCACAGTGCATGTCAGAGCAAATGAGAATCATGAGGTCAAAGGAACTGCTGGAAGAGCTCAGAGACAGAATTGTGGCAAGGCACAGATCTGGCCAAGGTTACAAAAAAATGTCTTCTTCACTTAAGGTTCCTAAGAGCACAGTGGCCTCCATAATCCTTAAATGGAAGATGTTTGGGATGACCAGAACCCTTCCTAGAGCTGGCCGTCCAGCCAAACTGAGCTATCGGGGGAGAGAGGTAAAGAAGAACCCAAAGATCACTGTGGCTGAGCTCCAGAGATGTAGTCGGGAGATGGGAGAAAGTTGTAGAAAGTCAACCATCACTGCAGCCCTCCACCAGTCAGAGCTTTATGGCAGAGTGGCCTAACAGAAGCCTCTCATGTGTGCAAGACACACGAAAGCCCACATGGAGTTTGCTAAAAAACACCTGAAGGACTCCAAGATGGTGAGAAATAAAATTTTTGGTCTGATGAGACCAAGATAGAACTTTTTGGCCTTAATTCTAAGCGGTATGTGTGGAGAAAACCAGGCACTGCTCATCACCTGTCCAATACAGTCCCAATAGTGAAGCATGGTGGTGGCAGCATCATGCTGTGGGGGTGTTTTTCAGCTGCAGGGACAGGACGACTGGTTGCAATCAAGGGAAAGATGAATGTGGCCAAGTACAGGGATATCCTGGACGAAAACTTTCTCCAGAGTGCTCAGGACCTCAGACTGTGCCGAAGGTTTACCTTCCAACAAGACAATGACCCTAAGCACACAGCTAAAATAATGAAGGAGTGGCTTCACAACAACTCCGTGACTGTTCTTGAATGGCTCAGCCAGAGCCCTGACTAAAACCTAATTGAGCATCTCTGGAGAGACTTAAAAATGGTTGTCCACCAAAGTTTACTATCCAACCTGATAGAACTGAAGAGGATATGCAAGGAGGAATGGCAGAGGATCCCCAAATCCAGGTGTGAAAAACTTGTTGCATCTTTCCCAAAAAGAATCATGGCTGTATTAGATCAAAAGGGTGCTTCTACTAAATACTGAGCAAAGGGTCTGAATACTTAGGACCATGTGAGATTTCAGTTTTTCTTTTTTAATTATCTGATCTTCATCTAAGTCACAACAATAGACAGTCACAGTCTGCTTAAACTAATAACACACAAAGAATTAAATGTTACCATGTTTTTATTGAACACACCATGTAAACATTCACAGTGCAGGTGGAAAAAAGTATGTGAACCCCTGGATTTAATTATTGGTTGAACCTCCTTTGGCAGCAATAACTTCAATCAAACGTTTCCTGTAGTTGCAAATCAGACGTGCACAACGGTCAGGAGTAATTCTTGACCATTCCTCTTTACAGAACTGTTTCAGTTCAGCAATATTCTTGGGATGTCTGGTGTGAATCGCTTTCTTGAGGTCATGTCACAGCATCTCAATCGGGTTGAGGTCAGGTATCTGACTGGGCCACTCCAGAAGGCGCATTTTCTTCTGTTTAAGCCATTCTGTTGTTGATTTACTTCTATGCTTTGGGTCGTTGTCCTGTTGCAACACCCATCTTCTGTTGAGCTTCAGCTGGTGGACAGATGGCCTTAAGTTCTCCTGCAAAATGTCTTGATAAACTTGGGAATTCATTTTTCCTTCTATGATAGCAATCCGTCCAGGCCCTGATGCAGCAAAGCTGCCCCAAACCACGATGCCCCCACCACCATACTTCACAGCTGGGATGAGGTTTTGATGTTGGTGTGCTGTGCCTCTTTTTCTCCACACATAGTGTTGTGTGTTTCTTCCAAACAACTCAACTTTGGTTTCATCTGTCCACAGAATATTTTGCCAGTACTGCTGTGGAAAATCCAGGTGCTCTTGTGCAAACTGTAAACGTACAGCAATGTTTTTTTTGGACAGCAGTGGCTTCCTCTGTGGTATCCTCCCATGAAATCCATTCTTGTTTAGTGTTTTACATATCATAGATTCGCTAACAGGGATGTTAGCATATGCCAGAGACTTTTGTAAGTCTTTAGCTGACACTCTAGGATTCTTCTTCACCTCATTGAGCAGTCTGCTCTGTGCTCTTGCAGTCATCTTTACAGGACGCCCACTCTTAGGGAGAGTAGCAGCAGTGCTGAACTTTCTCCATTTATAGACAATTTGTCTTACAGTGGACTGATGAACAGCAAGGCTTTTGGAGATACTTTTATAACACTTTCCAGCTTTATGCAAGTAAACAATTCTTAATCGTAGGTCTTCTGAGAGCTCTTTTGTGCGAGGCATCATTCACATCAGGCAATGCTTCTTGTGAAAAGCAAACCCAGAACTGGTGTGTGTTTTTTATAGGGCAGGGCAGCTGTAATCAACACCTCCAATCTCATCTCATTGATTGGACTCCAGTTGCACATAATTGTGAAGTGGAAGGAAAATGATAAATGGTTTTCCAAATTTTCTACAAATATATACCTGAAAAGTGTGACGTGCATTTGTATTCACGCTCCTTTACTCTGATACTCCTAACTAAAATCTAATGGAACCAATTGCATTCTGGAATCACCTAATTAGTAAATAGAGTCCACCTGTGTGTAATTTAATCTCAGTATAAATACAGCTGTTCTGTGAAACCCTCAGAGGTTTGTTAGAGAACCTTAGTGAACAAACAGCATCATGAAGGCCAAGGAACACATCAGACAGGTCAGAGATAAAGTTGTGGAGAAGTTTAAAGCAGGATTAGGTTATAAAAAAATTTCCCAAACTTTGAACATCTCAAGGAGCACTGTTCAATCGATCATCCGAAAATAGAAAGAGTCTGGCACAACTGCAAACCTACCAAGAGCCCGGCGGCAAATTCAAAAAGTACACAAAACATAACACGTACAGTACACTGTAAGCTTACAGATTACATTACTGTATGAAATCATTTCACATCCCTTTTGTCCCTAGTGCTTTGTCCAGTGCATGCACTTTTATATTATATATACTGTTCTTTCTGCCTGGAAACTTGAGATTGTGCATGGCAACCAAAAAGTGTCCCTTTAAGTCAAAAGTGGTTTTAGACCAGCTAGAAAACAGTGATAGTAAATTAAAACTAGGGAAGAGCTTTCTGTTCGGGTCGAACATGAGTTTGACTCGAACATTGGCTGTTCGCCCGTTCGTAGAAAACTGAACATTATGGGCCATTATGCTCCAAATTCGAGAGGCATGTAATGGCCCATAATGCACTGCAGGAGCGCAGTGCATTGCTGTATAATGATTGGCCAGAGCATGCACCATGACCTGCATGCTTTGGCCAATAACAGCGTCCTCAGCTAAGAGAGCCATAATTGGCCAATCATGGCTCAGGGGGACGCCCCACACTATATAGGGCCGCCTGCACGTCGGCCTCATGTAGTGTGTCATTGGCGTGGACAGAGAGAGAGTGTCTTTTAGATTGAGCAGGCAGGCAGATTATTCAGTTAGCTGCAGCATATTTAATATATATATACAGATAGTCATATATATATATATATATATATATATATATATATATATTCACTGCATACAGTTTAGCTATATCTCACTGCAGGCCGTTCCTGGTGTACTGTTTCTAATATTCTTCAGGCATGCAGGCGATTCAGTTAGCTGCACTGTATATAATATATAGAACTCCTGTATAAATATATATATATATATATATATATATATATATATATATATATATATATATATATCCACTGTATCCAGTTTAGCTACCGTATTTATCGGCATATAACACGCACAGGCGTATAACACGCACATTCATTTTAAGAGGGAAGTTTCAGGAAAAAAACTTACATTTTAAATAAGGAACTTTAAAGCAAAATAAGGGTCAGTGCCCATCTGCAGCCCCACCATTGCTATCAATGCAGCCTGATCAATGCCCATCTGCAGCCTCACAAGTGCCATCAATGCAGCCTCATCAGTCCACATCAATGCAGCCTCACCAATGCCATCAATGCAGCAGCCTCACCATTGCCATCAGTGCAGCCTGATCGATGCCCATCTGCAGCCCAGGGAGGACAGGGAGGGGGCGGGACGAGCGCCGACAGATTACATACAGTGAGAATCTCCTATGATAGACAGAACAGTGGTCCAATGGAGGCCCAGGAGACGGGAGTTCCTATTACAGAGGCCGCCAAGTAAACAGGAGATTCTCACTTTATGTAATCTGACGGTGCTCGTCCTGCCCCCCCCCCCTCCGAGGCAGCTAAACTGAAGTATTGGCGTATAACAGGCACGCACTATTTGCACCCAATTTTCATGGTGAAAAAGTGAGTGTTATACGCCAATAAATACAGTATATCTGACTGCAGGCCGTTCCTAGTGTACTGTTTCTAAGATACTTCAGGCGGTGAACACAGTATACAGTGCTGTGCACCCATAGTGCAGTTGCTCATACTTTTCTGGTGGTCAATACAGTACACCCAGAGTTGTTATTAAACTTCTGTTGGTGTACAGAGTACTGTGCACCCCTAGTGTGGTTGCTACTACTTTCCTGGTGGTGTACACAATACATACAGTGCACCCATAGTTGTTATTACACTTCTGTTGGTGTACACAGTACCGTGCACCCCTAGTGCAGTTGCTACTACTTTTCTGGTGGTGTACACAATACATACAGTACACCTATATTCGTTATTAAACTTCTGTTGGTATACACAGTACTGTGCACCCCTAGTGCAGTTGCTACTACTTTCCTGGTGGTGCACACAATACATACAGTGTACCCATAGTTGCTATTATACTTCTGTTGGTGTACAGAGTACTGTGCACCCCTAGTGCGGTTGCTACTACTTTCCTGGTGGTGTACACAATACATACAGTGCACCCATAGTTGTTATTACACTTCTGTTGGTGTACACAGTACCGTGCACCCCTAGTGCAGTTGCTACTACTTTCCTTGTGGTGTACACAATACATACAGTGCACCCATAGTTGTCATTAAACTTCTGTTGGTGTACACAGTACCGTGCACCCCTAGTGCAGTTGCTACTACTTTCCTGGTGGTGTACACGATACATACAATGCACCTATAGTCGTTATTAAACTTCTGTTGGTGTACACAGTACCGTGCACCCTTAGTGCAGTTGCTACTACTTTCCTGGTGGTGTACATAATACATACAGTGCACCCATAGTTGTTATTACACTTCAATTGGTGTACACAGTACCGTGCACCCCTAGTGCAGTTGCTACTACTTTCCTTGTGGTGTGCACAATACATACAGTGCACCCATAGTTGTCATTAAACTTCTGTTGTTGTACACAGTACCATGCACCCCTAGTGCAGTTGCTACTACTTTCCTGGTGGTGTACATAATACATACAGTGCACCCATAGTTGTTATTACACTTCTGTTGGTGTACACAGTACCGTGCACCCCTAGTGCAGTTGCTACTACTTTTCTGGTGGTGTACACAATACATAGAGTGCACCTATAGTCGTTATTAAACTTTTGTTGGTGTACACAGTACCGTGCACCCCTAGTGCAGTTGCTACTACTTTTCTGGTGGTGTACATAATACATACAGTGCACCTATAGTCGTTATTAAACTTCTGTTGGTGTACACAGTACCGTGCACCCCTAGTGCAGTTGCTACTAATTTCCTGGTGGTGTACACAATACATACAGTGCACCTATAGTTGTTATTAAACTTCTGTTGGTGTACACAGTACCATGCACCCCTAGTGCAGTTGCTACTACTTTCCTGGTGGTGTACATAATACATACAGTGCACCCATAGTTGTTATTACACTTCTGTTGGTGTACACAGTACCGTGCACCCCTAGTGCAGTTGCTACTACTTTTCTGGTGGTGTACACAATACATAGAGTGCACCTATAGTCGTTATTAAACTTTTGTTGGTGTACACAGTACCGTGCACCCCTAGTGCAGTTGCTACTACTTTTCTGGTGGTGTACATAATACATACAGTGCACCTATAGTCGTTATTAAACTTCTGTTGGTGTACACAGTACCGTGCACTCCTAGTGCAGTTGCTACTACTTTCCTGGTGGTGTACACAATGCATACAGTGCACCTATAGTTGTTATTAAACTTCTGTTGGTGTACACAGTACCGTGCACCCCTAGTGCAGTTGTTACTACTTTCCTGGTGGTGCACACAATACATACAGTGCACCCATAGTTGCTATTATATTTCTGTTGATGTACACAGTACTGTGCACCCCTAGTGCAGGTGCTACTACTTTCCTGGTGGTATACATAATACATACAGTGCACCCATAGTTGTTATTACACTTCTATTGGTGTACACAGTACTGTGCACCCCTAGTGCACTTGCTACTACTTTCCTTGTGGTGTACACAATACATACAGTGAACCCATAGTTGTCATTAAACTTCTGTTGGTGTAACACAGTACCGTGCACCCCTAGTGCAGTTGCTACTACTTTCCTGGTGGTGTACACAATACATACAGTGCACCCATAGTTGTCATTACACTTCTGTTGGTGTACACAGTACTGTGCACCCCTAGTGCATTTGCTACTACTTTCCTTGTGGTGTACACAATACATACAGTGCAGTAAGTAAAAATGCCACGCTGGAAAAAATACACCAAAAAATGGAAGCAGCAGTAAACAGTGCGACAACACAAAAAATCAATATTAAATTATAAACTCCGCTAGAAGTTCAATATGTTACCATAAATAAATATCCTGAAATGAATCAAATCAAAAAGTCCAAATTATTCTTCAAGCGAAAGCACTCCGGATCACCAAAATGCTTCAATGTACACAGAATCAATTAACAGTCCAACTGAAGAACCCAAACACCATAGTATTAAGTTGCCCTTACCGGAACAGCAAACAATGTGGGCGGATGGCTTAAACCCAGCCAGGGCCTTTAAGGTAAAGAGTTTACCGTTCCCTCAGTTTATATACACAACTCGCAAGCTTTAAAACGCATTTGGCTCTAAACCCCACTAGGAATCAATCGAATGGTGATAGGAAGTAAATTATTCGCCCACTGCAGCCAGGAAATCCATATCCTCAGTATGTGACCCAAAAAAGGAGATAAACTGACCATAGTGTAATACATCCAAGGGACACAAATTTGTGGCAGAAGGGGCAAAAGATGGATAGCCCTGTGGTAATAGGACAGTGAAGTCAGATACACCGAGCTGGTCTGTTGGGACATCGAACTGTGTGATTGCAAATAATCAGATCAAATATGACTGTAATTGAAGGTGAAAACATCCATTCAGCAGTGACAACTCTGGATGTTTTTAAATCTCTGCTAAGGTGGATTGGGTTTTGAAGTCATTTAATGGAGACACCACACCTCTGAATCACATACAGTGCACCCATAGTTGTTATTACACTTCTGTTGGTGTACACAGTACCGTGCACCCCTAGTGCAGTTGCTACTACTTTCCTGGTGTTGTACACAATACATACAGTGCACCCATAGTTGTTATTAAAATTCTGTTGGTGTACACAGTACCGTGCACCCCTAGTGCAGTTGCTACTACTTTCCTGGTGGTGCACACAATACATACAGTGTACCCATAGTTGCTATTATACTTCTGTTCGTGTACACAGTACTGTGCACCCCTAGTGCAGTTGCTACTACTTTCCTGGTGGTGTACATAATACATACAGTGCACCCATAGTTGTTATTACACTTCTGTTGGTGTACACAGTACCGTGCACCCCTAGTGCAGTTGCTACTACTTTTCTGGTGGTGTACACAATACATACAGTGCACCTATAGTTGTTATTAAACTGTTGTTGGTGTACACAGTACTGTGCACTCCTAGTGCAGTTGCTACTACTTTCCTGGTGGTGTACACAATACATACAGTGCACGTTTAGTCGTTATTAAACTTCTGTTGGTGTACACAGTACCGTGCACCCCTAGTGCAGTTGCTACTACTTTCCTGGTGTTGTACACAATACATACAGTGCACCTATAGTTGTTATTAAACTGTTGTTGGTGTACACAGTACTGTGCACTCCTAGTGCAGTTGCTACTAATTTCCTGGTGGTGTACACAATTCATACAGTGCACCTATAGTTGTTATTAAACTTCTGTTGGTGTACACAGTACCATGCACCCCTGGTGCAGTTGCTACTACTTTCCTTGTGGTGTACATAATACATACAGTGCACCCATAGTTGTTATTACACTTCTGTTGGTGTACACAGTACCGTGCACCCCTAGTGCAGTTGCTACTACTTTTCTGGTGGTGTACACAATACATACAGTGCACCTATAGTTGTTATTAAACTGTTGTTGGTGTACACAGTACTGTGCACTCCTAGTGCAGTTGCTACTACTTTCCTGGTGGTGTACACAATACATACAGTGCACGTTTAGTCGTTATTAAACTTCTGTTGGTGTACACAGTACCGTGCACCCCTAGTGCAGTTGCTACTACTTTCCTGGTGTTGTACACAATACATACAGTGCACTTATAGTTGTTATTAAACTTCTGTTGGTGTACACAGTACCGTGCACCCCAAGTGCTGTTGCTACTACTTTCCTGGTGGTGCACACAATACATACAGTGTACCCATAGTTGCTATTATACTTCTGTTGGTGTACACAGTACCGTGCACCCCTAGTGCAGTTGCTACTACTTTCCTGGTGGTGTACATAATACATACAGTGCACCCATAGTTGTTATTACACTTCTATTGGTGTACACAGTACCGTGCACCCCTAGTGCAGTTGCTACTACTTTCCTTGTTGTGTACGCAATACATACAGTGCACCCATAGTTGTCATTACACTTCTGTTGGTGTACACAGTACCGTGCACCCCTAGTGCGGTTGCTACTACTATGCTTGTGGTGTACACAATACATACAGTACACCCATAGTTGTTATTACACTTCTGTTGGTGTACACAGTACCGTGCACCCCTAGTGCAGTTGCTACTACTTTCCTGGTGGTGTACACAATATATACAGTGCACCTATAGTTGTTATTAAAATTCTGTTGGTGTACACAGTACCGTGCACCCCTAGTGCAGTTGCTACTACTTTCCTGGTGGTGCACACAATACATACAGTGTACCCATAGTTGCTATTATACTCCTGTTGGTGTACACAGTACCGTGCACCCCTAGTGCAGTTGCTACTACTTTCCTGGTGGTGTACACAATGCATACAATGCACCCATAGTTGTTATTAAACTTCTGTTGGTGTGCACAGTAACGTGCACCCCTAGTGCAGTTGCTCCTACTTTCCTGGTGGTATACTCAATACATACGGTACACCCATAGTTGTTATTATGCTTCTGTTGGTGTACACAGTACCGTACAGCCATAGTGCAGTTGCTATTACTTTCCTGGTGGTGTACACAATACATACAGTGCACCCATAGTTGTCATTACACTTCTGTTGGTGTACACAGTACCGTGCACGCCTAGTGCAGTTGCTACTACTTTCCTGGTGGTGTACACAATACATACAGTGCACCCATAGTTGTTATTACACTTCTGTTGGTGTACACAGTACCGTGCACCCCTAGTGCAGTTGCTACTACTTTCCTGGTGGTGTACACAATACATACAGTGCACCGATAGTTCTTATTACACTTCTATTGGTGTACATAGTAACGTGGACATCTAGTGCAGTTGCTACTAATTTCCTGGTGGTGTACATAATACATACAGTGCACCTATAGTCGTTATTAAACTTCTGTTGGTGTACACAGTACCATGCACCCCTAGTGCACTTGCTACTACTTTCCTGGTGGTGCACACAATACATACAGTGCACCCATAGCTGTTATTAAACTTCTGTTGGTGTACACAGTACCGTGCCCTTCCTGGTGGTGTACACAGTACACAATGCAGTGTAGTGTTTTTTTGCTAAACATAATTTACAGCATGTCCGGAAGGCCACCAAGGAGAGGCAGACGCTCACAGGCCACTAAAAGAGTGCAAGCAGGCTCTGTGTCTACAGTCGACAGTACTGGTCGTGGACACGGTGCATCCTCAGCACGTGGCCATGGGGCACGCTTGTCCTTTTTTCCTGCAGATGGCCGTGTTATTGAGCCACAACATGCAGAAGAGATGGTGGAATGGATAACAAAGCTGTCCTCATCCTCCTCATCCTCTGTCACCCAGGCTCAGAGTAGTCTGCCTGCTGATTCAGCTGCCAAAGTGGCCTATTCCATCGGCTCCATGTCAAAAGTCACTCCTTCCCTAGCCCCACCATCATGCATGGAGGAGTCCCCCAAACTATTCGACCACAGTGTCGGAAACATGCTGCAGGAGGAGGATGCGCAGCGATTTGAAGGCTCTGATAATGGTACCCAAGTTGAGGAAGGGAGTAACATCAGCCTAGAGAGAGGGGGTGCCCAAGAAATTCAAGAAACTGGCAGTCATGTTCCCCCAGCTGCAGCATACTGCCAAGTTTGCTCCAGTGAGGAGGAGGGAGGGGATAATGAGGTCACTGACTCAACTTGGGTGCCTGATAGAAGAGAGGAGGAGGCACACAGTTACATAGTAGGTGAGGTTGAAAATAGACACAAGTCCACCAAGTCCAACCTATGTGTGTGATTATGTGTCAGTATTACATAGTATATCCCTGTATGTTGCGGTCATTCAGGTGCTTATCTAATAGTTTCTTGAAACTATCGATGCTCCCCGCTGAGACCACCGCCTGTGGAAGATAATTCCACATCCTTGCCGCTCTTACAGTAAAGAACCCTCTACGTAGTTTAAGGTTAAACCTCAGGGCCTGTTCCTGCGCCCACCAAGAGTAACTGTGAGGGCTTACAGTGTTGTGGCACCACCACCACCAAAGGCCCAATTTTTCTGCCCCTGTTTACAGGGGCAAGTAAATACAATTTTTGATCTAATATTTTACAGCAGGGCCTGTTCCTGCACTCAACAAAAGTATCTGTGAGGCTTTACAATGTTGTGCCACCACGATCACCACCACCACCGCCTAAGGCCAAATTTTTCTACCCCTGTTTAAGAGGGGCATGTAATTACAATTCTTGAAATAATATATCACAACAGGGCCCATTCCAGCGCCCACCAAGAGTAACTGTGAGGGCTTACAGTGTTCTGGTACCACCAACACCTAAGGCCCAATTTTCAGCAGAGCTTATAGGGCAGGCCGTATAGTATATACAGGCGGTCCCCTATTTTTAAACATCCAACTTACAAACGACTCCTACTTACAAACGGAGGGAGACAACAGGAAGTGAGAGGTAATCTACTCCTAGGAAGGGAAATTCTCTCCTGTAAGAGTTAATATGGGACAAAGGTGTCTCATCACTGATGCTTTATCACCAATCCTTGTTTCCCTAATAACCCAAAATTTTCAAAATCCAATTGTCATTGGGACAGAAAGTGAGGTGAAATCTTCTGAACAGGGGCACAGACAGCAAAACAAATGTTACAGGGGTGATAATAACCCTTCCCTATGTTATCCAAAAAGCTTAAAAATAGATTTTTTTGGCTGGAGCTACACTTACAAAATGTACCTGTTCCAAATTACAAACAGATTCAACTTAAGAACAAACCTACAGTCCCTGTCTTGTTTGCAACCCGGGGACCGCCTGTATACTGCTGCTGTTCAGAGTATATAGGGCCTGGGGGTCCCACGCCTTTTTTTTTAAGTTTGGGTGCTGGGTTCACCTTAATATCCATACCAGACCCAAAGGGCCTGGTAATGGGCTGGGGGGGGGGGGGGGGGCAACATTACATTACAGCTGCAAGCAGTTTTAAATGACTTTCATTCCTTTAGAAATGTCATTTTGTGAAGGAACTATTCTAAACACGGGAAAAATGCACCACTTTACAGGCATACTATAGACACCCCCCAGGCACGATATTTAAAGGAATATTTCACTATTGTTTCACTTTAAGCATTACACTGCTCCCGAAAAAATGGACGTTTTTAAAACTTTTTTTGCATTGATTCATATCCCCTGGGGCAGGACCCGGGTCCCCAAACACTTTACAATATTAGCCTTTAAAATTAGCATTTTTGATTTTTCACATTCGAGTCTCATAGACTTTAACGGGGTTTTGTGTGTTCACACATATTTTTGGTCTGTTCGCATGTTCTGCCGCGAACCGAAACGGGGGGGTGTTTGGCTCATCCCTAATAAGAACAATTGCAGAATTGAGCGATAGTGAAACGTGGGGAAATTCATTTTATTATTATTATTATTATTGTATTATTATTTTTTATAATTATTTATAGTTATTTATTATATTAGAATTTATGATTTTGTGTTTCAATCTTTATCATACCCCGGATGTCTACTAGACTCTTGTTTGGACAGATTTAAGTGTGTTATTACTAAGAATTACAGTCCTACAATATAAAACGCCAAATTTATATGCAAAGCAAAGTACCGCTTTGAGATTAAAAAATCTGACATAATCATATGGTCAGGAAGGCTACAGGAGAAATTTTCTATTTTTTTTTCGATTACATTTTTTTTATTGCATTCTAGTGTAAATATGAGATGTGAGGTCTTTTTGACCCCCGATCTCATATTTAAGAGGTCCTGTCATGCTTTTTTTCTATTACATTCCTTGTAATAGGAATAAAAGTGACTCAATTTTTTTTAAAGGACAGGGTCAAAATAAAAAGTAAAATAAATAATAAAAAAAAAAAAAAAAAAAAAGCACCCTACCAGATGAGCTTGCACGCAGAAGTGAACTCATACGTGAGTAAAGCTGTCATGTGAGATTTTTAAGGGTAAAAGTTTGTCGCCATTCCTTGAGTGGCAGCAATTTTGTAGCGTCACGTGTTGGGTATCAATTTACTCAGCATTACATTATATTTCACAAAATTGGGCTAGCTTTACTGTTGTCTTAATTTTTAATTCAAAAAAGTTTATTTTTTCCAAAAAAGTGCGCTTGTAAGACCGCTGCGCAAATACGGTGTGACAGAAAGTAATGCAACCACCATTTTATTCTCTAGGGTATTAGAAAAAAATATGTATAATGTTTGGGGGTTCTAGGTATTGCCATTATAATGCTTTTGTAGCCAGACAAGGGTGCAGAAACCCAGACACATAAAAGATATTCTGCTTAAAAAAATGTAATAATTAATCTAGTTAAAAAATAAATAAATACAATAAATGAGCAAACAGCGGATTTGAAAAAAATATATGCTTTATTATTCTTCAGTAAACACACTGATTTTCCATTTTTTTAGCTGATCCCATGTGGCAGAATACTTCCCAATCTACAAAGTTATTGAAAACAGCTTTAAATATCATACCTAGCATTATTATTATTATTGCTGTTATTATTATTATGAATAGGGATGGGCTGAACACCCCCCGGTTCGGTTCGCACCAGAAAATGCAAACAGGCAAAAATTTGTTTGAACACGCGGACACAGTTAAAGCCTATGGGACACGAACATGAAAAATCAAAAGTGCTAATTTTAAAGGCTTATTAGCATGGTATTGTCTTAAAAAGTGTTTGGGGACCTGGGTCCTGCCCCAGGGGACAAGTATCAATGCAAAAAAAAGTTTAAAAAATGGCCGTTTTTTCGGGAGCAGTGGTTTTAATAATGCTTAAAGTAAAACAATAAAAAGGTAATGTTCCTTTAAATTTTGTACCTGGGGGTGTCTATAGTATGCCTGTAAAGGGGCGCATGTTTCCTGTGTTTAGAACAGTCTGACAGCAAAATGACATTTCTAAAGGAAAAAAGGTCATTTAAAACTACTCGCGGCTATAATGAATTGTCGGTCCGGCAATTCACATAAAATTTCATTGATAAAAACAACATGGGATTCCCCCACAGGGGAAATCCCAAACCAAAATTTAAAAAAAATGCGTGGGGGCCCTCCAAAATTGCATACCAGGCCCTTCAGGTCTGGTATAGATATTAAGGGGAACCCTGCACCAAAAATGGAAAAAAAAATGGCGTGGGGGGCCCCCCTCAAAATCCATACCAGACCCTTCAGGTCAGGTATGGATTTTAAGGGGAACCCCGCCCCAAAATAAAAAAAATGGCGTGGGTCCCCCCAAAAATCCATACCAGACCCTTATCCAAGCATGCAACCTGGCAGGCCGAAGGAAAATAGGGGGGATGAGAGAGCGCCCCTCCTCCTGAACCATACAAGGTCACATGCCCTCAACACTGGGAGGGTGCTTTGGGGTATGTTGATGGGGAGAAGAGCCTCATCCCCACAACCCTTGCCTGGTGGTTGTGGGGGTCTGCAGGCAGGGGGCTTATCGGAATCTGTAAGCCCCCTTTAACAAGGGGACCCCCAGATCCCAGCCCCCCCTGTGTGAATTGGTAATGGGGTACAGATGTACCCCTACCATTTCACAAAAAAAGTGTCAAAAATGTTAAAAAAAGACAATAGACGGTTTTTGATAATTCTTTATTAATGTCTTCTTCTTTCCCCACTTCTTCTTCCATCTTCTTCTGGTCTTCCTTTGGTGTTCTTCTTCTTCCTCCATCTTGTTCTTCCCCCGCTTCTTCCTCTATCTTCCTCTGCTTCTTCCTCCAGTCTTCTCGACCTGCATCTTCCTCCGGCTTCTTCTTCTACACTTCGTCCTCCGATCTGCCTCAATGGGAGTCTCCCGCTGTGTGACGCTTCTGTTCAGGTGACAGCTCTTACATAAGGGAGGGCAGGGCCTCCCTATGGCTTTTCCCGCGGTGTCAGAGGGTGGCAGGGTCACCCGTTTACGTAACCTTTAAAATTAGCACTTTTGATTTCTCCCATAGACTTTTAAAGGGTGTTCTGCGGCTTTCGAATTTGCCGCGAACACCCCAAATTGTTCGCTATTCGGCGAACGGGCGAACAGCCAATGTTCGAGTCGAACTCATGTTCAACCTGAACATAAAGCCCATTCCTAATTATGAATAATCCCAGATTGTAAGAAGTATACCCCAAGGTTCATTTCTGGCAACATCATATTTTAACTTAAAAAAATATACTGTATACGCTGCACTTTCCAAAGTCATACAATATACCAGTGTAAAAAGAAACATAAAAAACCTCCAAAAGTGAAAAAAAGTCTTTCCTAGCAGTGGAAAGTGACAATAGTGCAATAAATGAACACATATATTAAAATAAATATAAATATTACACATATATTAAAAATAAAAGATGTGTATATAAAAGCATAAACAATGATGATAATAGATATAAAGTGCTATTGTGCAAAGAGGTGCAATTCCCACTTTTATGATCCTGTATAGATTATCAGTGACCCACTAATGCATAAAAAAGTGCTCCTGTGCATGTGTATAGCATCCAGTATTATATAGTATATCAATATTGCATTGCTGGGTTGTTCAAAGAAGTGCTCCTATATAAGTGTATGGTTTCCAAAAAGAGTTTATCCAGATGTAATAAAGTTCATGAGATTATAAAGTTCATGCTATTATAAAACTGCTAAGTGCAATAAAGTTCATGCGCTTATAAAATCCAGAACATGCCGTGGTGTTCTTCACTCTGGTGCTCCCCTTAGGTATTTAATGCTCACCTCAGAGCGTGCGACTAAGCGCAGTCAAAACACGCATATGAACCATCTCTGGACACCAGAATCCTGGACTCGTCAGTATGGTACCTTGGTGAGTGTATAAAATAAAGACTTGATAGTGTAATAGAGTGTTAACGGTTTATTAAACAGAAAGCAAAAAAGGCCCCCAGCTGGGGTACTCACATAGATTAGGTGCGCCAGTGCACCACTCTATATAAGGTAAAACAATGGTAAATACCGGACTGGTATCGGGATGGTCCAGGACAGCACGTTTGTACAGGTGATCTGACAGAGAGAAACAACATACCATCCCGATACCAGTCTGATATTTACCATTGTTTTACCTGATATAGAGCGGTGCACTGGCACACCTAATCTATATGAATACCCCAGTTGGGGGCCTTTTTTGCTTTCTGTTTATTAAACCGTTAAAACTCTATTACACTATCAAGTCTTTATTTTATACACTCACCGAGGTACCATACTGACGAGTTCAGGATTCTGGTGTAACTACAAGAGCCCAGAGGTGGTTTATATGCGTATTTTGACTGCTCTTAGTTACAAGGTCTCACGCTCTGAGGTGAGCATTAAATACCTAAGGGGAGCACCAGAGTGAGGAACACCACGGCATGTTCTGGAATATTCTCCAGATCCCGGCCTTCCCCCCCTATGTGAATTGGTAACGGGTACATTGTACATTGTACCCCTACCATTTCATAGAAATAGTACCAGCAAGTAATCCCAGAAATATAAAAAGTAAAAAGATCTCAAGCAATCACTATTTCCCAACCAGCCTATGTGAGATTGCACACCTATGTAACTGGGGGACAAATGAGGGGCATTAGAACTTTTCCTACCACAGACTCTATGAAGGAGCCTGGGAGATGGGGGGGTTAGTAGATACCATCACCAAGAGAAAAATTAGGGCAGAGAAATAGAACAAGAAAAAGAAGAAAAAGGGAAGAAAAAGAACATAGAGGGAGAGTAAGAAAATAAAAAGGGGATGAGGATTAGTGATTTTGGCCGCTTAATAAACCGACTGATCTGAGCATACTGTGTGAGGTCTAAAACTCTAATGGCAAAGGCTTGGGGGCATTACTAAGAGAAAAGATAGTGGGGAAGAACCAGGATAGTTCTACAGGATAAAAGGATTGGGCAATCTGCAGTCTTTCCCCAACAGTTAAAAATATCTTTATTGGTATCAAAGTACATATAGATAGGTGAGCAAACTACATACAGCACAAAATAAAATAACATTAAAAAGACAATGCAGCCAGGCGTGCACAGACACACCGAGGACAAGGGCACTAGATGGAGGGAAAGTACTCAGGTTATAGCTGTGTCCAATGCATGTGAGCTGACATATCTGGGATGGTGGGAGAGAGCCAGGGACAGAAAGCATACAATAGTGTCAGCTCAATGAAGGCCAATACACTCATGTTCTCGATCTCTATCCACTCTATTTCCCAGAATCAACCAGGTGCGCTATATGCAAAAATACAATAGGGGAAACAGGGACACTCTCATGGCAATATATACAGATTAAACAAAGTAAAGTGCAGCGCAAAAACTTGAGAAGAAATGAACAGAAAAAGTCCCATAAAAGACATAAAATTGTATCCTCCTCTGTCTAAATTCTTCTTGATATAAGACACCCGAATTCTTCAGCGTAACTGAGCAAATAAACTGCTTACCAGAAAGAAGATCAAAAGAGGCATAATTACCACCAATGCTGGAGAGGCCCGGGACAGCTGATCTGAAGATTGGAAAATATATCCGGCAGCTAATCCTCCAATGCAGCAGGTGATAGAGTTACTCCAATTGTGCGGTGAAGCAGGAAGAAAAAGAAGGGACATCTAAGAGCGTTCCATATAGCTAAGTGTAAATTTATTTATAAATCGTGGTACAATCCATAAAAGAGCGCATATAAGAAGTGCTGTTTAAAAACAAAGGACACCAACAAACGGAGATGGAACAGACTGTTCGCGTCCGAACAGCTGTGAAAAGATGACAGCGGGTGACGTGAGACTCCGCCCCCGTACGCGGCGTTACGTCCAGTGGACTTCGTCAGCAGCTGCTGACGAAGTCCACTGGACGTAACGCCGCGTACGGGGGCGGAGTCTCACGTCACCCGCTGTCATCTTTTCACAGCTGTTCGGACGCGAACAGTCTGTTCCATCTCCGTTTGTTGGTGTCCTTTGTTTTTAAACAGCGCTTCTTATATGCGCTCTTTTATGGATTGTACCACGATTTATAAATAAATTTACACTTAGCTATATGGAACGCTCTTAGATGTCCCTTCTTTTTCTTCCTGCTTCACCGCACAATTGGAGTAACTCTATCACCTGCTGCATTGAAGGATTAGCTGCCGGATATATTTTCCAATCTTCAGATCAGCTGTCCCGGACCTCTCCAGCATTGGTGGTAATTATGCCTCTTTTGATCTTCTTTCTGGTAAGCAGTTTATTTGCTCAGTTACGCTGAAGAATTCGGGTGTCTTATATCAAGAAGAATTTAGACAGAGGAGGATACAATTTTATGTCTTTTATGGGACTTTTTCTGTTCATTTCTTCTCAAGTTTTTGCCCTGCACTTTACTTTGTTTATTATGTTATTTGGGCTTGGTGTTAACCCTTAAGTGTTCAGCCTGCAAGTAAATTCAGTTTGTTTATGTTTTGCGCTGATTGTATACATCTTTTGCCAATATATACAGATTAATTGTGGATTGAAAAAATATACATAAATTCAGCAAATCTTGCTTAGGAAGGAAAAGGTGGGGTAAGTCAAAGATGACAGCTCAAGCAGTGATGGAACCTGTAGAGTTCTTAAGGCTGATATTCAAGTAAAATGTTCAGTGAGATAAGCATATATTCTATGCATAAGCAGAAAAAGCACCCTCCATGCTGGAGATACACAGGTTACTCACAGTTGAGAGATCCACAGGTTGCTGAAGGCAAAGATTGCAGTGACTCCAAAGAGTGGTAAAGTTGGTTCTACCGATGTGTGATACGGTAGATCGCTCTTCAGAAAGAGGGCGACTTAGCATGTGTTCTGCTGGTGGTGCATAGTTGGCAGAACTAGAGGTTCCTGAAGGCAAGGATGGTGGTGACTCCAAAGGGTGGTAAGGTTGATTTTACCGATATGCGATACAGTGGATTGCTCTTCAGAGGGAGAATGGCTTAGCGTGTGTTCTACAGGTGGCGCATCTGAGGGGCCAGATATTACTGCTGGTTATTCAGATGTGCGGTGCAGTGGATCGCTGCTCAGGGAAAGAGCAGCTTGCCATGTGCTTTGCTCTTAGGCACATCCGAGGAGGTCAATGCTGCACACACAGCTGCTGTCAGGTTCTCCCAGGATGGGACGGTAGCCTCTGACAATGCGAGGCTACCATTCGGCTCTTTTGAGATTCTTCAGCTCGGCCAGGCTTAGTGATAGATGTGGGTCCTTCACTGGTGGGAATAGACAGGCAGTCTGGGATCTCCTGAGTGGTAAATGACGCTGGGATATGCTAGGATTCTTCCACAGCAAGAAGTGTACTAGTTGGGTTCAGTTTCATCCAAAAAATTGTGGAAATTCATTGGAGAGGGCGGGCTGGGGTGCCAAGGGCAGCTGGGGTGGTCTGTGGCTGGCACACCGAAGCGTGCATTTCGTTTGAAGGGTGTGCAAACTTCTTCATTACTAGTCCTATTTTTGATGTTGTAAAAGAGTTGGGGGGAGTGGTGGGAACAAAGTATTCACTTGTGATCTTTAGTAGTGCCACTAGGCCCATGTTTTGCAGTATGCTGTCAACCTATCCTGTGAGGTATGGATCAATTATTCAATTTCTGTCTGTCTGTTTAAATAAGCAATCTAGTCTTTCATAGTAGGAACATGTTTTTGCCTCAAAAGTAACTGTATGCACATGTGGGCTGCATTTGTCATATGCATAACTAGGGATTTATGGTAAGAATGCTTTATAATCATAGAGTGGGGGAGTAAATATTGTAATGGTGAGACGTCTAACAGGTAAGTGGTACCTCTAATTATGATGTTGTGGATATTCATTCAATATGGCTGTAGAGCAGGGCATTGCCACCACATGAATCATGGTACCCTCTGCATTATCACATTTCAAGCCACGGTCTGATGTTTATGAGTACACTTTGTGAATAAGTGCTGGGGTTCTGTACCACGAGTGTATATTTTGTAACTATGTTCTTGTGTAGCGACATTCGTGCTTTTATGTATAGTATTACAGACTCCTTCCCATTCTTGGTCTGAAAGGGAGGCACCCAGTGCTTTTGCCTATTTGTCTATTTCTAGTGCAGAAGCTATGTGTTTATTTTCAAAAATAATTGTATAAATAGTTGAGATTAAATGTCTATGTGGGACCCTGCAACCCTTGACCTGGTAGATGCACAGTTTTGCGAAGGGACAAAATGGTCTGCTGTAAGTTTTCTTGCTCCGGAATAATTTAGAATAAGAAGTGGCAAATCTGAAGATAGGGCTACATAGGAAACTGTGATCATGATTGTGTTAAAGAAGTATGAGCTTGATGCAATTGGTACAGTATGTATTTTTAAGGTTAACTCCGTCCCAATTTTTCTTTTTTTTGTGTGAGGTCCCTCAATAACATCTATACCATCTAGGATAAGGGTCTGGTATAGAGGAAGGAACTCTCCACCAGTGTTGTTTACAAACATAAATAAGCAGCTGGGAGCTGTCATTTACACTGCATTTTTTTTTCACTTTTTCAGTGTCAGTTTTACTGGAGTAAGTTGTATACATCATACAGATGCACCACTTTGCAGACAGGTTAAGGGCACCTTCCATGCATGTTATTTAAAGGAATTTTGCATTTTTAATGTTTTACTTTAAATATTATTAAAATCGTTGCTCCCTACTAAACAGAGTTACATTTTTTTTTTTTATTAAATATAGATGGGTGGTGCTGCGCTAATCCTAAGTGAATAAACTGAAAGCCCTAGGGCATATAATTAAATTATAATCAAATCTTACATCACCAAAGTAGGTCAGTACAGGTGGTAAACGGCAATAGCCAAGAAACTTCATCAGGGAAGTCACGTGTGGTGTGACGTCACGCGTAGGGACGGGACAGGCTGCATATACTGCTGGAGGCTCACGAGCTCGCCGCTTGTTGGATTAAAACCGCTGTTTATTCATTTTGTATGTGAGTACCTATTATTTTAAATAAAAGCTACTATTTTATCAAACGGAATTACACTATTGGGATCCTTCTTGCTTTGTCATCTTACATACTCCCTTGCCCTACACCTGAGGGAACCATACCCTGGATCTAGGATTGTGAGGGATGCGCTGGAGCCCATAGGTGGACACCACTAAAGGCTTTCTGGTCATATGCTTTTTGCCCTATTACCTCAAGGTAAGGGGCCACTACCCACTTGTGTGTGTGTACACGAAGATGCACATGATGTGATTCATTTGAGCACCATTATTGCAACGATTGCATGTTAGGACGTTGCTGTCACTTTCTTTTGAATGAATAGAAGGAATTTTTTGGTGGAGCACTGTGAATGTTATTTTGGAATACTTTTGTTGCATTTGTTTGGATGTATTTTTGCACATTTTCTCTTTATGTAATACATGGTTGCTCGACCTGTTTGAGATCCAAACTGTACTAATTTGGATACACTGCTGTTTTTATTTTTTATTTTTGCACTTTATCAAGAGGTTTTATTTTTATTGTCAGTGAATTAAGTGTTATGGTGATAAGTTTTAAATATGTGGTTTTTATGAACACGTTCTCACGTTTATGCTGCAATTTTTTATTATTTAACCTTTTTCTTGGCTATTGCCATTTACCACCTGTACTGACCTACTTTGGTGATGTAAGATTTGATTATAATTTATTTATATGCCCTAGGGCTTTTAGTTTATTCACTTAGGATTAGCGCAGCACCACCCATCTATATTTAATCACTTCCAAGGTCTGGTGTGTACCCGATTTGGTGCAAGCAGCTTTTCCCGCTCTAGAGATTTTTTCCTTGTCAAAAGAAGTTTCTTGAGTATACAATGTTATAAAGATACATAAAGTAAGTTTACAAGGATCTATAAAGTAAGCTCATTGTTTTACAGTAGGGTTTATATAGGTAAATATCATGAAATTTCAAATATTAAACATTGGGTTCACGTAAACCTAAATTAAAGATATATATCATTTCCTTAGTTACTTTTGTAGGTATTTAAATGATTTATACCTACTATACATATTGTTTACAAGTAGAGTGTATATAGGTCAAATAAATTCTGATAATGAGCTTTAATCGTAAGGTGGAGAAAAGGAAAGAGAAAGAAGAAAAAGGGTTGAAAGGTAGAGGTATGGTCCACAAGGTTGTCCCGCTCGTCAGTTTATTATTCTTTTTAGTTCTCTTTGAAGCCTTAGAATGGGTGTCTCTGTAAGTCATTTAATCTGTTACCATGGCAACAGGACAGAGTCATTGAAGTTTGACAGGAACTGTTGTTTTATCCAAGGATGCCAAAGTTTTTCAAATTTTGGAATTTGATTTTGATCGATGGCTACCATCTTAGCATGGGACATTGTATTATTCATTCTGTGAATTGTTTCTGCTAGTACCAATGTAGGAGATTTCCATGCCTTGGCCACTGTTTGTTTTGCAGCCGTTATTAGTTGGATCATAAGTTTGAATTGAGAGAGTGTTAACCATTCCGGTTTTAGATTAAGTAAAGTTAAATATGGATCTGGTTGTATTATTTTTTTAAATATTTTAGATGCAATCACGAAGACTTCCTTCCAGAAGGTTTGGATTACTGGGCACGTCCACCATATGTGTAAATATGTGCCTATTTCTGGGCATCCTCGAAAACAAAGAGCTGAGGTATTAGGTGAATATTTTGCCACTCTGGCGGGTACAAGGTACCAGCGAGTTAGGACTTTATAATTTGTCTCCAGTGCTAAGATGTTGGGTGAAGATGACTTAGATGTGAGCCATATGTTAGACCAGTCCGTGTCTTCTAAAGTTCGTCCCAGGTCCTCCTCCCACCTCTGAACGTAAGAGGGTCTATTAAGATTTGCTACTCCATATAATTGATTATAAAGTGATGAAATTGTACCTTTAGCAAATGGATCTTTTGTACAGATTGATTCAAAAATGGATAATTGGGATAATGGTGTATCCCCCTTTAGGAATGGTGTATAGAAATTTTTGATTTGGAGATATCTAAATATCTCAGAGTTTGGTAGATCATATTTTTCTCTAAGCGATGGGAATGAAAGGAATGATTTAGATGCTATGAAGTCATTTAGTGTCTGAATGCCTGATGTTGTCCAAGCTTTAAAAGAATTTGGGTAGATCCATGCCGGATAAAAGGCCGGATTTCTGATAAAAGAAAGGAGAGGATTGTGTGGAGATTGTAACTGATATTTGGTTTTTAGTTTATCCCAGAGAGATAAGAAGTGTTTAGTTATGGGATTATGAATTTTAAAGCGGTCTTTAGGATCAAGCCATAATAAATTTGATATTAATAGAGGGTCATTTTCTGAAGCCTCTATAAATACCCATAATGGGATTTCCTGTTTTGCATGGTATTTGGACAGACTGGCCAAATGTGCTGCTCTGTAGTAGTTAGTAAAATTAGGGTATCCCAGGCCTCCTTTATTTTTGGGAAGATGTGGTGTGTGTATAGGTATACGTGGTTTAGAAGAGCCCCATATAAACGAAGTTGCTCTTTTTTGTACTATTCTCAAAAAATAGGAAGGAATTGGAATAGGGAGGACTCTGAATAGATAAAGCAATTTGGGTAGAATAGTCATTTTGATTGCATTAATCTTCCCTATCCAGGATAAAGGAAGTTGCGACCATTGTTTTATTAGATTTGTGATCTGTCTTAATACAGGAGGATAATTGGTTGAGAATAAGTCAGAATGAGATGCTGTTAAATTAATTCCAAGATATGGGATTGATTTTTCTGCCCATGTGAATGGGAGTGCAGCCCTAGCCGGGATCAATTCCATGTTTGTGAGTGAAATATTAAGCACTAGGCATTTCTTAGGATTAATCATAAGGCCGGATAGGGCTGCAAATCCATCAAGAGCTGGTATTAAGTTAGGACCAGAGACCTGTGGTGATGATAGAAAAAGTAATATATCGTCTGCAAATATACATAATTTGTGTGTAATACCTCCTACTTCAATGCCAGTTATAGTTTTGTTTGTTCTGATGTATTGGGCCATGGGTTCGAGTATAAGGGAAAATAATAAGGGAGATAATGGGCAACCCTGTCGGGTACCTCTTTCGGTATTAAAGGCTTCAGATTTGTATCCAGCATATTTTATATAGGCTTTGGGTTTATTATATAATGCTTTGATCCATGTTAAAAAGCGGGGTCCAAAACCCCATTTTTGTAATGAATATTGCATATATTGCCAGGATACTGTGTCAAATGCCCTCTTAATATCGAGAGATAGAAAACATAAAGGGATTTTCCGTTTTTTAGCAATATGTGCCAATAACACTGCCCTGCGTATATTATCGCCTGCCTGTCTATTTGGCATGAAGCCTACTTGATCTCTATGTATTAATTTTCCTATAATGCTATTGAGGCGTTTTGCTATTATTTTTGCTAATAATTTAATATCGAGGTTTAACAGAGAGATAGGCCGGTAATTCACACAGGAAGTATCATCAGAAAGGGGTTTTGGGATCATACAAACAATTGCCATTAGTGTTTCTTGCCGAAAAGAATGTCCATCTAGAAGTTTGTTAAAAGTTTCAGTGAGAATGGGAGAGAGTATTTCTGAGAATGTTTTATAGTATAAAGCCGAGTAGCCGTCTGGGCCTGGTCTTTTGTTAAGTTTTAGGTCTTTTATGGCGTTAGCAACTTCATCTATAGTTATAGGCTCATCCAAACTGCTTTTTTGATTCTGAGATAACTCAGGTAAGGTTATTTTTGAGAAGAAGGATTCAGCCTCTGTAGGATTAAATTCATTGTTAGTCTTGTATAATGTTGCAAGATGTGAGTGAAATTTATGGACTATTTTAACTGGATTACAAGTGTAAACATTTTTTGATAATTTCAAACGTATTGGTTTGAAAGATTTGTTGGTTGAATTTAATGCCCGAGCCAAATATGTACCTGGTTTGTTTGTATTCATGTAGAAATTGTGTTTGGAGCGTTTGAGGGATTTATCAACTGACTCAGTGAGAAATAGATCGTATTCCAATCTAGATTTTTCCAGATGAGATTTTGTACTCTGAGATGGATTATCTTGAAATGATATGTAGGCTGCATTAAAATTGAGTTCTAGTTTTTTTGCTAGATTTTTGCGTTCCCGTTTAAATAGTGCCATTTGTCTTTGTATTGTACCACGCAAGACAGGCTTATGAGCTTCCCACAGTGTTATTGGGGAGATGTCTGTTGTATTATTAATTGATATGTATTCCTTTAAAGCTTGTTCAATGGCCATCTGATGTAGTGGGTGTTTGAGCATTATGTCCGGTAAGTACCACGTTGGGTCATGCGCTTTTGGTATGGCTGAGGCTATAGTAGTGTATACTGCATTATGGTCAGACCACGGAATCGGAATTATATCTGATGCAATAATTTCTGGTATCATTCCTATTGTTAGAAAAATATGATCTATTCTGGTGAAGGTTTGATGAGGGTGCGAGAAATAAGTGAATTTCTTTTTCATTGGGTTACTTTCTCTCCATGAATCTACCAGATTGTATTTGGAAAGAAGTTGAGAAAAAGGTAATCTAGAGGTTATTTTGGATGGTGTAAAAGGTGATTTATCTAGAAATAGGAGGAGGACCTGGTTCGAATCCCCACACATTATCACTGTTCCTATTTTGTGTGTATTAATCACTTGTAATATATGTGAGAGGAATGGTGTAGGTTGTTTGTTAGGAGCGTAGTAGGAAATCACCGTGATTGCTGTATCCATTATATAACCCATGAGTATCAGGTATCTACCTTCTGGGTCTTTAATTTCTGATGATAAGGTGAATGGTGTGGATCGGTGAAATGCAATTAGAGTTCCCCTTTGCTTGGTACAGGCAGAAGCCGTGTAAATTTGTTGATAAAAAGGAGAAATATATTTTGGAGTAGAATCTTTGGTGAAGTGTGTTTCTTGGAGGCATACTATGTGAGCCTTCTTGTTATGGAAAGTACGGAAGGTTTTGGTCCTTTTTTGAGGGACATTTATTCCCTGAACATTCAGGGAAAGTATATTCAGTGGTGCCATGGCAATAGATCAAATAGTTTTGACTTACTTTTTGTTATGCAGAGCTGACTGCGCAGATCAACCTGTGTGGACTGAAGAGATGAATAGATAGAAAAGAAACCAGTGAATTCTGGAGTAAAGAGTAAACAAAAAACATATGACATTAGATGATACATTGTATAAATTATTTTTTGCAAGTAATCACAATTTACCCGTGAAAGAGAATAAATATCTCTCTCAGGGGAATAAGTGCCTTCGTCACACTCCCACATAATATGGTTGGGAGAATGAGGAGGGCTAATGGGGGTACACGGATCTTCCGCTTACAGGAGAGAAGTGCTATGTCAAAAGACATCAAAATGATGTTTCATTAATTGGAGTGCAGAATATAGTTTTTGTTGAAATTATTTATTCCAGGGTGGTTGTATATGGTTAGTTTTGCCCTAGGCTAAATAATTCAGTTAGAAAGGTACTGTTAATAACTTTGGTATTGATGAAGATAGTTTGAATTATTTTGGGATTTTAACCCTTTTAGAGTAAACAATTACATATTTTATTCATATGTAACTGTTTAGATATGTTAACTCATAAAATTGAGGTTGTATTGCTTCAGATTAGAATAAACAAAAACATAATTCTAGGAACTAGTTAGGTACTAATATATTTGTTTTAAGAAAAGAAAGAAAAAGCTTCCATTACTTCTGGATTATTGAACATATTTGTCCTAAAAAGTAATAAATCTATTGTTATTACCTGATAATATATAACTGAACAAGAATTTCCTTATTTCACTTATATATTCTAAGGCTATATGAATCAGAAGTAATAAGAAATATAACTGGAATGTAACATGATCCCACACAGTGTGTGACTATCAGAATGCAGTTACATTCAGTTATAAATACAGGTTTTTTATAGAGAACCATCTCTTAGTATAATAAATGAAGAGATATCAGGAATTAGGATGTCAGTCCATTGAATCTTCTTGGTCCATGGATGATGTGGCATAACGGCCTCTTTTGTGAGAATGATGATTCCCATTTTGTTCTGAAATTTTCTGGGTGCTGCCTGAAGGTGAAGATGATGCCATTCTTCTGCGTGTGGGAGTGTTGCTGCTTGTGGGTTCTGTCAGATTTAATTTTAAAAGGGTTTGTTGTAGTTCATCTGCTGATCTGCTTCTGTAAATTGTACCTTGGTAGTTAAATTTGACTGAAAAGGGGAAGCCCCATTGATACATAATGTTGTGGCGTTGCAGTTCCATTAGTTGGGGTTTCATGGATCGTCTTTTAGTTATAGTAAGTTGGGATAGGTCAGCAAAAATTTGATAATTGTGTCCTTGAAAATTAAGTTCCTTTTTTTCTCTTGCAGCAATTAGTATTTGTTCTTTCGTTCTGTAATAATGAAATTTTGTGATTATATCACGTGGGGGTCCATCTTTCTTTTTGGCTGTGAGGGCTCTGTGTACTCTGTCCAGTTCTAAACGTTCAATAGGGATATCTGGCTTTAGTTCTTGTAATAGAGCATTAATAGTAGATTGCAGGTCTGTTACAGTTTCAGGTATTCCCCTTATGCGCAAGTTTGAACGTCTGGCTCTATTTTCGTAATCTTCGAGCTTAGTTTGAAGTATTAAATTCTCTTCTTTTAATTGTTCCAATTCTGTTATATTTTCTTGGGTTGTAATTTCAATTTCATCCATTTTTATTTCTAAGGCTGCGGTGCGGTTTCCCAGCTCTCTTATTTCTTTGGTTAGGCTTTTTGTTATTTGGTCTGAGGTTTGTTTTAAAGCCTTATGAAGCATCTTTTCAAATTGTAATAATATTACTGGGGATACTGAGGAGGTTTGTGGAGAAGTTTGTGAGAGGATTTGTTCTGTATCTGACTCAAATGGAGAGTCTTGCTGTGACATTTTTTGTCTGTGAGAGCGCCCTGATGCTGTATCTTGTGAGGTGACTGGAGCTGCTTCAGCTGCAGTGAGTGCCTGTGAGCTCTTTGTGAGGTGATTTTTATTTCTGCCACGGTTTCCTCCCAGTACCATATTTCCTGCCCAAACTTTCACAGTTTGTTCCCTGGGGCAAAAAGGTTCAAATGGATACCTTTTGAGCCTGCAGGCTCCGCTTTGTCCTTCTCTTCTCTCCTCAGCGGTGTGGAGCTCTAACAATGCATGTCTGCTCCACTAGGCTCCGCCTCCTGCCCCCCTCTAGAGATTTTTTCATACCTGATAGCGTGGGAATAATCCCATCATTTTTAGCTTACATTTTTTTGTTTTGATAACTGTTCCCTGGGGCAGTGCCCAGCCCACCATGTCATTTTGTGATAATACTTTGCCTATTAACCTAGACATTGGCCATTTCATTTTTTTAAACGTTCGGCTCCTTTTGACCTCAATGGGGTTCCAATTCAACACTTGAATTTTAGTCATGTTCTGCAAACTCCCCTAGAACTGTACTAAGGTACATTTGTTTCATCTCTATTCTGTAGTCCTGTCCTAGGGTGACAATGCTCTAGATACAGTATGGTGAGTAAGCATTGTCACCCTAGTGTGTTACTAGCAGGATTACCAAGCGAAAAGGGAAAAAAAGCCTGAAAAACTAATGCAGCTACCACATCTAAGTAAACTACAATGTATTACATTTAGTTCTTTGGTTTTGAAATTCTTTAATTGGGCTACTACATATTAAATAAGCTTTACTGTGGATAAATGTTACGCAGTGGTAAAATTCAGTCCGGGGTAGAGGGGACATTAATGGAGGGTTCATTAACATCTCATTTTACTTTCCATCACTACATAGTTAGATAGTTAGTCAGGTTGAAATAAGACACATGTCCATCTAGTTCAACCAAGAGAAATAATAAAAAAATAAATAAACAACATAGAATACCATATACATAATCCACAGTTGATCCAGAGGAAGGCCAAATACCAAAGCAAAGCATGATCCAATTTGCTCCAAGTGGAGAAAAAATTCCTTCCTGATCCCCCAAGAAGCAATCGGATATTCCCTGGATTAACTTTACCTATACATTTTAGTATCCAGTTATATTATGTACATTTAGGAAAGAATCCAGGCCTTTTTTTAAAGCAATCTACTGAACTGGCCAGAACCAGCTCCTGAGGGAGTCTATTCCACATTTTAACAGCTCTTATTGTGTAGAAACCTTTTCGTATTTGGAGATTAAATCTTTTTTTCTCTAGACGTAAAGAGTGTCCCCTTGTCCTGTGTGATGACCTAACAGTGAATAACTCAATATCAAGGTCACTATATGGACCACTTATGTATTTATACATGTTGATCATAACCCCCCTTAATCTCCTCTTCACATGGCAACATGCGAATTGCTATGCAGTGCCATTTATTCAGTTTTTAGTACCTTTAATACAGTGTGTTTAATGCACTGTATTTGTGCATGTGCCTTAATGTAATCCATAGTCTGTATGGGTCCTAGGATGATCTGGGTGTCCTTGGAAACTACAGACTTACTAAGAGCATGTGATTTCACATGCATGTTCACAATTTTACAGTTATAGCTTTAAAGCTTGTGATTGGCCTCATCTGAAATAAGTAAGCAAATTTTGGGCATTGGTTCACTAAAAGTATGTTCTAAAATTAGAAAGGAAGCAAACAATTAAATTAATAAGGGATATAAAATACCTCAACTATAAGAAAAGAATATTTGAAATGATTTAAATTCCAACATGGAAAGAGTTGTCAGAGTTCACCAAAAAGTGGCGTGCACCGTAACATGAAAAAATAATTAGCTTCTATGAAAAAAATGTATATATAGCCAAAAAAACCCTTATAGGTAGAAAACGTATGTTCATTTCTACAAGGGTAAAAGGGAAAGATAGGACAGATCTATGGCATACAGAATTTTAACTTTAGTTTACAGTAAATCACAAGATGAAATGAAAGTCATTAATACTCTCTAAAATTAAAAACATTTCAGGTTGAGTTATATTTATTTTCCTCACATGCTCTAAAAGTATCAATAAGCATTTTTAGTGCTTATATATTCTATGTCGTTTATTTACTAACTTATGACAGGCAATATTAATCATATGTGACACCTGAAGTCAATTGTCATTTCCTATTTCAGAAATAATGCTGCACTTCACTAAATGAACCTTTCCTTTTGATACATGGCTTATTTACTGACACCTATTATTGAAGTGGTTTTTCTGTTTGCTGCCAAGGCAGTTAAAAAATTCTATCTTTGAGCTTCGTGTTTTTGCTTGAATAACCATACATTTTTTATAGATATTTCCAAAGTTTATCCACAATCATTAAACCCTCTCTGTAGCATGCTTATGTCTAGATTTAAGAGTATAAGGTAAGTGCTACACAAAATTACCGTATTTATCGGCGTATAACACGCACCGGCGTATAACACGCACCCCAATTTAGGAGGGAATTTTAAGGAAAAAAAAACTTTTAGGAGGGAAGTTGAAGGGAAAAAAACTTACATTTAAATGCCCATCATTGCAGCCTTCTCAGTGCAGCCTTGCCCCAGTGCAGCCATGTCAGTGCAGCCATGTCAGTGCAGCCTTGTCAGTGCAGCCTTCTCAGTGCAGCCTTGTCAGTGTAGCCTTCCCCAGTGCAGCCTTCCCCAGTGCAGCCTTCCCCAGTGCAGCCTTGTCAGTGCAGCCTTCCCCAGTGCAGCCTTGTCAGTGCAGCCTTCCCCAGTGCAGCCTTGTCAGTGCAGCCTTCCCCAGTGCAGCCTTCCCCAGTGCAGCCTTGTCAGTGCAGCCTTCCCCAGTACAGCCTTCCCCAGTGCAGCCTTGTCAGTGCAGCCTTCCCCAGTGCAGCCTTGCCCCAGAGCAGCCTTCGATCCTCTGTCCCTGCCATCCTGGGCTTCAAAATCGCCGACCGCGATTTGAAAATGGCGCCGCCGGCGCCGAAATACACAGAGCCGGTCCTCGGCTCCTGCCGGCGGCTCTCGTTCACTTTCGGCTCCACTCGTAGTCCCGAGCGGAGCTATCCGAACCTAGCCGAGTAGGTTCGGATAGCTCTGCTCGGGACTACGAGTGGAGCCGAAAGTGAACGAGAGCCGCCGAGAAGAGCCGAGGACCGGCTCTGTGTATTTCGGCACCGGCGGCGCCATTTTCAAATCGCGGTCGGCGATTTTGAAGTTGTGACAGCTCGGGATCGCAGGGGATCGGCGTATAACATGCACCTGCGATTTTCCCCTGATTTTAAGGGGAAAAAAGTGCGTGTTATACGCCGATAAATACGGTACATCCTATATATTCGACTATAGCATACAAAATTGGATTGAGGCACTGAGGACTTTCATGGTACAGTATAAACTCACAATACAGACTTTAAAAAAAAAAAAAAGATACAAATGTTTATTACGTCAACCAATATTAATATTTCACCCATAAAGGGAAAGAAAGGGGGAAAAAACACAAAATGTCCAGATAAGGACAAACAGGCAATTCTCATGAAGCATAAGTTCCTCTGACAGAGATTGGAAATTATCAGATAACATTCCAGTCCAAAACAGACCTCGCTTGACATAATTCAATCTAACACTTAACATGTTTCGCGGGAAACCTGCTTCTTCAGGAGTTTAGTTCAAGAGGAATATTGACCTGTAAAAGAAATACAGAAAAATAATACATAGAAAAAATACACAGCATATACAAACACATGTGTAGGCAGGTGCACATGTATATGACCAGCCCACAGGGCTGAATGCACATAGACATATTTCGTGCAATAGACAGCTGGGACACACGTGCCGCCGGAGGCACGCGTGTTTTGATTGGCTAGAGGGGGAGCCAATCAGTGGGTCCGGCAAATGCGATGTGTGCCGGAACACGCCGATCGTTCCCCAGAGAGGCAGAATGGTGAAGAATTGTAAACAAGGCAGATCACCGTTCTAACGGGGGGAGAACACAGTGATCTTGTGTTCCTGTTAAGGAACTGTGTTCCCCCAGTCAGTCCACCCCCCACACATTTAGCAAGCACCTCCTAGGGACACACTTAACCCTTAGATCACCCCTGATGTTAACCCCTTCCCTGCCAGTGTCATTAGTACAGTAATGGTGCATATTTTTAGCATTGATCACTGTAATAATGTCACTGGTTCCCAAAAATGTGTCAAAAGTGTCAGTTAGGTGTCCAATTCGTCCGCTGCAATGTTGCAATTCCACTAAAAATCACTGATCGACGCCATTACTAGTAAAAAAAATAAAAAATAAAAATGGCATAAATATATCCCATAGTTTTTAGACGCAATAACGCTTGTGCAAACCAATCAATATACGCTTATTGGGATTTTTACCAAAAATATGTAGCAGAATACATATTGGTCTAAATTGATGAAAAAATTAGATTTCTTTACATTTTTTACTGTATATGTTTTATAGCAGAAAGTAAAAAGTATTGTTTTTTTTTCAAAACTGTGACTTTTTTGTTTATAAAAAAACGCAGAGGTGATCAAATACCACCCAAAGAAAGTTCTATTTGTGGGGAAAAAAAGGACATCAATTTTATTTGGGTACAGTGTCGCATGACCACGCAATTGTCAGTTAAAGTAACGCAGTGCCGCATTGCAAAAAATGATCTGTTCATGAAGGCGGTAAAACCTTCCGGGGCTGAAGTGTTTAAAAAAACTTACTTAGTAGTCCCTCCCGAGCGCATTCCCATCTTGAGTGTAGGTAGCTAAAGTCCACTGGTATGTCCCACCAGGATATGGTGCTGCTGGCTACTCAGTATTCACCTCCCGAATGCGCACATGCGCATAAACAACGTAGCAATGCTACAAGGGGTGGCAGCGCATTGACAATCATATTCCAGGAGCCAATGTGCAGCCGGACATGACGTACCTGGCCATAACGAGGTTCTGCAGAAGCAGAGGATTACAAAAAAAAGAAGGTATTTGCATTGCTGAAAATAAAAAAAAGCCCAATGAGATTACAGGAAGTGATCACATTCCAATTTAGGCTTAACCACATCTCGCCCACCATATAGCAGAATGACGTGTGCAAAGTGGTTAAGTTATCCTGACTGGACATCAAATGACGTCCAGCAGGATAAACCGCAGAGTGTGGTGTGTCAGCCTGACACACCGCATCACCGATCTCAGTAAAGAGCCTCTGACGTAGGCTCTTTACCAAGTGATCAGCTGTGTCCAATTACAGCTGATCATGGCATAAACAGGAAGGCTGCTCTCTTGACAGGGGGGGGTCTGCGCTGATTGATTATCAGTGCAGGCCCCCCGAGGATGCCCACCCATGCCCACCAGGGATGCCCACCCAGGACCACCAGGTATGCCCACCCAGGACCATCAGGGTTGCCAATCAGTGCCCATTAGAGGTGCCGATCAGTGCCCATTAGAGGTGCCAATCAGTGCCCAATAGTAATGCCTGCCAGTGCAGCCTCATCATTGCTGCCTATCAGAGCCATCCATCAGTGTCCATTAGTGCCACCCATCAGTGCCCATCAGTGCCACCTATCAGTGCCCATCAGTACCCATCAGTGCTGCATATCAGTGCCGCTTAGAAGTGCCCATCGGTGACACCTAGAAGTGCCCATCAGTGTGGCCTTTTAGTGCCCATCAGTGTTGCCTATCACTGCCCATCAGTGCCACCTATGAGTGCCCATCAGTGTTGCCTATCAGTGCCCATCAGTGCCACCTATGAGTGCCCATCAGTGCCGCCTATCAATGCAAATCAGTGCTGCATATCAATGCCATCTATGAGTGCCCATCAGTGCTGCCTATCAGTGCCCATCAGTGCTGCTTATTAGTGCCTCAACATCAGTGCCCATAAGTGCCACCTTAATAGTGCCACCTCATCAGTGCCCATCACTGCTGCCTTATCAGTGCCCACCAGTGAAGGAGAGAACTTATTTACAAAATTTTATAACTGAAACAAAGAAAAATGTTTTTTTTTTTTCAAAATTTTCCGTCTTTTAAAAAAAAATGTTCAGCAAAAAATAAAAACCCCAGTGCTGATCAAATACCACCAAAAGAAAGCTCTATTTGTGGGAACAAAACTATAAAAATGTTGTTTGGGTACAGTGTTGCATGAAAACTAGCAAGTGGGTGTGGTGCTGCGCTAATCCAAATAAATAAATAAATGCATAAATGAAGGGCGTGCTGCAATGCTAATGTGTACCAAGCTAGTCCCAAAACGTGGGCGTGGGTTGTGTTCACAGTATAAAGCCTTGTGTAAAATATTGTGAGATCCAAATTATAATAAAGTATAACTAATCTCAAAAAAAGTCTAAGTCCAAATGTCCGGACTTGTGGGAAATTTCAAATAACATCAACATAAACGATTTGGACTTAGGTGTTTTTTTGAGATTAGTTATACTTTATTATAATTTGGATCTCACAATATTTTACACAAGGCTTTATACTGTGAACACAACCCACGCCCACGTTTTGGGACTAGCTTGGTACACATTAGCATTGCAGCACGCCCTTCATTTAGGCATCTATTTATTTATTTGGATTAGCGCAGCACCACACCCACTTGCGAGTTTACGTTATTATTAGGGGCCAGTTAGGACCCTATCCGGTGCAAGCGGCTTTTCCCTTTGTTATTATATTTTCTACATGGTAGCGCGGGAATAAAATACTCCAGACTACAGTGTTGCATGACTGCGCAATTGTCATTTAATAGGCGACAGTGCTGAAAGCTGGAAATTGGCCTGGGCTGTAAGGAGGGAAAGTGCCCTGTATTAAAGTGGTTAATAGAGGTAGATTATAAACAATTGAAATAAAATATGGAAATGCATATATGTTTTTACATTGTGACCATAGATTGGCTTTAACGCTTGCAGTGCTGGAGGTCAACACTGCAAAAAATGTTTTTTACTTAACCGGAAGTTTGGCTATAAGGAAAAAGTTGTTTGCTTTTGAACATTCGTGACTGGGACTCCACCAATTGACTTTCTAGTACTATAAAATACATATTTTGTTTATTTTATTAATGTAGAAAAAATCTGTAAATCTTTGCAATGTATAAACATAATTCTTGTCAGTCTGTGCCTCAAAGAACTTTTACCCCCTTCCTGCCCATGCCAATTTTCAGTTTTCAGCACTGTCGCACTTTGAATGACAATTGCGCGGTCATGCAACACTGTACCCATATGAAATTTTTATCATTTTGTTCACACAACTAGAGATTTCTTTTGGTGGTATTTAATCACCACTGGGTTTTTTATTTTTTGCTAAATAAACGAAAAAATCCTAAAAATTCTGAAAAAAAAACTTCATTTCTGTTATAAAATTTTGCAAATAAATAATTGTTCATCATATATTTAGCCCAAAATTTATTCTGCTACATTTCTTTGGTGAAAATTATCACAAATAAGTTTATATTATTTAGTCTGTAGGAAAGTTATAGCGTCCGCAAACTATGGTATATATCTGAAAATTGATCAATCCTGATGTACTGACGGCCATCTCATTTCCTGAGGCCCTAAAATGCCAGGGCAGTACAAATACCCCCCAAATGACCCCTTTTTGGAAAGTAGACAGTCCAAGGCGGTTAGTAAGAGGCATGATGTGTTTTTTGAAGTTGTCATTTTTTAGTCATACTTTTTTGTAAAATGAGGAAATTAAAAAAAATATATAATATATAATTTTTTTTAACACACTGTGACCAGAGCAATATAATGTTACCATAGTAACATTGTACTACTCTGGGGAAGTGATTAGGATTGTTTTTTGTTTACGATTATGTTTGCTTATAGCAGTGAATTACATTTGCTATAAGCAAGCATTTTACTGAATGAAACTGATTCATTCAGTTAGTTTTGCTGTGATTAGCTGTGATTGGTCAACGCTAATCACATGGTACAGATGGGCTGTGATTGGCCCTGTCTGTACCATGTGATCAAATTGATCAATCACAGCAAGCAAAACAATTGTACACAATGGATGGCATGAAAAGATGCCATTCATTGTGTACAATTGTCATGTGACCTGCTGTGATTGGTCACATCGATCACATGGTACCGGCAGCGAGGTGGCAGATCGTGCTGCTGCGCTCTTGTTGAGAGGGCATTATATGACGTTCACTCAGAACGGTAAAGCCACCACCCAGCTGTCATTCTGCTATAGGCTGGGGGGAAAAGTGTTAAAACCTAATATGCCAATTCATACAGACACACACATACATGTGGAAAAGATTTCAATGGCTGCCAATGTATTTGCTGACATCTCTATCACATATCTACTATCAAATCTATTTCCATAGGACTTAATAGGCAAGTGTCTGGTAGACATAAATCATAAAAACATAACTCTTTATTTATATACAGTTTCAAATATATATATAGATAGATAGATAGATAGATAGATAGATAGATAGATAGATAGATAGATAGATAGATAGATAGATAGATAGATAGATAGATAGATAGATAGATAGATAGATAGATAGATAGATCTATATATATAGATATAGATATATATATCCAATCCAAAAAATCATATAGCGGCTGATACAACACCAGACCACCAATGTTGCATACTTCTTCAACATATATATATTATTCCCCATTAGGAAGGCACCTCCCTCTGCACCTCTAGACCAGGGCAACTGGTGGGTAAAATGGCATCCAAAATAGCACATCTGGCAACGCCCAGAGAAAAGCCACCAACCCTAATCGGCCTCCCGGGGGGTTAGGCATGAGACATCACCCCGGCCACTGTATGCAATGATGTCACTATGATAAACACACGCCTGCCTGTCATGTGTGTCCCATCTTTCACTGCAATCAGGAAATTGCATTCTGACAGGTCCATGGCGAGTGCAGCCCCAAACTTGCATCCAGTCAAATAACCAAACCCCAATGCCCCACTGCCAGTGCAGTGAGCAGGAGAACAAACACCCACCAGGCACAGAATAAAGGCCCCACCCTCCTATGGAGGATAGAAAGGGCCCACATGTTCTGGGTGGTGCACGTCTAGCCCCCATCAACAGCGACCCAAAAACCTAATGGTGGGAAAGAAAAAGCTCCCTTGTGGAAATATATACAAATGTCATATTGAAGAAACAACAAATATGTATTGGTATTACCATATTACTAAACAGAGAACATTTACAGATATAATGCATGTAAATATATATATTAAAAAAAAAAAAAAAAAAATATATATATATATATATATATATATATATATATATATATACAGTATATATCTACAACACACATACATATATCATAGGTGTGCGCCGGGTGTGCGTGGGCACACCCTAATCATTATGTGCATTGCAGATTCCCTCTACTGCCCGGGCCCCCCCCTCTTGTTGGCCCCACCCCCCTCAGTGCTGCTGACTTCCCTCCTCTCCTCTCCCCTCGGCTGCTGCAAGGGGGTTTCAGGATGGAGAGTGGGGGGGAGGGGCTATTAAATATGTAATTTACCAGACCATTCTTTTCAAAATGAACACACTCGCTCACTGTGTCCATTCATAACTGAAGCATAGCAAACGTTGTTTACTATGCTTCAGTTTGTGAATGAACCAGAAGCCGCTCAGCACGGAGCACTTCCCATTTATTCAGCCTGAGGGTGCAGAGAAATGTTTTATGGTGTTCCCAAGACCAATTTTTGGAGAGAAAGTCATGTGTGTTTGAGATTTGGGGTGCACACCCTAATCCAATAGGCTGCGCACACCTATGATATATATATATATATATATATATATATATATATATATATATATATATATATATATATATATATATACAGTGGTGACGGAAAGTATTCAGACCCTCTTACATTTTTCACTCTTTGTTATATTGCAGCCATTTGCTAAGATCATTTAAGTTCATTTTTTTCCTCATTAATGTACACACAGCACCCCATATTGACAGAAAAACACAGAATTGTTGACATTTTTGCAGATTTATTAAAAAAGAAAAACTGAAATATCACATGGTCCTAAGTATTCAGACCCTTTGCTCAGTATTTAGTAGAAGCGCCCTTTTGATCTAATACAGCCATGAGTCTTTTTGGGAAAGATGCAACAAGTTTTTCACACCTGGATTTCGGGATCCTCTGCCATTCCTCCTTGCAGATCCTCTCCAGTTCTGTCAGGTTGGATGGTAAACGTTGGTGGACAGCCATTTTTAGGTCTCTCCAGAGATGCTCAATTGGGTTTAAGTCAGGGCTCTGGCTGGGCCATTCAAGAACAGTCACGGAGTTGTTGTGAAGCCACTCCTTCATTATTTTAGCTGTGTGCTTAGGGTCATTGTCTTGTTGGAAGGTAAACCTTCGGCACAGTCTGAGGTCCTGAGCACTCTGGAGAAGGTTTTTGTCCAGGATATCCCTGTACTTGGCCGCATTTATCTTTCCCTCGATTGCAACCAGTCGTCCTGTCCCTGCAGCTGAGCATTGCCTGGTTTTCTCCACACATACCACTTAGAATTAAGGCCAAAAAGTTCTATCTTGGTCTCATCAGACCAAAGAATCTTATTTCTCACCATCTTGGAGTCCTTCAGGTGTTTTTTTAGCAAACTCCATGCGGGCTTTCATGTGTCTTGCACTGAGGAGAGGCTTCCGTTGGGCCACTCTGCCATAAAGCCCTGACTGGTGGAGGGCTGCAGTGATGGTTGACTTTCTACAACTTTCTCCCATCTCCCGACTGCATCTCTGGAGCTCAGCCACAGTGATCTTTGGGTTCTTCTTTACTTCTCTCACCAAGGCTCTTCTCCCCTGATAGCTCAGTTTGGCCGGATGGCCAGCTCTAGAAAGGGTTCTAGTCATCCCAAACATCTTCCATTTAAGGATTATGGAGGCCACTGTGCTCTTAGGCACCTTAAGTGCAGCAGAAATTTTTTTGTAACCTTGGCCAGATCTGTGCCTTGCCACAATTCTGTCTCTGAGCTCTTCAGGCAGTTCCTTTGACCTCATGATTCTCATTTGCTCTGACATGCACTGTGAGCTGTAAGGTCAGCTGGACTCAAATGAAGGTGTAGGATGATCAAGGATGATCAGAAGAAATGGACAGCACCTGAGTTAAATATATGAGTGTCACAGCAAAGGGTCTGAATACTTAGGACCATGTGATATTTCAGTTTTTCTTTTTTAATAAATCTGCAAAAATGTCAACAATTCTGTGTTTTTCTGTCAATATGGGGTGCTGTGTGTACATTAATGAGGAAAAAAATGAACTTAAATGATTTTAGCAAATGGCTGCAATATAACAAAGAGTGAAAAATTGAAGGGGGTCTGATACTTTCCGCCCCATATATATATATATATATATATATATATATATATATATATATATATATATATATATATATATATATATATATATATATATATATATATATATATATATAAAGATATTGTTCATGAATCCTGCTGTATGTACTCAGGCTAAACCCTAATTTCCCCTTGAACCCAGGAAACTCTTATGCCCCATACACACAATTGGATTTTCCGATGGGAAATGTTGGATGTGAGCTTGTTGGCTGAAAGTCTGACCATGTGTATGCTCCATCGAACATTTGTTGTTGGACTTTCAGGCAACAAATGTTGGCTAGCAGGTTCTCAAATTTTCCGCCAACAAAACTTTGTTGTCGGAATTTCTGATCTGATTCGACACACAAAAGTTCATGCATGCTCGAAATCAAGCAGAAGGAGCCGCACTGGCTATTGAACTTCCTTTTTCTCGGCTTGTCATACGTCTTGTATGTCACCGCGTTCCCATGTTCGTAATTGTTGGCCAACATTTGTGTGACCGTATGTATGCAAGACAAGTAGGAGCCAACAACCTTCGAACAAAATTCCACGGTTTTATTGTCGGAAAGTCCAATCGTGTGTACGGGGCATAAGACTATCTCTCTCTCTCTATTGTACTGATTAACAAGGCAAACAAACATTGCGTACACAGCTGGCTATTGTTCCAAAGATTGGAGGACATTGTGCGAGAACTTTTTAATAAAACTCAACTTGTGAGAAACTGTTCGAAAAGAAATGACATATTTCTTTTCAATTGTTTTTTATTAGAATATAGCATTGTCACATAAAGTACAACAGTGGCATTGCATATGCTTAGAAATAGTAGTAGTAAGTTTACATTAATATTACCTGAGTATTTATCTTTTATCGAGAGGGTACGTACATCCTACCACACAATATGGATGTTGCGTTCCCATGGACACACTTGTCCCAGGTTAGCTATGAGATTTCAACACAAACACGATTTTCTGCTGGGTTTGCAGACTACCATTGCATTATCTGTGATAATTGTAATAGTTAACAGAAAACACAAGTATAAAGAATACAACAAAAATAAAAGAAAAAAAGGAAATATGAACACTGTACCAGAACCTATGAGTAGTTATTTTAATACATATTGGTGGGGTTTTTACTAATGGGGTCAATCAATATCAAGAAATCTTGATGTCCATGGTGCCCATTGGTTATTGAAGGAACTTAGATTATTTGTTTGGATGGCAAAGTATTTTTCATAGGATTGTTGAATTTTAACCCTGCGTATCACTTCTTCAGTGTTAGGGGATAGGGTGGTTTTCCATTTGGCAGTGATAGTTAAACGGGCCGCTATTAGTATATGTGTTACAATACTTCTAAGTTGGGATGGAATAGTGTCTATAGAAAGATTAAGAAGAGCTAATTGAGGTGTGGGTGTAATAATTAATCCAGTTACCGTGGTTATTAGTTTGAAGATTGCATACCAAAAGCTGCTTATGTTTTTGCAATCCCAAAGTATGTGAATAATACTACCTTTAGACCCACATTGCCTCCAGCAGGTATTCCTTTCAGAGGGAAAGTTTAAAGATAGCCTAGGGTGAGATAAGATCTGTGAAGAGTTTTGAGAATTTGATCCCAGTGATTAGTACAGTGGGAATAACGGAAGCTAGATTGGATGGCAGTTTGCCACTGTTTGGTAGAGTGTACTGAGTCAAGTTCTTTTTCCCAGTTAGACATATTAGTCGTCTTTACAAAATTCTTGTTATTTTGAAGTAGGGAGTAAAACCAGGATAGACTTTTAGGAGTATTGTATTTGATCTTCAGGTAAAGCCATACACATTTGTGCAATTTGTAGTGTGAATCTGGGTGAGTGGCATGGAAATGTTTTAGTTGTATAAGGGCATAAGAGGTGGGTCTTGATTGTCTGGAAAGTAGTTCTTTATATGTCATTATGTTGTCTTGTAACCATGGTTGGACTCAGAGATTAGGAATCAAATATTCATACACCTGCAGAGGTAGATCTTCTTGGCATGTTTTAGAGTGAGGGTCAAGCTGCATATTACATTTTACCTAAGCTGATAGGGTTGCTATTATTGAAGGAAAGTTTGAGCATTTTAGTTGGTTATTAATCAAAATGACACATTTTAAGAGTTATCATACAAAACTTGACATAATTGGGACATTTTAGGAAAAGACTAAAAGATATTTAAGTATCAAGATGCTTGTCCATCCATATGTATATATATATATATCCAGGATGAAATATCATATTATCTGAAAAGGGCTAAAAGGGAAGTTATAATCCCATTACATAATTTTGTAATCTTTATCATTATTGTTAGAAATAAATGTGTGTGTGGTAATGTAGCCATACTCAAATAAGTAGTTTAAGTATGCAAATTATTCTTTTTTTTTCTTATCTATGTGTAACTAATATTTTAATCTTTATGTATGAAATTCCACCTCTTTATAGTTAAACATTTCAATTTAATTGCTGCTACCACAAATTAGAAAATCACCAGACCCTCCAAGGTGTTCTATATATTTCAATATTTTAACAAAGTTATAGCTGTTTAGGAAAAGATTAATTTATTTAAGGGTAAATTACTAGAAAATACATTTCCCAGATAAACTCAGGATAGACATTACTGGTCCTAGGGTGCCACCTGGTGGTCAGATCAGGTATTGATTGATTGCACAAAATTATAATCAATAACATAATACACCAAAGAGAAATAAGTAAATAATACCAAATGCGCCCTCTGGGTGGAGTGTCATGGGGTATTGTTTTCAAAACAACAAGTCAGGTAGAGAGAGGGGATCACACCGCCTCATCTAGATCACACAGTTCATCATCAACATACTTGAAGATCACATTATATGAACAGGGACACACTTCATTGAAGCCAGGGCACACAGCTTCAACCAAACTATACACCATTTTCAGAAGTCAAACTCCACCCATTAGGATGAGAGAAGATTCTGGACAGCCGCACTCTGAAAATTAGCCTTTATTCTTAAAAAAAGGGATGTCAAAAATACATGCCACAGCAGAACACAGGACAGAAGACTGACGTGCTTCACACTATCGAACAGTGCTTAATCATAGCTAACAACCACAAAATTTAGTTTCATATAAATACTTGTCTATATTGACCATGTGACCAAAGTGAGTGATTGATTGAATTCAATCAACAAATTCCGTGGACTCAATCAAAGACATGACTAACATGTGTGGTTGAGTGAGGTGCTCATAAATATATCTAAGTGAAGGAAAAATAAATGTGTTAGTATAAACCCAAAAACCAAACAAGGAGGGATTTATAAGAAAAATAAATGTAAATTCTTATTAATTCTTATTAAATCCACGAGGATATGTATATCAATATGGATATAGCTATAAAAAATGTGTGAAGATATTTAGATATGTATATATATATATATATATATATATATATATATATACATATATATATATATATATATATATATGTAACTGAATTAACAGGTGAAAAACATCTTTGTGTAAAAACTGTGCATATATACATATATATACTGTATATAAATGAATGTACAAAAATATATACAAATGGACAAGAAATGTTTTATCACATATATATATATATATATATATATATATATATATATATATATATATATATATATATATATATATATATATATATATATATATATTAAACATATTCAATATACTGTGTACTTTATGACTACTCCTTTTTTCTCCCTCCTTTCCCTCTACTCATTTTGATGGGAATGCTCACAAGATTATCTGTACACTATAACAAAATAATTAGTACTTACATTAGATGGGTTGAGCATTATTTAGACAGGGACAGGAGTGATCATCGGTGCACATTATAAATCCTTATAAAAAGAAGTGCAGCGCTGGATATACAACAAACATTTGTTAAACAAAAGAAACCGCAGTGCATAGTGATCCACTAATGCTGAAATGAATATAAATCATACATAATGTCCATACATAATCAAAATATAATGACAAGCTGGGTAATAAGAAAAAATCTTCACTATGAAGATAAATATGCGGCTATAACCACCGCAAATGCCTGTTACATTAAATATTAACGTGCTTCATGATTTGAAAAACATAATGTGTCCATAAATGCAAATTATTGTGACTTTGCTGTGTGAATGAATCCGTGACTTCCACCGCAATAGACGCCCATCACCATAGGAACATTAAAGGCTTACCAGACAGCCCTTAATAATAGGCATGAAGACCTCAACTTTAGGTGTTGTCCTCTCAGTGAATGGGTCTCATCCGGAAATAGTGAATAGGTAACAGCAGACGGCCATCAAATGCCTCCAATAGCGATCCAATGGGAAGAAGCCGCTCCCAACGGTGATAAGTGTCAAAAAGAAAGAAAAAACTCCGATAGTGCAGAGAAGTTTGACTTTCCTTTATTTAAAATTTGCCAAACAGGCATCCATAAAAAGTATTCCTTTCCTACGCAGAGTAAACACGCACATATGTACTGTGCATGCGCGGACTTTCGATACTTAGTGGAGCCGGTTTTTAACCTCCTTGCAAGGAATACAATTATATATATATATATATATATATATATATATATATATATATATATATATATATTTTCACACATTTTATAGATACTTTATGTCCATATTGATATATATGCACATGGATTTATTAAGAATTAATATTTATTTTTCATATAAACCCCTTCTGGTTTTTGGGTTTATACTAACACATTTATTTTTCCTTCACTTAGATATATTTATGAGCACCTCACTCAACCACACATGTAAGTCATGTCTTTGATTGAGTCCACGGAATTTTTTGTATGGATTCAATCACTCACTTTGGTCACATGGTCAATATAGAAAAGTATTTATATGAAATTAATTTTTGTGGTTGTTAGCTATGATTAAGCACTGTTTGATAGTGTGAAACACGTCAGCTCTTCTGCCCTGTGTTCTGCTGTGGCATGTATTTTTGATATCCCTTTTTTAAGAATAAAGGCTAATTTCAGAGTGCAGCTGTCCAGAATCTTCTCTCATCCTAATTGCTATATGCATTTCCAGCACCTGTTGCTTCAACTCTGAGGAGAGGTTTATTTCCATTTGATCTACCTGGAGTGGTGATCCCTCTTCCCCTTCTGTTCCTAAACTCCACCCATTAGTCAGAAGCCATCTTATGAGAGTCTGGCTAATATGCATTTTAAAGCCTACACCTATTTGTGGAAGGGTATCTATAGTTTTTATACCCATTATTCATTTTTCTGTGTGTAATTACTTTATGCTAGCTGATTTGCTACCTTATTAGATATCCTAACACCCCAAAATTTGGTCATTTTAATTTGCCCTATTGGCATAACTTTAGACAGACTTCTCCCAGGAATTTGACTACAGGGGGTACACGGGCCAAGTTAGTCAAACACATAAGTTAGGATATCTACAGAATGGGCAATTCATTATTGAATTCAATCGACTAAGTATATACTTTACAATAACAAATCATTTTCGAACTTCATTGCAAAATATAGTGTCTGTGTCAAACTAATAATATGACTGTTAGTGGTGTTTGTAAAATGACTTTTAATTTGTAAATAAATATTAATTTATTTTTGATAGTATGCAGTCTGTACTATATAAAGGATTTCTGCACAAGCAAAAGAGTTTGGGAATAATTAATTAACCACTTCAGCTCCGGATGGTTTACCTCCCTTCATGACTAGGCCATTTTTTGCTGTACAGCACTGCGTTAATTTTAACAGAAAATTGCTCTGTTGTGCAAAGCCGTACCCAAATAAAATGTATGTTCTTTTTTTCCCACAAGTAGAGCTTTCTTTTGGTGGTATTTGATCACCTCTGCGGTTTTTATTTTCTGCACTATAAACAAAAAAAGACCAGCATTTTTTTTACTTTGCTATTAAACGTATTCAATAAAAATGGAAAAAATCAAATTCCTTTATCAATTTAGACCAATATGTATTCTGCAACATATTTTTGGTAATATATTGGTAAAATATAGATTTTTTTGTGCAAAAGGTATAGCATCTACAAACTATTGGATTTTTACTAGTAATAGCGGCGATCAGTGACTTATAGCAGGACAACATTGTGTTGGTCAAATCAGACACTAAGTGACACTTTTTGTGGACCAGTGACACTAATACGGTGATCAGTGCTAAAAATATATACTGTCACTGTACTAATTACACTGGCAGAAAGGGGTTAACATCAGGGGCAATTCAAGGGTTAAATGTGTGCCTAGGGAGTGCTTACTAACTGTGGGGGAGGTGCTTGTACTATGAGACGGCAGAGATCCGTGTCCCTGATTTGCAGGAACACAGGATCACAACCTTTCCTTCTCACAGAACGACGTTCTGCCTTGTTTACATAGGCAGACCACCATTCTTCCTGTGTCCAGAATGATTGGCACGGCCCGGAACCAGAGATGCAGGATCAAGTACAGGTACATGACCCTGCCCTTGGGAGCCGACTAGCCGCCGTATATATGCAGTAGATGGTCAACAAGCGGTTAAGTCAATTAAATTAATTTTATAAATATTTTTTTTTTTGGAGGTACTGTTGTCCATCAATCAATTAAACGGTCAACATAACTGACTCAATTAATTGTTCAGGCATTCCCTCACATGTGACAAAAAGACTGTTAGATTGGGATTGAGACTTGGAGAGGGAAATTTGTCAAATTTTCTTTTCTTCAGAGATCGGGTGGAGTCATATGTACCAAAAGATTTTCTAAATCAATTCAGTCAATTAAGTCTACTGGGTCATTTTTATTTAAGAACCCCACCAAATCTCTGATCACTTTAAACTATTTTATGATATGGTGGGACCAGTCAGTGTTATCTATATCTATCACGAATGTCACGTCTACCCCAATGCAGGTGGTCAGACACTATTGCTAGCTACTGTGTTTCACTTATAGGACTTTCCCTTAAGGCAAGCAGGCTTACTGGTACTTGGTTGCCCTCAGAACTTATACACAATGCTATAGTGCCTGGCCACCACACCAGGGCAGACGCCAACAGAGCAAACAACAGGCTACTTGCAGTTTAGCAGACAGATAGTGTGGTTCTATGACAATCCAGGTAAAAGGCACACTGAGTTCAGGGAATAGTCCAATATCCGATCCAATGACAGTCTAGGTAAAAGGCAGACTGAGTTCAGGGAATAGTCCAATATCCGATCCAGGTCATACACAGGGTATTTAAACAGCAAAGCAGGGCAGACAAACGGGAGGCTTGATCAGGAACAATGCAGCTAACTGTCTCTATCACAAGCAAAGGATAGAGTGTTCGGTTCGCTTATATCAGGTGACTGACCAGATCAATCACCTTACTGGTGAATACAGACAGGGGAAATGCAACAGCCAAAAATGGATGCTGGAATGAGGAGCAGGAGCACTAAGTGATACTGACATTACCCCCTCTCTGTGGAGGGGCCTCCCGGACCCTCAAAGACAAGCTGGACATCCAGCACAGGACCATAAGACTGGGTAGAGGTCCGTGGATCCACGAAGTCAGGCTGGTTAGCATGGGATGTGTCACAGGGGTCAAGCCGGACAGCTGAAACATGTGAGGAATACAGAGAGCCCTGAAAAAAAGGTTGAAAGCTCCACCTGGCCAAATGAGGCAGTTTATCCAAAGGGTGGATGGAATCTCTTAGACCGGTTAGAATGGGTGTAGTAGAAGTAGGGTGAGGCCAACTTACAGAAAGCCCTGAATAAGAAAAAGCAGAAGGCTCAATGGGCATGGGCCGGACGGGCACAATTGATGCAGTGGCTGACCGAGCCGCATTGCCAAGCGCAGCGACTATCTGAATTGCATCACCAGAAAGTCCTGAATAAGAAAAAACAGGAAGTTCAATGGGCATGGGCTGGACTGGCATAACTGATGCAGTAGCCGACTGGGCCGCATCGCCAAGTGTAGCGACTATCTGAATCACATTGCCAGGCATAGCAACTGTCTGAATCACATCACTAGGTGTAGCAACTATCTGAATCGCATCGCCAGGCATAGCAACTGTCTGTATCACATCACCAGGTGTAGCGACTGTGGAATATGCGGACAAGTTAACCTGGCTGTGCGTCCAAGGGAGTTTAGCAACAGGCAAAGGTAGGGGTAATCCAGGGGACTTGACTTCTGAACGCTTAGAGAAAGTTTCCAAACAGGGCTCAAGGCTATGAGACAACGGATAAGCTCGGTTTCTGGAAAGAGAGGGTTCAGGCTGTGGCAATTGGCTGGAGGGGTGACCTGTAGAGAATTCAATAGACTTGTCAGCATCTTTTGTTATAACAGAGTCATATAAAGCCACATGGTTATGTAAAATGTAGTCACATTTGGAAACATTGTCATGATCAGGATCTGAATAGGAGTGTAATAAAGGCACGTGACTGGTACTGGCCACACAAGAGTTATACACGGGCAACTGGTCAGTGATTTTAATGCAATTATGGATGTAGGTCTGGGACCAGGACCCAATCTCCTCTATAGCCCAGTCTATGTGCGGTTTGTGAAAATTAAGCCAGGGATACCCTAAGACAGGGGTGTCCAAACTTTTTTAAAAGAGGGCCAGATTTGATGAAGTGAACATGCGTGAGGGCCGACCATTTTGTCTGACATTCTTTGAACCATTAAAATTAAATGCAAATTAAATATTTTATGCAACATTTATTGCAAATGCCATACTTTTCATTTTATTTACATGGATGACAAATCTAAACAGGTGTTAAATCATTCTGCCTTTCATATCTGAAGGCCAGATGAAAAAGTACATTACATATTATTGGTAATAAAGGTTGTCTGTCAACTCTTAAGTTCAAAAAATATGAACAGGAACATAACACCAAGTATACATGTGTCCAAATATATTCATAAAAATTTAGACCAACTGACATTAAGTGAGCTTTTACAATATATTCATCTCAATTGAAAAAAAAAAAAAAAAAAACTTACCTGCACTAATGTGAAGGGTGAACTAAGATCTGGACTGCAGCACATAGGCTAGGTTTGGCTCAAAGGCAGTGGTTTTGATGCGCAAAATGTCACGCAAGTGAGAGTCACTTAAGTCTTGTCCTCACGCGGTTCTTGTTAAACTTCATAGCAGAGAATATCTTCTGACACATATGTTGAGCCAAACAAGCTCAGCATTTTCTTAGCCAATGTTTGAATTTCTTGAAACCAGCTCTAATCCAGTTGGCGGTATAAGTTCACAAGAGAGAGCTGGTGGTGACGACTGTGTAACTTGCTGTCACAATACAGCTCAATGAGCTCGAGCTGCAGCTGATCTAGAGCATCATCGGGTTCAACAGAGAATGGAGAGGAGAAAAGGCTGATCTCCTTTTCAATAGCTGAAAAATCCTGAAAGTGCCGTTTAAACTCCCCAGCCAGAGATGTGATGTCGGCTGCATACCTGCTCGTTTGCGCACTGATATTGTCCTGTGGAAAACTGTTCATTATTTCCTGCAACGCTGAAAAATGTATGAGGTTGGGCTGTGTTTGTGACAACTGCCTTATGAAAAGTTGCAGCTTGGTTACAAAGGCTTTGAGGTATGAATAAATGTGGTTCACCACTGTATCTTTCCCCTGAAGACTCGTATTCAGTACATTCGGATGCTTTGTTATGTCAACTAGAAATCCCAAATCAGCCAGCCAAATAGGATCAGATAGCTCTCGCATTGGTTGTCCCTTTGTTTCCAAGAATTCTCCATCTTACATCGTTGTGATATAAAACATCTTCGTATTCAGCCTGGATGTCCAGTAGAAACTGTTTAAACTGGCGGTGGCACAGGGCTTTAGAGTGAATAAAATTAATAATCTTTACCACCGGTTTCATAACATGATCATATTTGAGATGTTTAGCACAGAGAACTTGTTGATGAATGATACAATTGAGTTTAATAGCATTGCCTCCTTCTTCGATAACCTTGTTACAGATTAGGGTTGATAATCCATTTCGTTCACCAGCCATGGCAGGTGCCCCATCAGTAATAATCCCAGTAACTTTGTTCCAAGGCAGTTCATGTCGTCTATGGCGGAACTAACAGAAACAAATAAATCTTTTCCTCTAGTTTGGTCCGTAAGGCTCTGGAGGTCAAGTAGCTCTTCAGTCACATTCATTTCATCGTCCACCCCTCTCATAAAAATCAGCAACTGAACTATGTCAGATAGGTCCGTGCTTTCATCACAGGCTACTGAAAAAAAGTCAAAATCCACTCCTTTGGACGTCAACTGTCTCTTAATATCTGATGAAATCTCTTCAATTCTCCATGCTACAGTGTTATGAGCCAGGCATATGTTGGCAAACTCTTGCTTCTTCTCGGGACAGATATTCTCAACCATTTTCATAACGCATTCTTTGATAGAGTCACCCTCAGCAAAATATTTGCAATTTTTAGCAATTAATGTTGCCACCTCATACCTCGCCCTTGTGGCATTTTCATTTGATTAACTCTTGTGGAAAATCGCTGTTGTGATATTAAGGCAACTTCAAGTTGCTTCGACTTTTCAATGCAGTCGCGCCCTGTTAGCTTGTCATATGTGCTATGTCGCGAGAGGTAGTGTCTCTGGACAATAAATTCCTTATAAATAGCCACAGTCTCTTGGCATATCAGACATACACAGTGATTCCATATTTCAGTGAAGAAAAATGCCACTTTCCACCTGTCCTGGAAGTGGCAGCCCTCACTGTCAACTTTCCTTCTCTTGTTTACAGTTGTCATTTTGGAAACTGCGGCCCCCACTTGTAATCTGTGGCCCCCAAGCTCCGCTCAGCCTCAGGGTAAAGGATGAGCTCAGTTTTTGTAAAATATATATTTTATATTCTCTTTATTTGATGAGAAATCTGGCCCTTACTTGTAATTTGGCTTTATCACTTCTGTGGCCCTCAAGCTCCGCTCAGGGCAAGGATGAGCTAGTTTTTTTTTTTAGATTTTATATTCTCTTTATCCAGTGAGAAATCTGGCCCCCACTTGTAATTTGCCCTTATCTCTTCTGTGGCCCCCAAGCTCCGATCAGGGCAAGGATGAGCTCTGTTTTTTATATATATATATATATATATATATATGTATATTTATTTATTCTCTTTATATCCCTTTCTACTTACCTTATTACCCCCTGAGAAATCTCCGATCACCTCTCACCGCAAGGATGACCTCGAAAAAAAAAAAAAAAAAAAATATATATATATATATATATATATATATATAATTTTTTTTTTTCAAGCCTGATCTTGTATTTTTTTTTTTTTTACTCCAGAATAGTTTTGAGTGTGTTTTGTGTGTCAAGTTTCCACAACATCATTATTATCTTGTATTATTTATTAATCTCAAGGAGATTGGTTGGTGTTGGTGTCTCTTGTTAATTTCACATTGTATTTTTGAAATGTACCTGCTTCCTCACAAACAAACTGTCCTTTTTGAAGGAAAACCACACATAGGCAAGTATAATTGAAACAAAAAATCCTTTAAGGGCTCAGAACCAAACAAAGAGGGAGGCAACGCTGAAGAAACATCATAAATTGGCGAAGCCTTTGGCCCCCAGGGCAGACATCAATTATTTTACTGCAAAATTGGTGGCCTGAGGAGTCCATATATAAGGGAGTACAATCTGGTCCAGAAGTCCAAGAGATCATGAACAGCAGCAGATGACTGTATTGTCCCCAGGCTGTGGTCATACAAGAGGCTGCATCTTTTGCCAGACCAGACTGAACCCAGGCCATCACTCTCTGGTCTTCCTTAGACGCTTCCTTCCATGCTGTGGCTCTGGTGTTGGAGGTGTGACAGGAGGAGGAGTAGGACCTGGAGGAGGAGGACCTGGAGGAGGAGGACCATGGGTGAGCTGACAAATGTGGCTTTCACATGTGAGTTGGCCCCTCAACCCCCTATTTAGAGCTTCCAAAATTACAAACTCGCATAAGAGGCATTGGCCCTCCTCCATTTGCATCATTTTGCATGCAGTTAGCTCAGCAAAATCCTCTTCCACACTGTGGGGTGTTCTGAGGGCCTCAGTAGCCTTCCAAAATAGGCCTATTGCAGCCTCCTCCAGGTTACTCCTCTTCCTGCCACTTTTTTTTTTAAGGCGGAGGGGAGGAACATGGGTATTGGGCAGCCTACTTGGCCTGGCCACCTCCTGGCTGAGACTTCCCTGTGTATGGAAAAGGGACATGGTTTTAGTTTTTGCTTCATCAATCACAATCATAAATTAGTAATCCAAACTAACATAGATTTAACATCATTAATTTGACAACCAGAAATATTTAGAAGAATGCTATACCTGGCTCAAGCTGGGGTCCTCCACATGTTGCTGCCTGGAAAGCCCAGGTTGGACGTCAGAAGCCTCAGCTGAGGGGGAAGGAAGCGTGTAAGGAAGAGTGGAGAGTGTCTGACCTGACAGAAAATGCAGTCTGTCATAGTACCACAGCCTGGGGACATAAATGTCATCTGCTGCTGCTGCTGATCTCTGGGAATCCTGGACCTTCTTGCATTCCCTTAGATAAGTGCTCCTCATGCCACCAAGTGGGGTCTTCAAATAGGTGATGTCTGCCGTGGGGATCACCGGCTTCACAAATTGCAGCAAATTATCCAGCGCTGCCTTTGTTTGATTCTTATAATCGGGGTGGTTTACCTGCCACAGACAGGGCAGCTCCCTGAACATATCTATGAATATGCAGATAAAATCCTGATTCTTCAAGATATCCATTTTCACTGCAAGGCACAACACAAGACAAACCCTAATGTCAGCCTAAAGTCTTCTAAGCTTGTCCAAATACACGCCTCAATCTAGAAGCAGTATAGGCCCAATTTTAAATTTTACCTTCGTTATCACGATCGGTGCCTCCAATACTCCTTCCTCCGCTCACAGATCGTACGTACTACGCACGCGTGTACTCTTTATATACACTGCGCATGTGTGAAACTTGGCCCGCCCCTTCTTCTCTAGTCTATTCCCTGCCCCTTCTCGTTCGGCGCAGCGGGGGAAGAGCACATGGCGGAGACAGAGCAGGTGTCTGATAATTACACCAATGAGGAAGAGGAAAGCCCGGAGCCAGAAACGTCCAGATCCCGGAGGAGACGATTTAAGGCAACAAATATGTCCTTTGGGGAGATGTTGGAGATGGTCGACATCCTGAAGAGGGCCGACTATGACGGGAAGTATGGACCTTACCCCAACCCCAATGTGAGAAAGGCCAAGATCATGGCGAAAGTAGTCAAGAGTCTGCACTGGAATTTTGGGGTACGGCGATCCAAGGATCAACTAAGGAAGCTGTGGTCGGACCTCAAATTAAGGGAGCATGAGCAGTACAGAAGGATCAGGAGAGTGCTGCAAAAAAGTAAGTAGTTGTCCTGTGTTCCTATTTGTTATGTTCATGGGCACATTATTAGTTCGTTCGGCCTAGAAAACACCATGTTTTGTCCAGGTGAAGTTCTAAACATTTTTTCAGGCATACTTCTGTTAACAAAATTTTGGTGTCTAGATGGGTTTGTAACTAGAATGTAATGCAAACTAGATTCTGTGTAAGGAGAGGACACTCAGCAGCTGTTTACACATCTGAACGCTGGAGCACTAGTGTGGGACATAAGAACACCCTTTTTATTAGGGTGTCCCACACAGGTGCTCCAGTGTATACTATAGGGGTGTCTCCATCTGTGAAGCTTGTACAAAACAGGTAAGTATTCTAGCTTAACAAAGTGACAAAAATATTTCTTCATCTTGGAACTCTGTCAAAATAGACAATTGTACCCCACTTCCAAGCAATGTTTCATGTTCCTATTTCTACCATCAAATATCTGTGTGCTAAGTATACCTATTTTTTTTTAACATAGGGGAGAAAAGACTCTGAGGACATCACTCATCCGAGGAGACCACAGACCCCCCACCTCATGAGGAAGTGGAAATCCACCAAGGACAAGCAGAGGAGAAGGAGGGAGACGTGGTAGAAATAGTCACCACACAGGTCAGTGTCTACGACCACAGGCTTAGGTAAGAGATGGATGCCGGCATATTTATAATACATGGTGTGTTTTTGTTTTTATATTTTTAGGTGATTGTGATGTTGTGGATCCAGGTCATTTCACCAGTGAAAGTGCACAGATCCTGATCGGGGAGATCATGGGGTGTAATGGGGACTTGGAAAACATCCAGAAAAACATTAATGATGTTCAAAACAAAATCAAGAACATCATTGGTGTTTTAGGGAGAGTTTAAAACACCTCCAAATCCCTTTTTTTTGTTTTTTTTATCTAAAAATTTTTCACATTTTTTGACATATTCGAGAAAAGCCAAATTTTGAAGATGCACACAGTGTGTCAACATGTGCTATCTGCCATCACGGGAGATCAATGTAGGCATTTTGGGGGTGCAACCCCTTCCTCAATAATAAAGTAGCTGAGAGGAAGGGGTTGCACCCCCAAAACATGTCCCTTGATCCCCCGTGATGGAAGATAGCACATGTTGACATTCGGCAATGTGCATCTTCAAAATTTGGCTTTTCCAGGGGTGACATCACCCCATCTAAACGCAATATCAAACACAGTTTATAAATACTCATGTCTGATATTGCCTTCAATTTCTATAAAAGTTGAACTTTGTAAGTTCCAGATTTGTGTATTTCTTGTTGCTTTTAAACATGCCTGTTTTGCCTTAAATGGACATTTCTACTTTTATTAATGTGACCCAAAAAATTGTTATACAACAAACATGTTGGTTTGTTTTAAAAACCTTTTATAAATGCACATGTGATTGTGCTGGTATTAAAAAGACTGATAATCAAGAATGTGTGGATTATTGTTTCAATTCTCCCAAACTTTTGTTGTGGTAAAATTGGTGTTTTCTGTGACAATGGGGGTTATTTCCTACGGGCAAATCCACTTTGCACTACAAGTGCAGTTTCAGTGCAGTCTCCAGTGCATTTGTAGTGCAAAGTGTCTTTGCCTTTAGTAAATAACACCCAACAGTGCTTTCTAATGTTACACAATCACGCCATTTTCAGGACTACCCAAATTTCAGTCAGGGTCAGCTAAAAGAAACACAAGCAGTAAATATCAGCAAATATTTTAGTAGTTGCAATTAGTTTTTTATTTAAAAAATGTCTCAGACATTGTCTGGCAAAGTATTCAAGGTATCTTAGATGGACCTCGAGGGCACTCAGGGGGGGCAAGCCAGGATGCCCAGCTTCAAGCGCCATCAGGGTTGGTTCATTTACATGAATTCCAGCCTCAGGCCCAACTGAGGCAGCATAGTTGGCAGAATTTCTCCTTAAAAAGTTGTGGAGAACACAGCTAGCCAGGATGATATGATTGAGTTTATACTCTGCCATATGTATGGATGTAAGAAATAGGCAAAACTGGCTGGCCATGATTCCAAATGTGTTCTCCACCACTCTTCTGGCTCTGGCCAGCCAGTAATTAAAAACCCTCTGGTCCGGGGTGAGGGTCCTCATAGGGAATGGCCGCATAAGATGGTCCCCCAGTGCAAACGCTTCATCCACAATGAAGATAAATGGGAGTCCTTCCACATTGTCTTCTGGAGGTGGCAAGGCCAAGCTGCCATTCTGGAGATGCCTGTAGAACTCCGTCTGGCCATCTGACATCAAACATTCTTGGCCAACATCAGTATAACATTTATTTTAGGGAGTATTTAAAGACAAAGGTATAAGGTCCACCTATTAGATTCCTCCTCCCCCCCTCTCATGGGCCATTTGTAAAATTTTATGGGGGGGGAGATGTTTTGGAAAACCTTTCCACTTCATTGAGAGATGAATGCCTAAATAATGTGTATTACTTTGGTCAGCCCCTCCTTACTTTACACTATTGGCAGCCTACTGAACAGGTAAGAAATGTCATACTACAAAGAGATAAATACACACTGTACACATTTTAGCACATTTTTACATTCTGCTATTACCAATCAAGATAATAATAGGATACCACAAATTTAAACAGTACCATTTGAAAGTATTCAGGCAGGCCCTTGCACTACATGCTTTGGGGAAGTCATCCATAAATCTGACCACTAAAGAGGTGGGTATGGTGTGTATGGGTTTGGCAAAGTCAGCAGATAGAGGATTGAGGATAGATAGAGGATTGGTATCAGCTGAATTAGCAGTTGGGGGGAGGGAGGGTTCCAAAAGATTTTGGGACACCAAAAAAGCCTTTGGCACTCTATCTGAATTTAAAGCACAAATCACAATTTTACACATTTTAGGGGGTGTTTAGGGTAAAGCACTACTATGGAGCTGACAAAATACATTGTTAAGGGACTACACGAGGTGAATATAGGGCCAGGAGAGCATGCTGGAGAGGTAAGTGAAGGCAAATATGCATGAAGGACAAAAAAAATTACATAAAAATCCAGCATGCATGAGGACAAAGGGGACATTCACAGCATATTACAGTCATTGTAATTAGGGAATGGGGAAAGAAATACAATATATTATCAAAAAAAGAGAGAAAAAAGAGAGAAAAAAGAGAGGCTCCCATCATATCACATAGAGCATGGTGGTCCCATCCCTGTCAATAGAAACAACTAAAGTAACCCCCTTAGTTGGGACTTTAACAGACCACCCACTCAAAAATATGTAAAAAACAATCTTTAATGATATAGAGTAAAAAACATATAAAATCTGCATATGACAAAGATGCACCACGTATATTTCATGGAAAATCTTACAAATGCTGAACACATGATTATCATACAATGTATATGCCGAAATGCCCGACGCGTTTCCGGTATGAAATGTTCAAATACCTTCCTCAGGGGCCGAGGGTTCAAAAAGTTTTTTTACATACATATAGATTCTAGAATTACAAAAAGATATGTCAGATAATAGATACAGTCACAGCGTAAATATGTCAGATAATACATACAATCAGAACAAAGAGGGTCATGCAAAAAGGACTGTAGTTGGATAAAAAAATATATATACAAACACAAAAAAGGCACTGACCAGCAAGGAAATAAACAAAGAATACAAAGGCAGACTACGAACATACCCAGTATGATGATTCCATGTCTAAACAAGCACTGAGGACAGAAGAGTCCATACTGGTATTACATAACTCGCAAATTGTATGTATTGGGCACATTCTCAAGGTGCATAGTATCTTCAATATCTGCATAACGAAAAGAAAAAATATAAGTTCCTTGGTATAAAATATATATAATGTGTAATAGATAAATGTGTAAGATCTGGGCAGGTGTGTTGGTAATAACCAGACTGTAAACGAACGGACAAAAGTCAGAAAGTGGATAAAATGAGATTAAATGGAATGGATAGAGTGAATATGACAGGGGCCACCGAAAAACCTTAACCAGAGAGCGTGAAGAGAGAGACCACGTGAAATGAAAAAAGAGGGGATCCTGCAATTAGATAAAGATCACCTACAAAGGAAATGAGCCTGAAATGAACCCGCAGGTTAAAGGTGCTCCACACGAATCCCAAATGGGGGGAGGGAAGGGGAAAATGCCTACCCATCCTGTGATGTATGCCCATATAGTTCACAGCCAGGTAGGTGGGACAAACAGTTTACTGCAGACAGTAATGTTGGCTAAGTAGCCAAAGGATAAGTGTCCAAAATGTCCCACCACAGATACATCCTGGATATATAAATATAAAAAAATGAACAATCAGTCTCATGGGGGATAAGGAGATGTTAAGATACAAAGAGACATCAATTCCCCGGGTATATAGAACCTACTTACGGATATAGCAGTCTGACGTGTGACGTGTGGCAGCCAGACCAGTGCCTGGAAAGAAGTGGCTCACTCACCGTCTATATATGCCGGTGTGAAACGCTGGTGCATGCATCCTACTGCACGCAGCGGTGATTGATATGAGAAGAGAAATCACCATCGGTGCGTGCCTGCGTCACTCCCCCTGACGTCTGGGGAGGGAAGTCGCCGCCAGTGCGTGCCTGCGTCACTCCCCCTGACGTTGTAGGTAATGAACCGCAACGTCAGTGGGATGTGGAAAGTCAACCAGGGTGACAAGAAAGTGGGAGGGGACAAAGGCAGTGGTGAGACCCACCGTGTATAAGGTAAACAGCATGATCCGAGTAGACATCAGAAGATCTGTGCTCATACAGCTGCTTAAGGAAAGGAAAAAAGAAAACCTTTGAAACAAAATGCTAAGAATGAATATACAATATATTATCAAACATTAAATACAATAAAATGTGATGTTAAAGGATAAAAATCTTACCTTCATATACTCCTTCTGCAGGACCTGGATGATGGCAGAACGGGTCTCTGGGATAATGATCCCCAGAGCCTGGGGGGAGATGCCTGTCGAGAACTTGAGGTCCTGCAGGCTTCTTCCTATCACCAAGTACCGCAGGGTGGCTTGCCTCATGCAGGTATCCTGCCTGCTGATATAAGGGGTCAGCAAAGCCAACAAACGGTGAAATACGGGGTCCGTCATCCTGAGAAAGTTCCTGAAATCATCAGGATTATTCTCACGGATCTCACGGAGCAAAGGCATGTGACAGAACTGGTCACTCTGAAGCAACCAATTCTTGGTCCATGAACTCCTCCCCACCCTGTTCATGGACTGGGCTTGTGTCAAGGTAAGGACCCCAACACCAAGCCCCCGCACAGTACGAACTCTACGAGGAGTACGTACACGCAACATGGCTAGAAAACTGTCAGCTGGTCAGAACGAAGTAACAGAATGCACTGAAGAACAGCAAGGCCTGTGAAGAGAGACCTGAAAATCAGTAATGAACGAACACAAACACAATGACAAGTCAATTGTACTCGCTGCATGCACTGAAGACCAGATACAAACCCACAAGCACAAACTGAACAGCAGAAAACGATCTGAAAGCCACGAGTCTGAAAAAGCACGAATCATCTCTCACCAAACTTTTACTAACACGAGATTAGCAAAAGGAGCCCAAATGGTGCCGCGTTTGGTTCTGAACTGCCCTTTTATAGTCTCGTTGTACGTGGTGTACATGACCGCGTTCTTGGCGATCTGAAATTCCGTCAACTTTGTGCGACCGTGTGTATGCAAAACAAGTTTGAGCCAACATCCATCGGAAAAAATCCATGGATTTTGTTGTCGGAATGTCCGATCAATGTCCGATCATGTGTACGGGGCATTAAAGTTAAGATTTAACAGGCTAAGCAATGACACAATATTACATTTGAAATAGGCATTTTAACACGTTTACCTGTGACAACTTTATGTGACACCTTAATCACATCCATTACAGTTCCCCCCTTTAAAATGTCTATTTTAAATCTGTCCTTTACACTAAAATCCTATCCAGTCCCCTGGCCCACCTCCTCTGCAACTCTTTTCAACTGTATATAGAGAAGAGCAATGACTAACTCATTACCCTACTCGATACAGCTTGGAGGGGCAATCAGGTGCTATCTGTCCCTTTAACCTTATGGTTATGGCGTTGCATCCTGAGGGGAGGTGACTGTAATGTAATTTTCATCTGGTATTTCTTGATTCACAAATGTAGGAGAACATTGGTCAATAGCTTTCCCTACACACTTTTTAAGACTGGGAGAATATAGCAAACTGTGACAGCCAAGTCACCAAAATTATCAGGATGGTTATTCCTATCTGTGTTAATAATCCCTTCCACCCTCCCCTAATCCAGGTGAAGTATTGATCCCAAGGGTTGGTGAGCCCTGAATTCTTTCTTAGTTCCTCGGACAAATCCTCAAGTTTCCTGATGGCCAAAGTCACCTTACCGTTTGAGCCAGTGTTGTCTGGGATGTAGGTACAACATGTACCTGTTTTAGGCACCATTTTACACACACCCTCCTTTTTAGCTAGGACCATCTCTAAGGCCATGCGGTTTTGGAAAGTCATGTGTGACGCGGCTTCTAGTTGTTCAGCTAAACCTTGGAGTGCGTCTCTGGTGTAATTGACAAACCTTTGTTGGTTATAGTAGATGTAATTTATCCAGTCTACATTCTTATTTACAGTGATGATGGGGATCAAAGATTCAAATCCTGCTGCTACTTGGTCTCTTGCTTTGAACTCATCTGGGACCCCTCTAGGGACCCCTATGGTGTCTATGTATACATGAGGGTCAAAGCTTCCTGCTGAGGCACTCCTACGCCTGCTGTTAGGCCTGGGTATGTCATTTAAGTCTGGTTCTATTTGTGGAGTGGCCTCTGGAAAAATATGCAGAGGCATTATGGCCTTGGCCAACGCGCATTCTCCTGTCCACCGCTCTTTCAATCTGTTCCTGATTTTCATGTCTCCGCAAATCCAGAATACGTCTCCCAAAGACTGGACTTGATTCTGTACTAGATCTACAGATCCTGGCTTGGGAGTCTTGGTGACTAGGGATGAGCTTCGAGTTCGAGTCAAACTCATGTTCTACTCGAACATCGGGTGTTCGCCAGTTCGCTGAACAGCGAACAATTTGGGGTGTTCGCGGCGATTTCGAAAGCTGCGGAACACTCTTTAAAAGTCTATGGGAGAAATCAAAAGTGCTCATTTTAAAGGCTTATATGCAAGTTATTGTCATAAAAAGTGTTTGGGGACCTGGGTCCTGCCCCAGGGGACATGGATCAATGCAAACAAAAGTTTTAAAAACGTCTGTTTTTTCAAGAGCAGTGATTTTAATAATGCTTAAAGTGAAACAATAAAAGTGTAATATTCCTTTAAATTTCGTACCTGGGGGTGTCTATAGTATGCCTGTAAAGGGGCGCATGTTTCCCGTGTTTAGAACAGTCTGACAGCAAAATGACATTTCAAAGGAAAAAAAGTCATTTAAAACTACTTGGTATGGATTTTAAGGGGAACCCCGTGCCAAAATAAAAAAAAAATGGCGTGGGGTCTCCCCAAAAATCCATACCAGACCCTTGTCCGAGCATGCAACCTGGCAGGCCGCAGGAAAAGAGGGGGGACAAGGGAGCTCCCCCCCTCCTGAACCGTACCAGGTCACATGCCCTTAACATTGGGAGGGTGCTTTGGGGTAGCCCCTCAAAACACCTTGTCCCCATGTTGATGGGAACAAGGGCCTCATCCCCACAACCCTTGCCCAGTGGTTGTGGGGGTCTGCGGGCAGGGGGCTTATCGTAATCTGGAAGCCCCCTTTAACAAGGGGACCCCCAGATCCCGGCCCTCCCCCCTGTGTGAAATGGTAAGGGGGTACAAAAGTACCCCTACCATTTCACAAAAAAACTGTCAAAAATGTTAAAAATGACAAGAGACATTTTTTGACAATTCCTTTATTTAAATGCTTCTTCTTTCTTCTATCTTCTTTCTTCTTTATTTTATCTTCTATCTTCCTTTGGTTTCTTCCTCCATCTTCTTCTTCTTCTGGTTCTTCTAATTCTCCTGGTTCTTCCTCCAGTGTTCTCGTCTAGCATCTTCCTCCGCGGCGTCGGCGTCTTCTTCCCTTCTTCTCGGGCCGCTCCGCATCCAGCATGATGGGAGGCTCCCGCTGTGTGACGCTTCTCCTCATCTGACAGTTCTTAAATAACGGAGGGCGGGGCCACCTGGTGACCCCGTCCCCCTCTGACGCACGGTGACTTCCCTGTCCGCCCCATCTGACGTCACGGGGAATGCCACAGGGAAGTCCCCATCAAGTCCCCGTGCGTCAGAGGGGGGCGGGGTCACTGGGTGGCCCCGCCCTCCGTTATTTAAGAACCGTCAGAAGAGGAGAAGCATCACACAGCGGGAGCCTCCCATCATGCTGGATGCGGAGCGGCCCAAGAAGAAGGGAAGAAGACGCCAGCGCCGCGGAGGAAGATGCCGGACGAGAACACCAGAGGAAGAACCAGAAGAACCAGAAGAAGATGGAGGAAGAAACCAAAGGAAGATAGAAGATAGAAGAAAGAAGATAGAAGATAGAAGAAAGAAGAAGCATTTCAATAAAGGAATTGTCAAATTTTTAACATTTTTGACAGTTTTTTTGTGAAATGGTAGGGGTACTTTTGTACCCCATTACCATTTCACACAGGGGAGAGGGCCGGGATCTGGGGGTCCCCTTGTTAAAGGGGGCTTCCAGATTCCAATAAGCCCCCGCCTGCAGACCCCCACAACCATCGTCAAGGGTTGTGGGGATGAGGCCTTTGTCCCCATCAACATGGGAACAAGGTGTTTTGGGGGGCTACCCAAAAGCACCCTCCCAATGTTGAGGGCATGTGGCCAGGTACGGTTCAGGAGGGGGGGCGCTCTCTCATCCCCCCTGTCTACCTGCAGCATGCCAGGTTGCATGCTCGGATAAGGGTCTGGTATGGATTTTTGGGGAGACCCACGCCATTTTTTTAAAATTTTGGCGTGGGGTTCCCCTTAAAATCCATACCAGACCTGAAGGGTCTGGTATAGATTTTGAGGGGGACCCCACGCCATTTTTTTGTGGTTCAGGGTTCCCCTGTGGGGAAGTCCCATGCCGTTTTTATCAATAAACTTTTATGTGTATTGTCGGACCGGCAATTCATTAATAGCCGCGAGTAGTTTTAAATGACTTTTTTTCCTTTGAAATGTGATTTTGCTGTCAGACTGTTCTAAACACGGGAAACATGCGCCCCTTTACAGGCATACTATAGACACCCCCCAGGTACGAAATTTAAAGGAATATTATGCTTTTATTGTTTCACTTTAAGCATTATTAAAATCACTGCTCCTGAAAAAACTGAAGTTTTTAAAACTTTTTTTTGCATTGATCCATGTCCCCTGGGGCAGGACCCAGGTCCCCAAACACTTTTTATGACAATAACTTGCATATAAGCCTTTAAAATTAGCACTTTTGATTATTCATGTTCGTGTCCCATAGACTTTAACGGTGTTCGCGTGTTCGAACAAATTTTTTGCCTGTTCGCATGTTCTGGTGCGAACCGAAGAGGGGGTGTTCGGCTCATCCCTATTGGTGACTATGGGATATTCCTCCTTCCAATGTTCACACAGGGAGTGGTTAGTGGTTGTGTTGGTAAACAGGCTAAGGAAACATGTCTCATGTTCGGGGGGTATGTTTAGGGGTACTGTTCCCAAATGAGGCCTAGCCCCCCCACATACAAAACAATTGGTTTTGTTATGTTTCTCTGCATTGTACCTCATCCACTCTAGCCACAAGTTGACATCTGAAAACCCAGTTTCTGTGGCCATCGTGTCCTCGAAGGTAGGGTCTGCTATGGCCACCATGTCCCCTAACTTCTGTATATGGGGCATCGGGTGGTTATTTATGGGCTGAGGGGGCTTCCAGTCTGATGAATTATACATGTCTTTAAGTTGGAATTTCCCTGTCATTCCTCCTGTGCTCCCCACCAACCATGTTTCCAGGACATATGTACCAGCATCTGTAGGGCTGGGATTTTCCATGGTCAGGGTGAATTCCATGCTGTGTCCTTTCCTCCCACTATTTGAGCATGTATCAGTCTTTAGCAAGGTCATTATGTTAAGTAGGGGTTCCCATTTTTATCTTTCTTGTCCAGAGCACTCTGAGGCTTATACCCCAAGTCACCCCCTGTATTCCATCCCACGCATCCCCAGTAGTCACAGTTGTTGCCCCAGTAGTCATCCGTGACACATATGTACGGGGACCTGGATCTAGGACCCATGAAATGGACAGTATCCCGGTACATGGGGGCAGGAGACTATAATGTAGTAGTCAAATACGTAGGTAGCTACATGTATGTTAGAAGAGTTTTTCCAGAATTGTGTTATACCATCTTTTTGCCTGATGATCTCCTGTGCCTGAACAGTAGTCACAATGAATAGGATATACAGAATCATTTGCTTCCCTCGGCCCCTTCCTCAGGTACAGGGACTTTCTTGCAGTGGGAGGCGTGTATCCACAAGTTTTTCCCGGCCACCTTGACTGATGTGGTGGTTGTTAGGAGAACCTGGAAAGGACCATCATATCTGGGTTCAAGGATGTGTTTTCTCACAAACTTCTTTACCAGGACCCAGTCACCGGGGACCAACTTGTGTGATCCTGTATCTCCTTCAGGATCTGGAATGGAGGAGAACACTTGCGAATGGATACAGGTTAATTCTCAAGATAAAGCAGTCACATAATCAGTCAATAAATCAGATTGGAGCTGTAATTTCTGTGGGAAGTAACAAACCAGCCTGGGGGCTAAACCAGACAATATCTCATAGGGTGACAAACCATGGTTTCCCCTTGGAGTGTACCTAACACTAAATAAGGCTATGGGCAGGCTATCCGGCCAACTCATCCCTGTTTCCTGAGACATTTTTAGCATTCTAGATTTTATTGTGCCGTTTAATCTTTCCACCTTCCCACTGCTCTGAGGATGGTATGGGGTGTGGAAAGATAATGTGACCCCTAGAGCTGCCCATATTTCCTTGGTCACTGAGGCCATGAAAGCCGGCCCCTGGTCACTCTCTATAACCTCTGGGACACCATACCTGCACACTTTTTCCATTAAAAGTCTTTTAGCCGTGGTTTTTGCTGTCATGTTGGTAACGGGATAGCCTTATGGCCATGCAGAGAACATGTCAATGACAATCAATGCATATTCATGTCGGCCACTCTTTGGCATCTGGATGTGGTCAATCTGTATCCTTTGAAAGGGGTACTGGGCCTTTGCTAGATGCTTCAAAGGTACCTTTTCCATTTTTCCTGGGTTACATTTAGCACAGATAGTGCATGACTTGCAAAAGTTGTTGGTAAGTGGTGTAATCCCCGGGGCTAAGTAGTATTTATTGATCAGGGCATTCATCAAAGTTTTTGACAGATGAGAGGCACCGTGGGCCCACTGTACCACTGCAGGAAACATTGATCGTGGCAGACACAGCCTCTTGTTTAATTCCATGATCCCTTCAGTTTCTGTGGATCCTTTCTTGATCCACACTTCTTTTTCTTCTTTGTCAGCTGCTTCTTGCTGCTCCTTGAGATGGGTCCTGCTCACAGGAGGGTTTTGTAGAATCATGGTGGTATGTTCTTCAGGGGTATCCACTGTACCATCCGGGATGGGTGCATCCATTCCACTGACCACTTCTTGTGTTCTGTTTGTAGCTTGTTTCGCAGAAGTATCTGCCAGGTGATTGCCGCGTGCTTCTTGAGAATCCAGCTTGGCATGTGCCTTTATCTTGAGTATAGTCACTTGTGCTGGTAGGAGTAGGGCATCCATTAAATCCTTGATAGCTGTACTGTGTTTTACAGGTGTGCCTGCTGCTGTTAGGAACCCTCTGATTTTCCAAATGACCCCAAAATCGCAGGCATCGCAGAGGGCGTATCTTGAGTCTGTATAGATGTTAGTTGTTTTCCCCTCTGCCAATTTGCATGCCATTGTTAGCGCCTGGAGTTCTGCTTCCTGGGTTCTGCTTCCTGGGCAGACATGGAGGAAGGCAATGCTGAAGCCTGAAGAACTGTATCTTCGGTGGTGACTGCTTATTCTGTGTGGTACCGTCCAGCGCTGTCAGCATACCTGGAACCATCCACAAAGATTGTCAAGTCAGGATTCTCAAGGGCTGTTTCACTGACTGTCAGTAAATGTGAAGTCTCCATTTTCATCACCTCGAAACAGTCATGAGCGGTGAGATGAGGATCATTCTTCAAAGAGGTTCCCCCCTCAAGAAGTGGAAGTAGAGTGGATGGGTTGAGAGTATCACATAGGAGGAGAGTGATGTTATCAGGTAGGAGCAAGGCACACTGGAGTCTGAGGTGTCTTGCTGAAGACAGGTGCTTGGTTGTACTTGGTTTAGTATGGCAGTAATGTCACAAGGGGCAAGAAGGGTTAAAGGGTGGCCCAACACCAAGTCAGCAGTCTTGTCCAAAAGGGCTTGGGCTGCAAAGATCTCTGAGACAGGAGGGTCCCCCCTTGGCCACTGGGTCCAGTTGGCAAGAGCAATAACCAATGGGTCTGAGCCTGTTGTCATGGGCCTGAACCAAAACTCCTGTGGCATGTTCTTGTCTCTCTGAGACAAACAGTTTGAAAGTCTTTTCATAGTTTGGGAGGCTCAAAGCGGGGGCTGTGGAGAGGATATCCTTCAGAACTTCAAAATTGTTTATGGCCTCCGGGGAGAGCAGGAAAGGGTCAGATTTCAGGGCATCGTAGAGAGGTTGCATCAAGAGGGAGTCTCCCGGAATCCAAGAGCGGCAATAAGAGATTAATCCTAAGAAAGCATATAAGGGTTTATGACCTTGAAGCAAAGGGATGGCTTTGATTGCAGCAACTCTTTCTTCAGTGAGATGTCGAGTGCCTTGAGAGATGCAATGACCCAGAAAAACCACCTTTTCTTTGCACCACTGGACTTTTTGCTTTGAGGCCTTGCATCCTTGCTCGGCCAAGTGTTGGAGGAGACTTTCAGAGAAGATTAAGGCGTCCTCAAGGGTATCTGCACAGACCAGGAGGTCATCTACACACGGGAGGAGTACAATGTCAAGGTGTGATTTCATCGAGGTGTCCAGAATGAGGGCCATTGCTCTGGTGAATTGAGAGGGGGAGTTCTGGGCCCCTTGTGGCAGTCAAGTATAGCCCCACCCCCGTGGGTGAAAGCGAACAGGAATTGACAACGGGGGTCGAGGGGCACACTGAAATAAGCGTTCGCTAAGTCTACTACTGTAAAGTATTTTGCTGTCGACGGTATTCCTGCCAGCAAGGTGTGTGGGTTGGCCACAATAGGTGTCTCCAATACAGTAGCTTCTTTCATAACCCTAAGGTCTTGTACCATTCTGTATTTTTCTGCTTCTCCTTTTGTAGTTTGTTTCTTCGGGAACAGTGGTGTGTTGCAAGGAGATGTGCAGGGTATCAGAGCTCCATTTAACAGAAGGGTCTCGATTTGCTTTGAAATAGATGCAGCTTGAGCTGGCTTCAAGGGGTACTGTGGTCTTCTGGGCAAGGGGGCCCCAGGCTTTAGCTGCACCATGATTGGTGGCACTTTTAGACGTCCTACATCTTCAGGCCCTGTGGACCACAGGCATGTAGGAACTCGATCCAAAACTTCTTTTGGGATTCCAACCTCACATTGTGCATCCAACGATAGTAAAAGGGGAACGGAGCACAGTGCTGAGGCATCATCGATGGTTAGCGGTGAGGAGACCAGAACACCACCATCGTGGTTGGAAGAAAATAGAAGCCTGGAGTCTGGATAAGACATCAGCCCTTAACAGATTTAAGGGGCATGTTGAAGAGACCACAAATCTTGCTAGTAGATCAGGAAAATTGCCAGTGTGTAAGGGGGTTTTTCCTGGGTGTTCCATCCACCCCTACTCATGTTATGTCAATGTCTGATAAGAACGAGATATCGGATAGTTCTTCTGCCCTAATCACACTTCTAGCAGCGCTTGTGTCGCATAAGAAAGTAGTAGGATGGCCCTCGATGGGGAGAGTTATTTTTGCGAGAGGGCCTCCTGAGTCTCCAGAGGATACCATTGTAAGGGTAAGTGACACAGGTTTGCCAAAATCCTAGCGGAGAAGGTCTGTATTGTCTGGAGGGGGTGGAGGAGTAAGAGAAGGAGTGTCATGTCTTCGATATTGGGCGTCTTCACGTGGGTCACGGTTGGGGCCTGGTTGCCTGTGGGCAAGCTTCCGCGGTCTTCGACATGTCCTTCTGAAGTGGCCGGGTCTTCCACAGTTGTAGCAGACACAAGGATTTTGTATTGATGCGGCCAGATGTGGTGTGTCAGAGGCCATCATGAGAGGAGCTACCTTTTTGCTGCCCTCTGCCCCCGAGGGCTTTCACACTGGAGCGGTGCGCTAGCAGCACAGGAAAAAAAGTCCTGCTAGCAGCATCTTCGGAGCAGTGAAGGAGCGGTGTATACACCACTCCTTCACCGCTCCTGCCCATTGAAATCAATTGGACAGCGTGGCTATAACGCCGGCAAAGCGCCTCTGCAGAGGCACTTTGCGGTGGTTTTTAACCCTTTCTCGGCCTCTAGCTGGGGTAAGACCACCCCTGCTAGCGAATGAATACCGACGGTAAAGCGCCGCTAACAATAGCAGCACTTTACTGCCGACACCGCCCCCGCCCCAGTGTGAAAGGGGCCTTAGTTTAGTGTCCCGCTCATTGTAAGAGGGAAGCATTTTTAGTGGTGTCAGTTGAATATTTAGCTGTTTAATTTTCTTTATCTATCTCACTAATCTGTTTCTTACATTCACTCACTAGTAATCACATCATATTGTGGGAACACTGTTGCAGATTTCCCTTTTAAAATCCAATCCAATATCCCCAAATTAGGAAAAATCTGAATCCTCACTCAAAAGGGGTTTCTCTCCTCCTGTATATATTTGTCAAATGTTTTTATGTGCCAATACAGTAATGATTTATTTTCCAAAATTCTTTTGAAATTCTGAAAAAGAGTAGAACTTACTGAATATATTAAAGCCTTTCTAATAACTGGACCTTAGAAGACTCCTAGCCTCCTAGCCTTGGTACTCGATCATATTTTGATCAGTAATCAATGTATCAAGAGTAGAAAGTTCTGAATTGATTAATTCCTTTTGACCAAAGCCTTTCTAATAATTGGACATTAGAAGACTTCTAGCCTCCTAACCTTGGTACTCAATCACATTTTGATCAGTAATCAATGTATCAATCTCAGCATCTAGTTACTGCTCCATGCACTGGTGTAGAAGTGCAGTGGAATGTGCCTTCCCAATGGGGATTACTGCATACAGTATATACAATAGTTGAATCACAAGGAATATGCAGGATTGGTTGATAGGCCATGATTCAGGAGGCTGCGGAGGAGACATGAACCCAAAACTCATTTACTCACATATACTGATTTATTTTATTTGCTTGTGTACTGTTCGAGGCCATATAAACATAGGTGGAAAGAGATATCATGGTAATTTCTTCCCTTTGTGGAATACTATACTATTATATCATCTAGGGGAGATGCTATGCTTTGGATGCCTCCATATTCTATACAATCTTTATGTGCAATATAGTACAATATGAGCCTCCATATTTGTTGTTATTAGATCATACCATGTTGGAATATGTGTGAGCTATGCCTATGATGATTGAGCATATCACACATTGGTAGTGTCCGATGTAATCAATTATGACATACGTGTGAGATTATATATCATATGCTTTGCTAAATATGTGAGATATATGGTTACTGCTCCTATATTGAGGCTTATAGTAAAACACAGCACATTAGGCCATATATTCCATGGTGGAAATTAAACCCAAAGTCTAGTGCTCAAGAATAGATTATCATCTTTGTCACAGTGCTACTAGATTTTTATATTTAGAAAGCCCCAGAAATTAACAGTCTGTGGCTCTCATAAAATTGAATTTTTTTAGATAAAGGAGGACAATAGTATACATTTGAAATAAAAAGGAGAATATTAACTATTAAAATAACATTCACACTTTCAAATCAATGGAAATGCATGAAATTTTCGCTGAAACATGTTTTAACATGCATCACAATACACTTTGTATTGCATATCAAAGAGTGTAAAAGCATATGTCAATATATGTCAACGCAAACTTATTAATACATCTCACAGATGTGAACTGGCACCGTTTTAAACAATGCTAACCTGTGTACATGTGCTGACCTGCATTAAATATGTGATAAAACATGCCTAAAAAAACCATAGTTGTGAATGGGCCTAATAGTGATAGGGTGAAGATACATTTTCTTTTAGAAACAAAACAGTAATCTGTCCACCTAGCCAATATCGTGTATTTTAGTAGAAAATAGAAATACCTACCAGTATGCCTAAATGCTGAAATTACTTGTGAGTCATCTACAAGATAAAACTTGGAGACTGAAGATGAAATCAAATTTAAATATGATAATTATTTCATGTTAAGAGGTACTGGTGACATTACTTATAGTGTGCAATCGAAAAATTGCCCCAATAGAAACAATACACAACTTCATACTTACAAAAAAAAGCATTTTCTCAATGTAAAAGGCATCACAGTTATCTATTTCAGACAAGGAACATCACAAATTCTTCAAAGACAGATAATATCATCTACATGTCATCCGAGGGGCAAGCTTACTTGACACAGAAAAAATCTTTTTTGGCAGTGCTTTATACCTAACAAGGACACGATGACAGAAGAAAGTGTGCTGTACTATATATGCAAAAATAGACAAGGAACAAAAAGGACAATTTAACAATGTATGTAAGAATATGTCATTTTTGCTGAATCATACTGCAGTACTTTCTGTCACAAAGACCTGGAAATAGTATAGACATAAACACAGAACTCTTAAAGTGGTTCTAAAGGCAGTACCTTTACTTTTTTGCATTCCCTGCATGAGGGTAAAAAATGTCCTTTTATTTGCATTGGCCCCTCACTCCCCTGTATAATTACCTGAGCCCAACCTTGATCTAGCACTGTATCCATCTGCAGTGGCTCTCTTATTCCTCTGCTCACAGAAGCAGTAGCGGGAGCCATTGGCTCCTGTTAGTGTCAATCAAATCCTGTAAGCAGAGAGTGGGAGATGGGACTGAATCACGCTGTGTGTTTCAATAGAAGTACACAGCCTGGCTCAGAAGCAAGTCTGCAGGTGCACCACCATGGGAAGCTGCTTTGCAATCACTTTTATCTGCATATGTGTTACAGGTTAAATACTCAGAAGGGATTTTGGCCATTGGATTTGCATAAAAGCCAGAAAAAATTGTATGCGCAGAAAGAATATTAAGCATTTGATGCCTATATATTTGTAGCACTACCCCTGTAAGAGTTGCTGAAGTCAGGGTTCCCCACTTCTGCACAGCCAGTCACACAGCATTTCCTTCTTTCATTCAGACACAGAGATTAGTCTTTGGCTTGTTTTTGTAGGGGATGATAATTTGGCTGGGGTAAGGGATTATGGAATGCCCAGTGTGACAACAATTCAACTCCAGGGACACTTCCTCTCTATTTACAGACTCCTCTTCTTCCTTCCACCTGCACAAACTTTGTTCCTCTTTGCACAGCTTCTGCTGAGGGAACTGACAGGCTGTTGTCAGTTCAGCAACAGCCCATTACAGGTAGGGACTCTCAGTCCCTTGGCAAAGCAACACTTAAGTAATGAACAGAATATCACATTTCCTTCTGCCTCCCCGTGGCCGCTGATCCCAGCTCCACCACTTGCAGAAAATGCAAGACTGCCTGACTGCCACCAGCCACACTTGGCTGCTTCTCTCTTACCAGTCCTCCTGACTGACACACACATGGAGATTTTGCAGGGCAAGGCTAGATGAAGACTTAACACGCCAATGTCTTGAAGAGAGCACTGCTACAGCTAGCAGTCTCTCCTCTTGTCTGTCCCTGCACCGTGCTGATCTACTCGCTGCCTCTCCTTGCTTTCTCTGCTGTCTCTCCGGCTTGAACATCTGCCTCCTGTGGTGGGATCCTTCCATGCCACCCTTCAGCTACATCCTTCAGTAAATCCCCCCCCAGTAAAGGGTCCCTCAAGGGCCACTGACAGCCTCCCTCTGAGTCGGCACTGCTTTTCCATCTTCCACCCAAACTCCCTTGCTGGCATGGCTCATGTCTATTTAAGGGCTTCTTTGGCTCCCTGCTAGGCCCCCAACCTGGGAAATGGCCAAAGGCCCCTAAATATTCAAAGCAACACCTCCTAGCCTTTGCCCACAGGGGGTGGGGGGCACCAAAGAGCCACCAGGATGACATCCAGCCCTGGCCTCTAATAACCCTGACCCAGATTCAATGACTCAGGTTTATCCCAGAGCCAGACTATGTTTTGCCTGCACTATACTTCTAGTAGCACACACTAGTGGGTGCTACATATTTATCCCCGTGTATGTTTTTTTAAGTCATCTTTATCTGCTTGCCGACCAACCGCCGTCATTATACTGCGGCAGGTCAGCGCGATCCCGCGAGCCATCGTAGATATATGTCAGCCCCTTTAATCGCGATAGAAGGCGCGTGTGCCCGCTGCATTGAGGGGGTGCCAATGCGCGTGGCCAGCGGTCACAATGACCGCTGGCCACGCGCGATCGCGGGCACGATAAACACACACATCTCTGTTCTGTGAGGAGAGGAGAGGCAGATCATGAGTTCCTACTAGCTAGGAACAGTGATCTGTCATCTCCTATAGTCAGTCCTATCCCCCTTTAGAACACACACTAGGGAACACATTTAACCCCTTGACCAATGCATTTTTATAGCACTGATCGCTGTATGATTGTCAATGGTCCCAAAAATGTGTCAAAAGTGTCCGATCTGTCCTCCATAATGTTGCAGTCCTGTTAAAAACCACAGATCAACGCCATTACTAGTAAAAAAAAATAATAATAAAAAAAATGCCATAAATCTATCCCCTATTTTATAGATGCTATAACTTTTGCGCAAACCTATCAATAAACGCCCTTTGAGATTTTTATTACCAAAAATATGTAGAAGAATACATATCGGCCTAACGTGAGGAAAAAATGTGCTTTTTAAAAAAAAAAAAAAGGTGATATTTATTATAGCAAAAAGTACAAAATATTGTGTTTTTTTCAAAATTGTCGCTCTTTTTTTGTTTATAGCACAAAAAATAAAAACCGCAGAGATGATCAATTACCACCAAAAGAAAGTTCTATTTGTGGGAAAAAAAGGATATCAATTTTGTTTGGGTACAGCATCGGATGACCGTGCAATTGTCAGTTATAGCGACGCAATGCCGTCTTTCGAGTTCTTTAACCACTTAAGGACCGCCTCACGCCGATGTACGTCGGCAAGGTGGCACGGGCAGGCAGAATCACGTATATGAACGTGATCTGCCTCCCGCGGGTGGGGGGTCCGATAGGACCCCCCCGGTGCCCGAGGCGGTTCGCTTTTGTCCAGCGGCGATCGGAGGTGAGGGGGAGACCATCCGTTCGTGGCCCCCCTCGCGATCGCCGCCGGCCAATCAGATCATTTCTCTGCTGCTGTATGCTAAACAGCAGCAAAGGAAATGATGTCATCTCTCCTCGGCTTGGTATTTTCCGTTCCGGCGCCGAGGAGAGAAGACTGCACTATGAGTGAAAACACTACACACACAAAGTAGAACATGCCAGGCACACAAAACACCCCCCTTTATCCCCCGATCACCCCCGATCACCCCCCAATCACCCCTCCCCCCCCCGTCACACTGACACCAAGCAGTTTTTTTTTTCTGATTACTGCATGGTGTCAGTTTGTGACAGTTAGTGTGGTAGGACTGTTACTGTTAGCCCCCTTTAGGTCTAGGGTACCCCACTAACCCCCCTAATAAAGTTTTAACCCCTTGATCACCCCCCATCGCCAGTGTCACTAAGCGATCATTTTTCTGATCGCTGTATTAGTGTCACTGGTGATGCTAGTTAGGGAGGTAAATATTTAGGTTCGCTGTCAGCGTTTTATAGCGACAGGGACCCCCATATACTATCTAATAAATGTTTTAACCCCTTGATTGCCCCCTAGTTAACCCTGATCACCGTATAACTGTTACGGGTAACGCTGGTTAGTTTGTTTATTTTTTATAGTGTCAGGGCACCCGCCGTTTATTACTGAGTAAAGGTTTAGCTCCCTGATCGGCCAGGGGTGATATGCGTCGCCCCAGGCAGCGTCAGATTAGCGCCAGTACCGCTAACACCCACGAGCGCAGCATACGCCTCCCTTAGTGGTATAGTATCTGAACGATCAATATCTGATCCGATCAGATCTATACTAGCGTCCCCAGCAGTTTAGGGTTCCCAAAAACGCAGTGTTAGCGGGATCAGCCCAGATACCCGCTAGCACCTGCATTTTGCCCCACCGCCCAGCCCAGCCCACCCAAGTGTAGTATCGATCGATCACTGTCACTTACAAAACACTAAACGTATAACTGCAGCGTTCGCAGAGTCAGGCCTGATCGCTAACAGTTTTTTTGGTAGCATTTTGGTGAACTGGCAAGCACCAGCCCCAGGCAGCGTCAGGTTAGCGCCAGTACCTCTAAAACCCACGCACGCACCGTACACCTCTCTTAGTGGTATAGTATTTGATCGGATCAATATCTGATCCGATCAGATCTATACTAGCGTCCCCAGCAGTTTAGGGTTCCCAAAAACGCAGTGTTAGCGGGATCAGCCCAGATACCTGCTAGCACCTGCGTTTTGCCCCTCCGCCCAGCCCAGCCCACCCAAGTGCAGTATCGATCGATCACTGTCACTTACAAAACACTAAACGCATAACTGCAGCGTTCGCAGAGTCAGGCCTGATCCCTGCGATCGCTAACAGTTTTTTTGGTAGCGTTTTGGTGAACTGGCAAGCACCAGCGGCCTAGTACACCCCAGTCGTAGTCAAACCAGCACTGCAGTAACACTTGGTGACGTGGCGAGTCCCATAAGTGCAGTTCAAGCTGGTGAGGTGGCAAGCACAAGTAGTGTCCCGCTGCCACCAAGAAGAAGACAAACAGGCCTGTCGTGCCCATAATGCCCTTCCTGCTGCATTCGCCAATCCTAATAATTGCAGCACCCGTACTTCCCCCATTAACATCCCCAACTAAATGCAGTCGGCTGCATGAGAGGCATTTTCTTTATGTCCTCCCGAGTACCCCTACCCAACGAACCCCCCAAAAAAGATGTTGTGTCTGCAGCAAGCACGGATATAGGTGCGACACCCGCTATTATTGTCCCTCCTGTCCTGACAATCCTGGTCTTTGCATTGGTGAATGTTTTGAACGCTACCATTCACTAGTTGCGTATTAGCGTAGGGTACAGCATTGCACAGACTAGGCACACTTTAACAGGGTCTCCCAAGATGCCATCGCATTTTGAGAGACCCGAACCTGGAACCGGTTATAGTTATAAAAGTTAGTTACAAAAAAAAGTGTAAAAAAAAAATATCAAATAAAAAAAATAGTTGTCGTTTTATCTCTCTATTCTCTCTCTATTGTCCTGCTCTTTTTTGCTGTATTCTATTATGCAATGTTTTATTATTGTTATTATGTTTTATCATGTTTGCTTTTCAGGTATGCAATTTTTTATACTTTACCGTTTACTGTGTTTTATTGTTAACCATTTTTTTGTCTTCAGGTACGCCATTCATGAATTTGAGTGGTTATACCAGAATGATGCCTGCAGGTTTAGGTATCACCTTGGTATCATTCTTTTCAGCCAGCGGTCTGCTTTCATGTAAAAGCAATCCTAGCGGCTAATTAGCCTCTAGACTGCTTTTACAAGCAGTGGGAGTGAATGCCCCCCCACCGTCTTCCGTGTTTTTCTCTGGCTCTCCTGTCTCAATAGGGAACCTGAGAATGCAGCCGGTGATTCAGCCAGCTGACCATAGAGCTGATCAGAGACCAGAGTGGCTCCAAACATCTCTATGGCCTAAGAAACCGGAAGCTACGAGCATTTCATAACTTAGATTTCGCCAGATGTAAACAGCGCCATTGGGAAATTGAGAAAGCATTTTATCACACCGATCTTGGTGTGGTCAGATGCTTTGAGGGCAGAGGAGAGATATAGGGTAATAGACCCCAATTTTTTCAAAAAAGAGTACCTGTCACTACCTATTGCTATCATAGGGGATATTTACATTCCCTGAGATAACAATAAAAATGATTTAAAAAAAATGAAAGGAACAGTTTAAAAATAAGATAAAAAAGCAAAAAAATAATTAAAAAAAAAAAAAAAAAAAGCACCCCTGTCCCCCCCTGCTCTCGCGCAAAGGCGAACGTAAGCGTCGGTCTGGCATCAAATGTAAACAGCAATTGCACCATGCATGTGAGGTGTCACCGCGAACATCAGATCGAGGGCAGTAATTTTAGCAGTAGACCTCCTCTGTAAATCTAAAGTGGTAACCTGTAAAGGCTTTTAAAGGCTTTTAAAAATGTATTTAGTTTGTTGCCACCGCACATTTGTGCGCAATTTTAAAACATGTCATGTTTGGTATCCATGTACTCGGCCTAAGATCATCTTTTTTATTTCATCAAACATTTGGGCAATATAGTGTGTTTTAGTGCATTAAAATTTTAAAAAGTGTGTTTTTTCCCCAAAATATGCGTTTGAAAAATTGCTGCACAAATACTGTGTGAAAAAAAAAATGAAACACCCACCATTTTAATCTGTAGGGCATTTGCTTTAAAAAAATATATAATGTTTGGGGGTTCAAAGTAATTTTCTTGCAAAAAAAATAATTTTTTCATGTAAACAAAAAGTGTCAGAAAGGGCTTTGTCTTCAAGTGGTTAGAAGAGTGAGTGATGTGTGACATAAGCTTCTAAATGTTGTGCATAAAATGCCAGGACAGTTCAAAACCCCCCCAAATGACCCCATTTTGGAAAGTGAGGAGGGGTTTGGTGCAAGGTTGGTCTAAAGGGTAGGGTGAACCCACATCCCAAGTTAAACTGGCTACATGGAAATTGATCCTCTAGCGGGACTTTTAAAGGGAACACCTACTCATGGGTCATAAAGAGTATGGAAAATGTAGAATTAGGTATGATAAAGTGTTTATTATTAGTATATATAATTAAAGGGGTCTGTGGTACATAAGGGTACATATGCAGCATACGTAATACATACAAAAAAATAGCAATACAAATGCCAGTGCAAACAATTCACAATCATAAAACTCCAATACACATGGAACACATATGCGGGGAGTACCCGACGCGTTTCGAGATATATACTCTTCCTCAGGGGTATCAGATTGGAATCGGCAAGCAAAGGATATGTCTATAAATTAAGAGAACAATGATAAACCAATTGTGAGGGTATTATAAACAACATATATATATAAACATGAGAGAAGTCATGGTCAAAATGCAAGTGTACATTATATATATGTATATATAGAAGGGAAACCAGTAAAATACTGACCATAAAGTATTGCTTGAAGGGCATATGTCTAATGCTGCATCCATATATTAAAACAAAGGGAAAGATCGGGGGTCTGAAGGGGACGTGACACTGCTGAACATAAAGGTATGTCCTGATCCCAGTCCACAACTCGCAAGGCTTGTGTGTTCCCCACGGCGCGGCCGCCAGGAGGAACTTCCCCAACAGAGGGCGTCAGAGAAAACCACCAGTAGTAAAGAATAATCCTGAGAGGCTCCAATCTGTAGGGAGCAAAAAGTAGGAAAAAAGGGGGGGGGGTTTTGATGAAGGGGCAAGGAGGTGTATATAGTGGTTGTTAATAGTGCAAAAGGACCCCAAGGAGCATGATAGCCCAATAAAAGGTAATGCCCAACCAAGAATAATAAGTAAAAAGTACCTGAATGGGCCTGTAAGTGGTATGTAGGCGAGAAAGCCAGGGTCCAGGGTGGCCGGGTATACTAACCCCCGCTGGATGATCCCTAGAATAAGGGGGTCCCCGATGCTGAAAGCAGGGGGGAGGGAGTGATGCCAATCAAGGGATGGTCCAGGCAATGCAGTAGTGAAGGATAAATCGGAGGTTTCCGACCCGGGGATCCTGGCAGGGTCCTGTCTGCAATAATTGAAAGAAGGACAGTGAGCTAGGTGGGTCCCTGGGGGGGGCCCGGACGCCAAGAGTTGTGGTCATACCTGGAGGGGTCCCGAGTGTAGACTGGAGGTCAGCGTGCTGCAGCCGAGGACGCCGTGAGATTGAGAGAAAATGGACACCCGTTCATATGGCGCGGCCGCGCCCGTGATAGGTCACAGGCGCGGCCAATGGGTGGAAAAGTAGACGCCCCCCGAGCCTGGGGCGCACGCACTGGCCCCATTTGACACCGCGACCCGGAGTGTAAACAAGCCTCCGGGCGCGGTGACGTGTGTCCCCCGGCGCGATGGTGTACGTCACAGGGGGTGGGGTGGGACCGAGACCTGCGCCGAAGGCCCGCGGCGCGGGAGTCAGGAGAGGCCGGACCGAGTGACGATCCAGCCCCTCCTGGTTACGAGAACGCAGGCCCGACGCAGAGTCGCGTCGGGCGGCCCCCCCGCGCCGAGTGGGGAAGACCCGGCGGCACGCGCCGGAGAGGGACAGCCCCGCGGCATGGAGAGGAGGGGCAGGACAGACCAGGCAGTGGGTAGGATGTCAGGAGATACATACAGGACTGCACACAGCAAGAGAAGATCAGAGTAGAGAAGAAAGGTTAGCCACGATATGGACAGGGGAATAAAGAAATAAATTGGTGAGAGTGAAGGCAGAGAGAGATGTTGGTAACGAGGAGAGATGAGGATGGTAATTAATGAGAAAACAATAAATACTTAAAATACCATATATGCCATATGTAACATATATATATATAATAATAAAGTAAAGTACACAGTATATCCTTGTGGATCTAAGCCAAGAAAAATAACGACACCTGCTATATACAGTATATACAAATATGTACAAAAATGTTCAAAAAAGAAAAAAGGAAAAAAAAGGAGAAAAAAAAAAAAAAGGGGGGGGGAACGGAGACCGGGTCCCCCCCCCCGCCAACCCCCCCCTTTTAGGAGGGAGTCTCATCGGGCTCCCATTCGGAGCCCCCTGACGAGAAGCCCTCCAGGAAAGGTCTAAAAGATATACACGTATTTAACCCGGGGGGCTGGGTGGCTCTGAGTCTAAAAATCCACCTCTGTTCCAATTGCAAAAGTGTTTTGTTCATATCTCCTCCCCGTATACCGGTGTGTACACGATCAAGGATAATGAACCAAAATTTTGGGCAGATGCCCTCATGTATGTTTGTGACATGGCGCCCCAGGGGTAAGTTCGGGTTGCAGGTCTGCATGGCAGTAATATGTCTGTAAGCCCTGCGCCAGAACTCTTGGATGGTTTTCCCTATGTAGAAACACGTGCATTCACATGTGAGCAGATAAACTACCCCACATGTTTTGCAATTGGCGTAGTGTCTGGGTTTGAAGAGTTCGCCATTGGGCAGGGTGATGTGTTTGGAAGTATTAAGAAACCTGCAGTAGTTGCATCCGCCACACATAAAAGTGCCTTTGTTTTTACATGGGTCGTGTTTGCCACTGCCTTTGAACTCACTGCCGACCAGTTGGTCTCGAAGGGAGCCAGCTCGTCTGTAGGTGAAAGCTGGTGTAGGGGGTACAAAAGGGCCAATGGATGGATCCATGGTAAGCATGTGCCAATACCTGGATATGACTTTTTTGATGGCCATATGTTGGTTGGAAAACCTAGTGATGATGGAGATTGGTTGGGATCTGAGATTTTTTTTGGTTGAAGGATTATAAAGTATGTCATTGCGTGTTCTGGCCCAGACCCTCCTATACGCTTTTTTGAGGCAGGAATTAGAATAACCTCTGGCGCGTAGTCGTGTTTGTAGGATTTTGGCTTCTTTGATGAAAGTTATATCATCAGTACAATTTCTTCTAGTACGAAGGTACTGACTATATGGGATAGAGGCTATGAGTGGCCGGGGGTGAAAACTGCTGGCATGAAGTATGGAGTTGCCGGCTGAGGATTTCCTAAAAAGACTAGTACTGAGGGAGCCCTCACTATCCTTGTAGATGGTAACATCAAGGAATGTGATTGACTTAGGGTCCCAGGTCATGGTGAATGATAGATTAAAGTTATTCTTGTTGAGTGAGTGAAGGAATAAAGGTATTAGAGATGTGGGCCCGTTCCACACTAGGAGAATGTCGTCAATGTAGCGATACCACATGACGACATTCTCCATGTATGGGGCGAGGTGCACAGATTCCTGCACCATGTGCTCCCACTCCCCCAGGTACAGGTTGGCGTACGACGGGGCACATGAGGTCCCCATCGCCACGCCCTGCACCTGGAGGTAGTGGGAGCCATTGAATGTGAAGAAGTTGTGGGTGAGAGTGAATTCGAGTGCTGCTAGTAGGAACTCGTTGGTCTTGTGATTGTACTGGCTATTGAGGGAAAGGATATGTCGTATGCAGGAAAGGCCTTTGTCATGTGGTATGGAGCTGTAGAGGGCCTCCACATCCACTGCCACGAGTACTGACTCGGGAGGGACGCAGAGGCCATCGATGTTCTGTAAGAGATGTGGAGTATCCCGGATGTAACTGGGGAGTTTAAGGACATGGGGGCGTAAGTATCCATCTATGAATTGACTGAGTCGTTCCGTGAGAGCCGTTGCCCGAAATGATGGGTCTCCCAGGTGGGCATGTGAGGCTTTTGTGTACCTTGGGTAGGGCATAAAATGTGGAGGTACGTGGGTGTGGGGTGCGTAGAAAGTCCCATTCAGCTTTGTTGATAACGCCCTCACTGTAGGCGTGGTCAACCAAGCTGTAAAACTCTCTGTGATATCTTTCAAGTTTGATTGCCGGTATCTTGCAGTACCAGTCATGGTTGTCAAGTATTTGAGTGCACATGTTGATGTACAACTCATTGTCCATAACCACAATGTTCCCTCCCTTGTCGGAGGGTTTAATGGTTATAGTGGGGTGGTCCTTGAGTAGGCGAAGAGCCTCACGTTCGGGTCTTGTCAAGTTATCCTTTCTAGAGTCTGAGGATTTTATTCTGCAGATGTCCCTGGTGACGAGTTTCACAAAGGCGGCAACATTGGAGTTGGTATTGAGGCTGGGAAATTTGTCAGATTTGTTTTTGAGTGTACATGGTGGGGGAGGAGGAAGGTCCGATTGATCAAAACGGCCAAGCAACTGTTCCAAATCAATACGGTCAATTAGATCTGGTGTGTCGTTCTCCTCAAGGAGTTCAGCAAGGGTGTCAAGAGCTTTGAGTTCGTGTTGCTCAAAATTAGGTTTACTGGGTGTCTCTTTAGTGTACATTTGTTTAAGTATTAGTTTTCTGGCGAAAAGTTGAATGTCCTTGATAACCTCAAATTGGTCTAAGTTCTGGTTAGGACAGAAGTTCAAACCTTTGGCCAGAACTTTTGTCTGTAAATCTGATAGAGGGTAAGATGACAAGTTAATGACATTGAGGTTATCTGTGGTGTAATCAATGGTGGGAAGGGATTCAGACCTTACCTGATCCAAGAGTCAGAGTGGTTCGGAGTTCGGAGGAGGTCCACCGCTGCGATTATCAGGGTGGACTTGTAATGGTGGTGCCTTGGTACCTAGAGATACAATCCTAGGAAGCAGGGTGTTAGTTTCAGATTGAAAACTGGAAGAGGGGGCAGGGTTACTGTAGGGTATAGAGGTGTCATGTCTATCTGGCATAGGTTCTGTGATACGTATTTTGTGTGATTTTTCCTGGGAACTGTTACCTTGTGAGTCTCTCTTGTTTTTCCTTGACTTGTTGTGATGGAATGGTTTGCGGGAGGAAGTGGATGATACGGAGGATGCATCAGAGAAACCGGGGTCCTGAGTGTTATATTTGGTTTTGGGATAAAGTCTGTTTCTGGGGTGAGGGCTCTTCCAGTGATAGGCTTTAAGTTCCTGGAAGGCCTTTGAGTCCCTAAGGAATTTGTTTTCTTTTTTTATTAAAATATCGCGGTTAAACCGTTCTAGATGTTCATTGAGTTCTTTATCTTGTTGATTATATTGGGCATGGGTCTTCAAGGTAGATAGTTTGGTGTAGAGGGGTTCCAGTTCTCTGTCTATTTGTGTGATGGTGGTCTTGTATTCCTCTATAAGGAGTAACATCATCTTATTGGAGCATGTGGAGAGGTTATCCTCCCATTCCCTTTTGAACTTGGATCCGATGTTCTCCATCGTGGGGAAAATCTGGATCCTTAGGCCAAAGGGGTTAATATGGTTGGTGAGGTATTGTTGGAAGGAATGAATGTGCCAGTGATTGAGAGATTTTTTCTCCAATAGTTTTCTTAATTCGGAGAAGGTGGCATATAATTCAGAGTCAATTTTTTCTTTCTGTGTGAAATTCCTGTAGTGTCCTGACATTACACTGTCCCAGTTAGGGTGGATATAATTAGTCATGGTGACAGTGTGGGACCGTATTGACGGTGATAGAGTGTGGATAAGTGTGGTTTAGATAGACCAAACAAAGCACCTGGCGAGGAATCGTGGGTATTTTCTACCTGGAAAAATTGAATGCAACAATACCTCACCAACCATATTAACCCCTTTGGCCTAAGGATCCAGATTTTCCCCACGATGGAGAACATCGGATCCAAGTTCAAAAGGGAATGGGAGGATAACCTCTCCACATGCTCCAATAAGATGATGTTACTCCTTATAGAGGAATACAAGACCACCATCACACAAATAGACAGAGAACTGGAACCCCTCTACGCCAAACTATCTACCTTGAAGACCCATGCCCAATATAATCAACAAGATAAAGAACTCAATGAACATCTAGAACGGTTTAACCGCAATATTTTAATAAAAAAAGAAAACAAATTCCTTAGGGACTCAAAGGCCTTCCAGGAACTTAAAGCCTATCACTGGAAGAGCCCTCACCCCAGAAACAGACTTTATCCCAAAACCAAATATAACACTCAGGACCCCGGTTTCTCTGATGCATCCTCCGTATCATCCACTTCCTCCCGCAAACCATTCCATCACAACAAGTCAAGGAAAAACAAGAGAGACTCACAAGGTAACAGTTCCCAGGAAAAATCACACAAAATACGTATCACAGAACCTATGCCAGATAGACATGACACCTCTATACCCTACAGTAACCCTGCCCCCTCTTCCAGTTTTCAATCTGAAACTAACACCCTGCTTCCTAGGATTGTATCTCTAGGTACCAAGGCACCACCATTACAAGTCCACCCTGATAATCGCAGCGGTGGACCTCCTCCGAACTCCGAACCACTCTGACTCTTGGATCAGGTAAGGTCTGAATCCCTTCCCACCATTGATTACACCACAGATAACCTCAATGTCATTAACTTGTCATCTTACCCTCTATCAGATTTACAGACAAAAGTTCTGGCCAAAGGTTTGAACTTCTGTCCTAACCAGAACTTAGACCAATTTGAGGTTATCAAGGACATTCAACTTTTCGCCAGAAAATTAATACTTAAACAAATGTACACTAAAGAGACACCCAGTAAACCTAATTTTGAGCAACACGAACTCAAAGCTCTTGACACCCTTGCTGAACTCCTTGAGGAGAACGACACACCAGATCTAATTGAACGTATTGATTTGGAACAGTTGCTTGGCCGTTTTGATCAATCGGACCTTCCTCCTCCCCCACCATGTACACTCAAAAACAAATCTGACAAATTTCCCAGCCTCAATACCAACTCCAATGTTGCCGCCTTTGTGAAACTCGTCACCAGGGACATCTGCAGAATAAAATCCTCAGACTCTAGAAAGGATAACTTGACGAGACCCAAACGTGAGGCTCTTCGCCTACTCAAGGACCACCCCACTATAACCATTAAACCCTCCGACAAGGGAGGGAACATTGTGGTTATGGACAATGAGTTGTACATCAACATGTGCACTCAAATACTTGACAACCATGACTGGTACTGCAAGATACCGGCAATCAAACTTGAAAGATATCACAGAGAGTTTTACAGCTTGGTTGACCACGCCTACAGTGAGGGCGTTATCAACAAAGCTGAATGGGACTTTCTACGCACCCCACACCCACGTACCTCCACATTTTATGCCCTACCCAAGGTACACAAAAGCCTCACATGCCCACCTGGGAGACCCATCATTTCGGGCAACGGCTCTCACGGAACGACTCAGTCAATTCATAGATGGATACTTACGCCCCCATGTCCTTAAACTCCCCAGTTACATCCGGGATACTCCACATCTCTTACAGAACATCGATGGCCTCTGCGTCCCTCCCGAGTCAGTACTCGTGGCAGTGGATGTGGAGGCCCTCTACAGCTCCATACCACATGACAAAGGCCTTTCCTGCATACGACATATCCTTTCCCTCAATAGCCAGTACAATCACAAGACCAACGAGTTCCTACTAGCAGCACTCGAATTCACTCTCACCCACAACTTCTTCACATTCAATGGCTCCCACTACCTCCAGGTGCAGGGCATGGCGATGGGGACCTCATGTGCCCCGTCGTACGCCAACCTGTACCTGGGGGAGTGGGAGCACATGGTGCAGGAATCTGTGCACCTCGCCCCATACATGGAGAATGTCGTCATGTGGTATCGCTACATTGACGACATTCTCCTAGTGTGGAACGGGCCCACATCTCTAATACCTTTATTCCTTCACTCACTCAACAAGAATAACTTTAATCTATCATTCACCATGACCTGGGACCCTAAGTCAATCACATTCCTTGATGTTACCATCTACAAGGATAGTGAGGGCTCCCTCAGTACTAGTCTTTTTAGGAAATCCTCAGCCGGCAACTCCATACTTCATGCCAGCAGTTTTCACCCCCGGCCACTCATAGCCTCTATCCCATATAGTCAGTACCTTCGTACTAGAAGAAATTGTACTGATGATATAACTTTCATCAAAGAAGCCAAAATCCTACAAACACGACTACGCGCCAGAGGTTATTCTAATTCCTGCCTCAAAAAAGCGTATAGGAGGGTCTGGGCCAGAACACGCAATGACATACTTTATAATCCTTCAACCAAAAAAAATCTCAGATCCCAACCAATCTCCATCATCACTAGGTTTTCCAACCAACATATGGCCATCAAAAAAGTCATATCCAGGTATTGGCACATGCTTACCATGGATCCATCCATTGGCCCTTTTGTACCCCCTACACCAGCTTTCACCTACAGACGAGCTGGCTCCCTTCGAGACCAACTGGTCGGCAGTGAGTTCAAAGGCAGTGGCAAACACGACCCATGTAAAAACAAAGGCACTTTTATGTGTGGCGGATGCAACTACTGCAGGTTTCTTAATACTTCCAAACACATCACCCTGCCCAATGGCGAACTCTTCAAACCCAGACACTACGCCAATTGCAAAACATGTGGGGTAGTTTATCTGCTCACATGTGAATGCACGTGTTTCTACATAGGGAAAACCATCCAAGAGTTCTGGCGCAGGGCTTACAGACATATTACTGCCATGCAGACCTGCAACCCGAACTTACCCCTGGGGCGCCATGTCACAAACATACATGAGGGCATCTGCCCAAAATTTTGGTTCATTATCCTTGATCGTGTACACACCGGTATACGGGGAGGAGATATGAACAAAACACTTTTGCAATTGGAACAGAGGTGGATTTTTAGACTCAGAGCCACCCAGCCCCCCGGGTTAAATACGTGTATATCTTTTAGACCTTTCCTGGAGGGCTTCTCGTCAGGGGGCTCCGAATGGGAGCCCGATGAGACTCCCTCCTAAAAGGGGGGGGTTGGCGGGGGGGGGGGACCCGGTCCCCGTCCCCGTCCCCCTTTTTTTTTTTTTTTTTTTCTCCTTTTTTCCTTTTTGAACATTTTTGTACATATTTGTATATACTGTATATAGCAGGTGTCGTTATTTTTCTTGGCTTATATCCACAAGGATATACTGTGTACTTTACTTTATTATTATATATATATATATATATATATATATATATATATATATATATATATATATATATATATATATATATATATATATATATATATATATATATATATATATATATATATATATATGTTACATATGGCATATATGGTATTTTAAGTATTTACTGTTTTCTCATTAATTACCATCCTCATCTCTCCTCGTTACCAACATCTCTCTCTGCCTTCACTCTCACCAATTTATTTCTTTATTCCCCTGTCCATATCGTGGCTAACCTTTCTTCTCTACTCTGATCTTCTCTTGCTGTGTGCAGTCCTGTATGTATCTCCTGACATCCTACCCACTGCCTGGTCTGTCCTGCCCCTCCTCTCCATGCCACGGGGCTGTCCCTCTCCGGCGCGTGCCGCCGGGTCTTCCCCACTCGGCACGGGGGGGCCGCCCGACGCGACTCTGTTGCGTCGGGCGGCGTTCTCGTAACCAGGAGGGGCTGGATCATCACTCGGTCCGGCTTCCCCTGACTCCCGCGCTGCGGGCCTTCGGCGCAGGTCTCGGTCCCACCCCACCCCCTGTGATGTACACCATCGCGCCGGGGGACACACGTCACCGCGCCCGGAGGCTTGTTTACACTCCGGGTCGCGGTGTCAAATGGGGCCGGCGCGTGCGCCCCAGGCTCGGGGGGCGTCTACTTTTCCACCCATTGGCCGCGCCTGTGACCTATCACGGGCGCGGCCGCGCCATATGAACGGGCGTCCATTTTCTCTCAATCTCACGGCGTCCTCGGCTGCAGCACGCTGACCTCCAGTCTACACTCGGGACCCCTCCAGGTATGACCACAACTCTTGGCGTCCGGGCCCCCCCCCAGGGACCCACCTAGCTCACTGTCCTTCTTTCAATTATTGCAGACAGGACCCTGCCAGGATCCCCGGGTCGGAAACCTCCGATTTATCCTTCACTACTGCATTGCCTGGACCATCCCTTGATTGGCATCACTCCCTCCCCCCTGCTTTCAGCATCGGGGACTCCCTTATTCTAGGGATCATCCAGCGGGGGTTAGTATACCCGGCCACCCTGGACCCTGGCTTTCTCGCCTACATACCACTTACAGGCCCATTCAGGTACTTTTTACTTATTATTCTTTGTTGGGCATTACCTTTTATTGGGCTATCATGCTCCTTGGGGTCCTTTTGCACTATTAACAACCACTATATACACCTCCTTGCCCCTTCATCAAAAAACCCCCCCTTTTTTCCTACTTTTTGCTCCCTACAGATTGGAGCCTCTCAGGATTATTCTTTACTACTGGTGGTTTTCTCTGACGCCCTCTGTTGGGGAAGTTCCTCCTGGCGGCCGCGCCGTGGGGAACACACAAGCCTTGCGAGCTGTGGACTGGGATCAGGACATACCTTTATGTTCAGCAGTGTCACGTCCCCTTCAGACCCCCGATCTTTCCCTTTGTTTTAATATATGGATGCAGCATTAGACATATGCCCTTCAAGCAATACTTTATGGTCAGTATTTTACTGGTTTCCCTTCTATATATACATATATATAATGTACACTTGCATTTTGACCATGACTTCTCTCATGTTTATATATATATATGTTGTTTATAATACCCTCACAATTGGTTTATCATTGTTCTCTTAATTTATAGACATATCCTTTGCTTGCCGATTCCAATCTGATACCCCTGAGGAAGAGTATATATCTCGAAACGCGTCGGGTACTCCCCGCATATGTGTTCCATGTGTATTGGAGTTTTATGATTGTGAATTGTTTGCACTGGCATTTGTATTGCTATTTTTTTGTATGTATTACGTATGCTGCATATGTACCCTTATGTGCCACAGACCCCTTTAATTATATATACTAATAATAAACACTTTATCATACCTAATTCTACATTTTCCATACTCTTTATGACCCATGAGTAGGTGTTCCCTTTAAAAGTCCCGCTAGAGGATCAATTTCCATGTAGCCATTTTGGAAAGTAGACACCCCAAGCTATTTGCTGAGAGTCATGTCTAGTCCATGGAATATTTTATATTGTGACACAAGTTGCGGGAAAGAGACACATTTTTTTTTTTTTTTTTGCACAAAGTTGTCACTAAATGATATATTGCTCAAACATGCCATGGGAATATGTGAAATTACACCCCAAAATACATTCTGTTGCTTCTCCTGAGTACGGGGATACCACATGTGTGAGACTTTTTGGGAGCCTAGCTGCGTACGGGACCCCGAAAACCAAGCACCGCCTTCAGGCTTTCTAAGGCCGTAAATTTTTGATTTCACTCTTCACTGCCTATCACAGTTTCGGAGGCCATGGAATGCCCAGGTGGCACAAAACCCCCCAAATGACCCCATTTTGGAAAGTAGACATCCCAAGCTATTTGCTGAGAAGTATAGTGAGTATTTTGCAGACCTCACTTTTTGTCACAAAGTTTTGAAAATTGAAAAAAGAAAAAAAAAATGTTTTTTCTAGTATTTCTTCATTTTCAAAAACAAATGAGAGCTGCAAAATACTCACCATGCCTCTCAGCAAATAGCTTGGGGTGTCTACTTTCCAAAATGGGGTCATTTGGGGGGGGGTTGTGCCACCTGGGCATTCCATGGCCTCCGAAACTGTGATAGGCAGTGAAGAGTGAAATCAAAAATTTACACCCTTAGAAATCCTGAAGGCGGTGATTGGTTTTCGGGGCCCCGTACGCAGCTAGGCTCCCAAAAAGTCCCACACATGTGGTATCCCCGTACTCAGGAGAAGCAGCTAAATGTATTTTGTGGTGCAATTCCACATATGCCCATGGCCTATGTGAGCAATATATCATTTAGTGACAACTTTGCGCAAAAAAAAAAAAAGTGTCACTTTCCCGCAACTTGTGTCAAAATATAAAATACTCCATGGACTCAACATGCCTCTCAGCAAATAGCTTGGGGTGTCTACTTTCCAAAATGGGGTCATTTGGGGGGGTTTGTGTCATCTGGGCATTTTATGGCCTTCAAAACTGTGATAGGTAGTGAGGAGTGAAATCAAAAATTTACGCCCTTAGAAATCCTGAAGGCGGTGATTGGTTTTCAGGGCCCCGTACGCGGCTAGGCTCCCAAAAAGTCCCACACATGTGGTATCCCTGTACTAAGGATAAGCAGCTGAATGTATTTTGGGGTGCAATTCCACATATGCCCATGGCCTGTGTGAGCAATATATCATTTAGTGACAACTTTTTGTAATTTTTTTTTTTTGTCATTATTCAATCACTTGGGACAAAAAAAATAATATTCAATGGGCTCAACATGCCTCTCAGCAATTTCCTTGGGGTGTCTACTTTCCAAAATGGGGTCATTTGGGGGGGGTTGTACTGCCCTGCCATTTTAGCACCTCAAGAAATGACATAGGCAGTCATAAACTAAAAGCTGTGTAAATTCCAGAAAATGTACCCTAGCTTGTAGACGCTATAACTTTTGCGCAAACCAATAAATATACGCTTATTGACATTTTTTTTTTACCAAAGACATGTATACATTGTGGCCTAAATGTATGACTAAAATGGAGTTTATTGGATTTTTTTATAACAAAAAGTAAAAAATTTTTTTTTTTCCAAATTTTTGGTCTTTTTCCGTTTATAGCGCAAAAAATAAAAACCGCAGAGGTGATCAAATACCATCAAAAGAAAGATCTATTTGTGGGAAGAAAAGGACGCAAATTTTGTTTGGGTACAGCATTGCATGACCGCGCAATTAGCAGTTAAAGTGACGCAGTGCCAAATTGGAAAAAGTCCTCTGGTCTTTAGGCAGCCAAATGGTCCGGGGCTGAAGTGGTTAAAGTCCTGCCATGCTCCATTCCCAAAATGATGCATCCACCACGTGAGAAAATGTACTCACCAGATAATGTTGACTCTTCTACCCTACAGTAAGGAAAGTCTGCTGGGCTTAAAGGTCTTTTATTGGGGACCTGTCCCACTAAGGTATCCTTCAATGGCTCCCACTGGTGCAAGGTACCTCCAATGGTGGTTCATGAGCTCCGCAACAATTTAGGTATATAACAAATGGTGTGAAATCCTTTTGGCATTTATTCTTTATAAGGTATTTCACAGATTAAAACAATTCGTAGTATAAAGGTAAAAAAGAAAACAAAAAAATGCCACTATAATATTGCAGAATGGTCTCTGTTAATAGTAACCGACTCTGCCGGTTAGGTTACCTGGCGTTACCTGGTGTGTGTTCCACACTCTGGGCTGGAAGTGACGCATCATCAAAGTGCAACGTTTTCAAAAGCCCCTTCAGTTTGAGGGCATGTGGTTTGGTATGGTTCAGGGGGGGTGCTCGCTCGTCCCCCCCTTTTCTGATCTGCCGGGCTGCATGCTCAGATAAGGGTCTGTTATAGATTTTTGGGGGCCCCACTCCACACAAACTTTTTTAAATGTTTATACTGCCAGGCAATGCCGCCATTTTTTTCTTTACATTCATCTGTCAGTGGGGAAGCCAGCTGACAGATGATGAGTCATGGCTTCCCGGCCCGCTGCCTAACAACCAGCTATTCCTCACACAGAGTTTGAATAGTTTTTCGACCGATCCAATTTCTAATCATTCTGAAAAGTTGGAATTCATTAGAAAACTAATTAACAGAGTTCAACGAAATTCGTTACTATTTCATTCAGATACATCCGAATCTCTGAATAACCAAAAAGTCATCCGAATTTGTATTTGAACAAATTGCACATGTCTACTGTTTGCAGTCATTGATATACCTTGCAGTCTTTTCAATCCAGTCTTTATGTATGTGTTTTTAAAGGGTACTCTGATTCTAACCTGACAACTTTCCTACCCAGCTCTTGATACTTTGGTTGCTTCTGCCTCTTTGTGTTTACCCTGACAACAATCTCATTGAATTCTTGTTCACTTGTTGCCCTGCTCCCACTATTGTACCACTTGTTTTTCATGTTTCTATATAGGCCTTGTTACCTTTACTTTACTTTATTTGGTTATTTCCTGTCTCTGGTTCTTTTTCACTATTTGATCGCTTTCATCTTAATAAAAAACTCTGCATACAGTGTGCGGTACTAATTCAACCTCTTTAGTTCCAAATATGCTGAAGCTTGCTTCAATTCCAAATATGCAGATACTTGCTACGTTCTCACCTAATTTCAGGCTTTCATTTAATTTAGACATATGCAGTTCGCTTAGTTCCGAATCTAAATTGGGACAAATTTTCTATTATTCAGAAATATGGATATATCCGAATTTCCGAAATTACAAAAGTAATGTGTATAAATGAATACAAAATAATGAAACTAAAATTTCGAATTTGGATAATTTTTGAATTGTTTTCACATCAAATTTGAATTTCAGAAGAGAATAAAATAGAATAGAAGATAAAGGAATACATCGAAAATAATAGAATAGAAAATCAAAGAATAAAATAGAATAGAGCAAAACAGAACAGAATACAAAATAAAAGAATGGAAAAAATAGAATAGAAAATAAAGAGATAGAATAAATAATAAAAGAATGGAATATAAAAGAATAGAATAGAATAGAATTGAAAAGAATATTATTGAAAATGAAATAAAAGAAGAGAAAAGAATAGAAAAAAACAATAGAATAGAATAAAATAGACTATAACCTTCTTCCGAAATTCGAATTTTGAATATAATGAATTCAAATTCACATCAAATTTGAATTTCAGAAGAGAATAAAATAGAATAGAAGATAAAGGAATACATTGAAAATAATAGAATAGAAAATCAAAGAATAAAATAGAATAGAGCAAAACAGAACAGAATACAAAATAAAAGAATGGAAAAAATAGAATAGAAAATAAAGAGATAGAATAAATAATAAAAGAATGGAATATAAAAGAATAGAATAGAATAGAATAGAATTGAAAAGAATATTATTGAAAATGAAATAAAAGAAGAGAAAAGAATAGAAAAAAACAATAGAATAGAATAAAATAGACTATAACCTTCTTCCGAAATTTGAATTTTGAATATAATGAATTCAAATTAGAATAGAACAGAAAAGAATAGAATAGAATAGAATAGAATAGAATAGAAAAAAACAATAAAATAAAATGAAATAAAATAGAAAGAATGTAATCTTCTTCCAAAATTCAAAATTCGAATAGTAGAAATTTGAATTTGAATAGAACAGAAAATAATATATTCAAATTGAATAAAAAATAAAAGAAAAGAATAGAATAAATTTGAATAGACTAGAAAATGAAATAATAGAAAAGAATAGATTAGAATAGAACAGAAAATAAAATAATAGATTAGAATAGAATAAAATAAAAATAAATAATAGACTAGCAAAAACAATAGAATAAAATAAAAAGAATATATTCCTCTGAAATTCGTGTTTCGAATAGAATAAATTCAAAGTTGAATATAATAGAAAATAATAGATTAGAATGGAACAGAATAGAAAAGAAAGGAAAAGAATAGAAATGGAAAAGTATAAAATAGAATAGAAAGCAACAGAATAGAAAATGAAATAATAGAAAATAAGAGAAAAAACAATAGCATAGAACAGAATAAAATATAAATAATATAATCTTCTTCTGAAATTTGAATTTCAAAAATAATATATTAGAATTAGAATAGAACAGAGAAGAATAGATTAAAATAGTATAGAAAATAAAAGAAAATAATAGAATGAATGTTAATTCAAATAGAATAGAAAATTAATAAATAGAACATAATAGATTAGAATAGAATAGAAAATAATAGAAAAGAATACAAAAGAATATTACCTTCTGCAGAAATTCGTATTTTGAATAGAATACATTTGAAGTTGAATACAATAGTAAAGAATAAATTACAATAAAACAGAAAAGAAAAGACAATAATAAAATAGAATAGAATAGAAAAGAATAGGATTGAAAATGAAATAATAGACTATAATAGAATAGAATAGAAAGAAAACAATAGAATAGAAGAGAATAAAATGGAAAGAATATAACCTTCTTCTGAAATTTGAATTTTGAAAAGAATAAATTTGAATAGAATAGAAAATAATAGATTAGAATAGAATAGAAAAGAACAGAATATAAAACGAAATAATAGAAAAGAATAGAATAGAATAAAACAATAGAATAGAATAACACAATATAGAATTAATATAATCTTTTTCCGAAACTCCAATTTTAAATAAAATAAATTCAAATTTGAATAGAATTGAAAATAATAGATTAGAATAGAATAGAAAAGAAAAGAATAGAATAGAATAGAATAGAATAGAATAGAATAGAAAAAAAACTATAGAATAGAATAAAATAGAAATAATATAATCTTCTTCAGAAATGTGAAATTGAATAGAACAGAAAATAATAGTTTAAAATAGAATAGAAAATAAAAGAAAATAATAGAATACATTTGAATTTGAATAGAATAGAAAATGCAATAATAGAAAAGAATAGATTAGAATATAATAGAAAATAAAAGAATAGAATAGAATAGAAAAAAATGAATAGAAAATGAAATAATGGAAAAGAATAGAGTAGAAATAAACAATAGAATGGAAGAGAATAAAATAGAAAGAATATAACCTTCTTCAGAAATTTGAATTCCTATTAGAATAAATTTAAATTTGAATAGAAAAGAATAGATTAGAATTGAATAGAAAATAAAAGGACAGGGAAGTGATAGTGGACAGAGCCCACCACCTTCCAAAACCAAAATTCCTGCCTGAAAAGGTCCCCAGAGATTTTATCGCTCGTGTCCACTTCTTCCACGTCAAAGACGAAGTCATGCATTTCAATAAGAGAAACCAACCTCTCCCTAGTCCCTAAAGAAAAGAGAAACAAGGGCGCACCAGCCTTGTGCATTATCTTTTAAAACATTTATTGAATAAAAAATAGTAAAAAGAAACAACTCACAAGCAATTGGTAGAGGAGGCACAACATAAAGGTGCACCGACAAGCAGCATGCGACTTAGGATGAGCGAAACCTTCCAAGGATTGTGGAGGAACGCACAGGCATCACAATCAGCTAACGCGTTTCGAAGGGAACATCCCTTCTTCATCAGACGTTCCCTTCGAAATGCGTTAGCTGATTGTGATGCCTGTGCGTTCCTCCACGATCCTTGGGAGGTTTCGCTCATCCTAAGTCGCATGCTGTTTGTCGGTGCACCTTTATGTTGTGCCTCCTCTACCAATTGCTTGTGAGTTGTTTCTTTTTACTATTTTTTATTCAATAAATGTTTTAAAAGATAATGCACAAGGCTGGTGCGCCCTTGTTTCTCTTTTCTTTCAGTTTCTACTAGGTTCCCCCATCCTTGAGGGCAGCAAGGCCTTGGTTGACGTACTATTTATATGGTGATCCACCTGTGCGCAGGAGTCGTTTTTTCTTCTTTTTTGCTACTTTTCTCCCTAGTCCCTACTCTGCCATAACCATATTTGCAGACCTGTTGCAACATACCATAATGGCATGCAGGAAACTGACTACACTTACCAAACTGCTCCAAAACCACAAAATCCCATACTCATGGGGCTTCCCCACAAAAATCCTCATAACAAAAGACCGAACTCATGTCATCATGACAATTGAAGACGGGTTGGCCCTGGCCAGGAGATGGAATCTGCTACCAGAAGACTCCGACGATCATCCCTCTAAATTCCCACCACACAGATTGTCTCCAGAATGGCAAGCACCATAATCTCATCACTATCACTACCTTTCAGAAGCATGCATACAAACTACCTTGGTTTTCATTAATAGCAGGATGTCTGTTCTAGGTTTTTGGGAACTATATCCCCCTCAAATCATTGCAAAAGTTTTTGCACTTAGTGAACTTATTCACCTTTTTATGTTTTTGTTTTTGTTTCTAATTTTGATTGTTTTCTATGTTCCAACTGTACCTGAGGCGCACTGTGAAGAATCCACCTCAATTCTGCACTGGCTATCCATTGATGAGGACTTCACCTTTACAAATCTATACTGGCTGTCTATTCCTGATCCAACAACGCAACAATTGTTACTAAAGGGAAAACCAACAACCCTCAATATCTTATTAATACAGTACTCATGACACTGTCAATTGTTTCTATGAACGTTCACGGTCTAAATAGCCCGTTCAAACGAAGCTCTATATGGAAGGAAATGGATACACTTAAAAAGATGAACTCTGCGCTCAAGAGACTCATTTCATGACAAATAAACAACCTAAATGCTCCCATAGAGCTATTCCACATATATTCACCGCCACAGCACCGGTAAAAAAAAGAAGGGTGCTGATAGCAGTCAAGCATTCCATCGCATTTAAATTGCATTATGTAATCTGTGACCCTAATAGAATATTTATAATCCTGACATGCGACATGAACAACACGACCTATACCTTAGTAAACCTCTACGCACCTAATAGAGGTAAAGCAGCATTCCTGAGATCCTTAATTAAAGGGTGGATAAAGTCCAAAAAGGCTCACTGCTCTTATGTGGGGATTTCAATAGTGTGGTAAACAAAAAAATTAACTGTTCACAGGCGCATGCTCGGTGGCTCCATGAGCGGTCGCACGTTCTGAGAGCTCCGCTCCGCTCCAGCCTCTAATCTCCGCCACAGCCATCAATAGCGGAGGAACCTGCCGATCGGGCCCCCACGATCCACCCAAAAGACCCGAGGGACCCCCCGTATGACGGGGGGCTCTGCCAAACGGGATTTATCCTGACATCTCAGTCCCGGACCTCCGAACATGGCCCCCGCTAAAATGGCAGCCGCCAGCACAGCTCGAGGCCTAACACTGCATCCGGAGGAATCCTTGGAAGATTTTTCACCACTGCCCTCACACAAAGAAGGGATGCATCTCCAAACAGTGAGTAACCCACAGGATGAACTATTATCCCCCTCCACCTCAGACTGTATGAACTCCAGGCCCTTGGATAGGCCCCCCTCACTCCAATGGATAATTGCAATTACATCCCGGCCCTCCCTGGAGCTCACACAGGGTCCCCTGCCCCTATTCCCACAGACTTTTCATCTTTAATGGAGACTTTCTGAAATATGCTTTCCAGGGGTCTTGCTGACACTGCCTCACAAATCACTTCCACAATACAGGCTGACCTGCACCATCTGGGAGCCAGAATTGAAGCGATCAAAGCTAAGACCGATCAAACTGTTGCCATTGCCAATCAGAATACTGACAGGATACATGACTTACACGAACAGCTAGATATGGCGTTCTCAAAACTTGACGATCTCGAAAATAGATCGCGCAGGTATAACTTCAGTCTGAGAGGCCTTTCTGAGTCGTTCAAGGATACAGACAAAATTGTTCGCTCTTTCATCAAAAATCTGATTCCTGACATACCAGATTATAGGCTGGAACTAGATCGAGCACACAGGGCCCTCCAACCTCCTCGCCAAGACGGTTTGCCCAGAGACATAGTGGTGAAACCCCACTTTTTCAGAGTCAAAGAGGAAGTCATGCATAAAGCCAGGGAAGCTGAAAACCTCTCCATCCAAGGACACCCCATTCAAATTTTTGCGGATCTCTCCCCCTACACAATACAACGACGAAGATCTTTGAAACTCTCATCCTGTCTCAAAAATCGATCACTTACAGATGGTCATTTCCATTCCATCTAAATTTTGCCTACTTAAACAAATCCTACAGCTTCACGAACTTTTGGTGACGGAGAACATTTGCTGCTTCAACTGGGACTTATTTCTCACTCTCCAACATCTGCTTTGGCTTTGGATCCCAGAACCCCAAACTCTGCGAAAAGACCACCACCAACGAGCCCCATCCAACCCTTATGGCACAAGCAACAAGCTAAGAGATCTAAGCCTGTAATCAACCTTGTTCACCCTTTCTTTGACGTTATCATCAGACAGTGGGACATTGACTCTCCACGTCCCCCTTACCCTTCTGGCAGGGTTTGGGCCTGTCTTACGTCTGATGGTGTAACGCCGTCATTTTGCCTCACTTCTCCACCAAACTCTTATATTTTCTGATCCCCCCCCCCCCTTGAATGGTTATGTCCTCCACTTTTTTCCTCCAAATAATTTTATTTATCTGTTTTATTTTTGGCGGAATGGCTGGAGTGGCTGCACTTCGCCTCCACCTGTCTCGGAGTGGCATTTTTCCCCCACTCGGAGACTGCACCACAACCCCCCTGTTTGGGGTTCTGTTTTTGGGAAAAACTTGCGGGGGGGTGGCACGATGCCCCTTCCTCCTGCAAGGGAACTTAGGTTGCTCTTACGCAGCATGATGATTACCTGTTTTAATATTTTTCACATTATTCTTGACATGTCCTGTCTCTTCTCCTCAGGTACGGCTTCCTTCTCCCCTCTTCTTCTCCTCTCCCGCCTCTCCCTAGGGTCACTCAGATGCCCAACAACACGTCTACAGTCTAGGCTCCAAAATTCTAAGGCTATGGGGGCTTGGACACCTAACCAAATTATGAAGATTAAGGTAAGCACTTTTAGTATGATGCGTATATCCCCCCCTCTGGTCCGTGCATTCTGACACACTCACTCCCCCCCCTTTTTATTGCTACGCACAATGTCCAAGGGTTAAACTCCCCAGTTAAGAGACGAAAACTATTTAATCACTACAAATAACAAAAGGTCGCAGTCCTTTTACTACAGGAAACACATTTCCCGTCCTCTTACAACCCCTCCTTCTTACATGGGAACTATCCCCAGTTTTTCCTTTCCAAAGCTGAAAACAAAACTAAGGGGGTAGCCATCTGTTTTGCAAAACACCTTAAGTTTTCCCCCACTGATGTCATTAAAGACCAAGCAGGCAGGTTTATCTTAGTAAAAGGCACTATCGAGGGAGCCCAGTACTCCTTCATATCTTATTATGTCCCAAACAAAGGTCAGGCTTCCTTTTTTTCCGCTATGATGTCCACACTAGGCCCGCAACTGGAGGGGAAAATAATCATGGGTGTAGACACAAATCTCCCTTTTGATCTCTCTCTGGACAAATCTGGGCCAGGCCCCTTTCGGTCTAGGAAACCTCCAAAACAGAGTACTAAGATAGCCTCCACGCTGTGTTCCCTTGGCCTTGTGGACATTTGGAGAGAAATGAATCCCAGATCCAAAGACTACACACACTATTCGGCCCCCTATCATCTTCACACTAGAATTGATCATATCTTTATTCAATCCCACTGCATCCCCTCGGCTATCAGAGCAGTCATCAGAGACACCTCCATCTCAGATCACTCTATGGTCCTTTTATATATGCAACATTCTCACAACCCTTGCAAAAAATTCATATGGAGCCTTAATGAAGGGCTTTTAAGCGATCAAGTCCAATGCACGATCTTAGCGCAGGAAATACAAGCATACTTCCGACTAAATAATACTGGGGAGGTCTCCCCGGAAACATTGTGGGCAGCCCACAAAGCAGTTCTCAGAGGGAAGATTATCCAAATCACCTCCCGCCTTAAAAAAGAACGTACAGTAAACGTCAACAACCTCCAGATAAAATTCCATTCCCTGAGCAAGGCCCATAAAAGGAACCCCACTAGGGAATCTCTGGAAGCCTTGGAATCGACTCGGACATCCCTAAACCTAGCACACACCACCAAAGCTGAGAAACACCTTCGATGGTCAGGAGCTCGTTTCTACTATCAGACAGATAAAATAGGAGCTAAATTAGCAGCCAAACTCTCACCACGACCTCGATCGTTCACCTTCCCCAAAATACGAACTCGAACGTGGGAACTCTCACAAAATCCACGCCGCATCATGGAAACATTCCAGGATTTCTACACCTCGTTATATAAAAAAGAGCAGTCAGCCCCCCATCCCCCCATAGCAGATTTCCTGAACAATCTCTCTCTTCCAAAATTATCCTCTGAGCATTTGGAGCTCCTGGATGAACCGATTTCGGAATCCGAAGTTCTCAGGGTGATTAAACAGCTTAAACAAAACTCAGCACCGGGTCCAGATGGTTTTTCCGTCGGGTATTACAAAAAATTCGCCCCTATCTTAGCCCCATATTTGGTCAGGTTTTTCAACTCTCTCAGGTCTGGTTCTCCCTTGGATAAAGCCCTAAACCTTGCATTCATATCGGTCATTCCTAAACCTGGTAAAGATACCTCTTTGGTCTCCAATTACCGACCTATCTCCTTAATCAACAATGATCTAAAAATTTTAACAAAAATTCTATCTAATAGACTAGCATCTTGCATAGCTCTTTATATTCATAAGGACCAGGTGGGCTTTATCCCGGGGAGACAAGGACCTGATCAGATTAGAAGAGCAGTTGACATCATTTCCCTTCTCAATTCCCACTAGGATGGAGGACCCCAACAAAAAGGCTACTTGTTATCAATCGACCTGTAAAAAGCTTTTGATACAGTAACCTGGCCATACCTATTTATGCCCCGTAAACACGGTCGGATTTTCCGATGGAAAATGTCCGATTGGAGCATGTTGTCGGAAATTCCGACCGTGTGTGGGCTCCATCGGACATTTTCCATCGGATTTTCCGACACACAAAGTTGGAGAGCAGGAGATAAAATTTTCCGACAACAAAATCCGTTGTCGGAAATTCCGATCGTGTGTACACAAATCCGACGGACAAAGTGCCACGCATGCTCAGAATAAATAAAGAGATGAAAGCTATTGGCCACTGCCCCATTTATAGTCCCGACGTACATGTTTTACGTCACCGCGTTTAAAACGATCGGATTTTCCGTCAACTTTGTGTGACCGTGTGTATGCAAGACAAGTTTGAGCCAACATCCGTCGGAAAAAATTCTAGGATTTTGTTGTCGGAATGTCCGAACAAAGTCCGACCGTGTGTACGGGGCATTAGTGTCTTGGAGCGTTGGGGCTTTGGTCCACACTTCTTGGGCATATTACGAGCCCTGTATTCTGGCCCACGTGCACAGGTCAGACTGCAGGGCTACTACTCTGAACCCCTAGCTATAGAAAAGGGCACCAGGCAAGGGTGTCCTCTTTCCCCCCTCCTTTTTGCTATAGCAATGGAGTCCCTGGCTATTGCTATTAGAACTCACCCTGATATTAAGGGGGTGGTCTGTGGTAAACAAGAGCACAAATGCGCTCTTTTTGCTGATGATCTGCTGCTTTTTGTAACTTCTCCTCTGATATCTACCCCTAACATTTTCTCCCTGCTTGACAAATTTGGCGAAATATCTGGCCTTCGCGTTAATGTCTCCAAATCATCAGCTTTAAACATTACGGTTCCCCCAATATTCTAAGCAGCTTACAAAACCATTTCCCGTTCTCCTGGTGCTCGTCGTCCCTTCCTTACTTAGGGGTCAATCTCTCCGCTAGTATAGCTTCCCTCTACTCCTCCAATTACCCAGTCATATTCTGTAAATTGGCCTTAGACCTCTCTAATTGGGATAAGCATAACCTCTCCTGGCTAGGCCAAATTAATGCAGTCAAAATGACCCTCCTCCCCCGCATACTTTATTTATTTAGGTCATTACCTATCCTTATCCAGAAGTCACAAATACGGACACTCCAATCCAAAATTCTACAATTCATATGAGGTTCCAAGGGCAGACCTTGCTCGAAGAACATCCTATTTAGGCTTAAATCGCAAGGGGGTCTAGCCTTACCCAACATCTGGTGGTATTACCAAGCCGCTCAGTTGGCCCAGATCTCCATTGTGTATTCAAGGGGCCCAAAACCAGATTGGGTATCAATGGAACGTCAAGCAGTCCCTCTCCACACTATTGACTTTTTGATTTGGTCTCCGACTAAGCTTAGGCCGCCCATTTTAGCCCCCACGCTTTCCCATTCATTGGCTCTGTGCGACAGATTACATAGAAATCCCTCCCTGATCTCTGCTCTTAGACCCCTAACACATATATTTCATAACCCCGACTTTCCGCCGGGAATGAACATTTTAGCGTTTAGCTGGTGGCTGAATAAAGGCTTACTTAGAATAGGAAACTACTTCACCTCCACAGGTCCTTTATCTTTTGCATTCTGCACCAGTAAGCTTGAGATGCCTCCTGCTGAACGTTTCCGATATATACAAATACAACACTTCCTTCAGTCCATTTGGCCAAATAAACCGGATCCTCCCAAGGTCACTAATTATGAATCATGGTGTTCGAGTGCCACGGATCAGAGAGGGGGGATCTCCATCATTTATGCCTCCCTAGCTTCGGTTGTGTCTAAGCCTCCTTATGCCATGTCCTGGGAAAAGGACCTTGATATTTCCTGGGAACAGGACAAATGGTTCTCCTGCTTTCAACGCTCCTTCAAAGGAATTTTAAATATCTCTCTGATTGAGGCCAGCCTTAAGATATTCACCCGTTGGTACAGGGTCCCCTCCCTTCTTGCGAAGATATTCCCAGATGCTTCCCCGCTGTGTTTCCGAAAGTTCAATCATATAGGCACAATGTACCATGTTTGGTGGTCTTGCCCACGAATAAGGAGCTTATGGAACAAAGTTTTCTCTGTGATTCGTAAAGTAACAACCTTTCAGATTCCTCAAAATCCAGAGATAGCTCTGCTGAATCTGAAAGTGGATAAGGTGGATAAGTATTCCCAAAAATTGATCTTTTTTATTTTGCTGGGCACCAAAATTACAATAGCATCCTGCTGGAAAAAGCAAATGGTTCCTTTCACAGCGGTGAAGCATAAAATATCCTGGATCATGGCACAGGAAAAGATAGTCAGCATTATACAAGACAAAGCCCAGCTTTTCGAACTTACCTGGGAGCCATGGGCCAAATACTGCCACATCCCCTTATATCCTGGCGCTAGCAACCCTCACTAACTTGTGCTCTGAGTGACTCTATTGCAACCCCTTACCACCTGATAATCTCTTCTCCCCCCTCTTTTTCTCTCCCTCTTTTTGTCACCCTATTTTCCCTTCTTCCTATCTCACTGACCCATACTGGGTCTTCTAAGTTTTAGTCAATCCTGAGGTTTTCATAGTACAATACATTGGCAGTGTAGGGAGCTACCTCATTGCTACTAAGGCTCATCGGATTCCATGTACTTTGAGCTTCTTAGGCCTCCCACCACTCAGTCCCATCTCCCTTAATGATTTAGTGGACACTTGACTATGTTCATTTCTAGTCTTAAGTTTTCAGGTTATCAGTTCAGTTTTGAGTTTTAGGGTGCGCCCTTTTGTGGTGACTTTGTCTGGAGTCGGGGGTTCCGGGGGAGGAGAGGCCCCATGGCCACAGCATGTTCCCTTTTGGGGTGGTTGTGGGTGCTTCTTCTTACCCTTTTCGCCCCGCAGACCCAAGGGTTTTCTGTCAATTTTCTCAGATGCACCTAGTTGCCTCAACAAATTGTTCTCTCTGTCTTATAAATTTGATAAAGTTAGCATGGTTATTGATTTAACTCCGTCTTTCTAATGGGATTTGATATTTCTTGATGTACTTCATGACATGAATATTTTCATCACATAATCTGTTGATCAACGTGGACCGTTTTGCTATGTCTCGCACTTGAAATTCATGTACCTGCTGTTCCCGTCTATCTTCCTTTTTGGAATGTAGGCTACATTTGTACTCATTAAACTTCTAATAAAAATTTATTGAAATAAAAAAAATTAACTGTTCTAGCCCTAGTCCTACAAATAGATATGAGCTACAACCTCTTTTAAATGGAAAAGAACTGTATGACACATGGAGGTGTGTACACTCCTTTGAAAGGGACTTTACCTACTACTCATCCCCTCACCAGGCCTATTCAAGGATTGACCTTATTTTATCAGACTTCATCCTGTTACAAAGAACTCTGTCAGTCACAATCCATTTGATAATGTGGTCAGACCACGCTCCAGTTTCTATAGTATTAAAAGAGCAACATTCGGTCTCTCCTGCTTACCTTTGGAGAAACAATACTGAACTGCTTTCCAATCCTAAGCAAGTTACTAAACTAAACCAGCAGCTTACGGAATGTTTCCACATCAACAACAATGTGGACACTAACATAGCTTCTTTATGGTGTGTCCATAAGGCATTTAGCAGGGGTCTACTTACTCGGGAAGCAGCAAGGTAGAAAAGAAGGAAGGCAAAGCTGTTGAACACCTTATTAGCAAACCTTAAAACTTTAGAAGGACAACATAAACACAATCCCCTAAAATCGAATCTGACCTTTTTATTTGCAGGCAAAAAGTTTGTTTATCACTTATCTCAGTTTATCAGAGATATCTAAGACGGACAAAAACAATGTATTATGTGCAAGGGAACAAGGCAGGTAAACTACTGGCTAATTATATCACAAAAAGACAGCAGCGTACAAAATTGAATAACATTAGAGACCCACATACTGGAAAGGTAGAACATCACCCATCATTAATAGCCAATGCTTTCACAAAATATTATCGAGACCTATATACAGTAATTTCAATCTAGATAAAGATACGCCTTAGCCATCGGCACAGACTATTAACTCCTTTCTCAGTTCAGTGACCCTGCCTACACTGACTGAGGAAAAACTCACTTCACCTTCACCTAACTTAATGCATGAATTTCAGATAAAGAAATTATAGATACCATCCGTAGCCTCCCAAAAAATAAGTCACCTGGCACGGACGGTTTCTCGCCAGAATACTACAAAGCCTTCTCTTAAACCCTAGTCCCTCACTTGGGTACATTGTTCAACAGCGTTGCCATATCTGCCACATTCCCCAAAGAAATGTTACAAGGGACTATTGTTACCCTACCAAGCCAGGTAAGAAGCCGGAAGCTCCACAAAATTTTAGGCCTATCTCCCTGATGAACACAGACTACACAATTACCCCCTCCTTAGAGGGAAAAGCAGCCCAAGTGGGGTTTGTCAAAGGCAGACAGGCCCCAGATGGGACGAGGAGACTATTTAATCTTCTAAAAATTGCAGAAAATAAGAAAACACCCACAGTAATTTTGCCATTGGACGCAGAAAAGACCTTTGCAACCCTACAAAAATTTGGTCTCCAGGGATTCATACTCTCACCAATATCTACATTATACACTACACCGCCTGCCAGGGTCTTCTCATCCAATGCCATTTCTGATAGATTCTATAATACAAATGGAACCCGCCAAGGCTGCCCCTTGTCTCCTATCATATTTACTCTGATGATGGAGCCCTTGATGGAAGCAATTAGAAAAGATAGCAATATATCAGGGATCAATGTCACAGGTCACATCCATAAGATTGGACTCTTCGCAGATGATGTGGTTCTAACACTTACCAACCCGGCTTCTTCCCTGGCTAGTGTGCAATCAGTAGTGCAAGATTACGGAGCAGTTTCAAATTACAAACTTAAAATCACTACATCTTGTATACTGCCTGTAAATGTTCCTAACAAAACAAATATCATTACTAAAAGACCAATTCCCCTTTCAAATGGATGTCTAAAACAATCCCATATCAAGAAATCAAATTGGCATCCCCAACTTCATCAACATATGAAGCTAACTTCCCAACTCTCTTAGATACAAATCAAAAGTGACTTAAACCATATTTCCTTATATGAACTCTCCTAGTTGGGTAGAATAGCATCCCTAAAGATGCTTCTCCTGCCTAAATGTATTACTTCAGAACTATCCCCATATGTTTACCAGAGTCTTTCTTCAACCTCACAGATAAGCTTTTCAGGCAAATCATATGGAAAGGTATGGCTAAATACCATACTCCATAATTCAAAGACATAGACATACAGGGAGAGCTGGCTTCCCAGTCATCTGTAACTACTATCGGGCAGCAATATTGGACCAAATGAAAGCATGGTTTGAACCAGATTCTACTAAACTTTGGGTGCAAATCGAAAAATCTATTTTAAACAATAGAGACCTACCTTCTCTACTTTTAGCTAAGTTAACCGATATACAACTAAATTGCCCAAATTTCATTCCATAGCAGCAACCCTATCTGCGTGGGAAAAATACACTCTCATATTGCCACTACAACTAAAATATGTCAGGAAGTAACACATCTCCAAATCTATGAATCCCAAACCTTAGGATTCACCCCGGTTGCAAGATAACATACTAACATATAAAGAATTGCTCTCTAAACAACCAGTACCTCACTCTTATGCCCTGATCCAACTACAGTACTTTCATGCTACACATTCAGTCATAGATTATGAAATACAGAAGGACCCATGGCAATACCTAACTATGACAAGCCTGGTTGTCCTGGTTCTATGCCCTCCTTCAAAATAAACAAAACTTTGTCAAAACTTCCAATATGACTATTTGGGAAAAGGAATTGGGCTCAATGCACTCACATAAAGAATGTCAGGACGCGATTCAAACTTGCTACCGGTACTCTCATTGTACAAATCATTGGGACTTAATGCTAAAAATTCTTTACAGATCCTATCTTACCTCAGTAAGACTATCTTTAATCTTCCCTTCAGAACCCAACTCTTGTTGGAGAAATTGTGGTGCAAAGGTCAGCATTATACACATATTATGGGAATGTAAAAATATATGCAGTTTTTGGTACGCAGTCTTTAAAGTGGTTGTAAACCCTTTACCATACTTAAATTGCATCAAGATCTACTCTGACAAGCTAACTACCAACTGTAAGTGTTATGTACACATGCTTCACAATGCATTCAATCCGACATATAAAAGATGCCTATAACGTTTTTAACAGTCAATGCTAGAGGTCTCAATCACCCGGCCAAACGAAGATCTATGTGGAAGGAAGCACTTCAACATAAAGGAGATATTATCTGTGTACAAGAGACGCATTTTAAAAAGCAGGCCCAACCTACATGCTCTCATCCTAAATTCCCGCACATATTTTTTGCAAACTCTAATACCAAAAGAAGAGGAGTCCTCACAGCAATAAAAGACATGGTAGCCTTTCACCTTCACGATGAGATATGTGACACACAAGGTAGATACCTTGTCCTAATATGTGACATCAACAATACCACTTACACAGTGGTGAACGTTTATGCTCCTAATACTCATCAGTCCCGCTTTCTTCATAAACTACTGAAAAAAGTGTTGCGAATGCAGAAGGGGCACCTAAATCTCTGTGGGGACTTTAACCTGCCACCAGACCCCAACATGGACTCTAGTTCGATATCTAAAAGAAAACCCCAATCACTTCAACCCCTTTTGAGGACTTATGATGTATACGATGCATGGAGATGTCTTCATGCCTCAGAAAGGGACTACTCTTTTTTTTCAGCTAGCCACAAAATGTATTCTAGACTGGATCTTTTTTTGACAGATAGATGGTTATTGACCAAAGTTAAAGCATCTCAGATCAATAGCATTACCTGGTCGGATCACGCGTCGGTCTCACTGCTGGTGGAGGACCAGTCCACTAGCAGTGCCACCTTTATATGGAGATCTAACCCACACTTATTTCAGGCTGATCCTGCCAGGTCTGCATTACAAAGAGATCTGGAGGAATTTTTTGAACATAATGCAGGTTCAGTTAATGACCCTTTTATTACATGGAACACGCATAAGGCGTTTATGAGAGGTCTTCTAATTAAACTAGGGGCCAGGGCTAAGAGGAGGAGGGGGCAGCGCATAATGGATATTTCCAAACAAATTCAAACATTAGAAGATCAAAACAAAGCCAATTTAACCCAAGCACAAACGGAAGAAATAACCAAGCTGAGGCATGAATTATGTCTCATACTGCTGGAGGATTTTGAAAAGTCTTCCAGGAGGTTGAAAATGACATATTATGCCACTGGAAATAAGGCAGGGAAATTATTAGCCATTCGTTTACGAGGTCTTAGACATAAATCTAAAATTCCCTGCATTGTTCACCCAGTAACTCAGGCTAAATTATACCACCCCCAGGCAATAGCAGATGCCTTCAGCACTTATTACGGGTCTTTATACAATTTAAAAAAAGACCCTCAAGTAATTCAACCATCAACCGACACTATCTCTGAATTTCTCAGCAAAATAAATCTCCCCCATCTTACAGATGGCCAAATTGAAGTGCTGAACTCCCCTTTCACGACACAAGAGGTATCTCAAGGGATAGATTCACTACCCAAAAACAAATCCCCTGGTCCTGACGGATTTACAGGCGAATATTTCCAAACATTTAAGGAAATATTATCACCTAAACTCACAGAAATATTTAACCGAGCGGCCTCCTCCTCATTTCCCTCTGAAATGTTGAAAGCGATGATTGTAGCATTACCGAAGCCAGGGAAGGACCCAAACACCCCACAAAACTTTCGCCCGATATCATTACTCAATAATGACCTAAAATTATACGCCAAACTGATAGCCGGAAGAATAGTTAACCTCCTTCCTTCTTTAATTCATCCAGACCAATCTGGTTTTACCAAGGGACGCCAAACGGCGGATGCAACCAGACGTTTGGTTAATCTTATCTATACAGCCAACAGGACTGGAACGCCTTCTCTGCTCCTTGCTTTGGATGCAGAGAAGGCGTTCGATAGGATCCACTGGACATATTTAGAGCAAGTCTTGACTAAGTTTGGATTTGTAGGCCAAATATATCAAGCTATTATGGCACTCTACACATCTCCGTCAGCACAGGTTTACATATCTGGAACGCTCTCCACCCCATTTGACATAACAAATGGGACACTCCAAGGGTGCCCATTATCCCCATTAATTTTTAACCTTCTAATGGAACCATTAGCAGCATATATCCGTCAACACCCCAAAATCAAGGGGTTAACAATAGGGAACAGCATGCATACCATAAGTCTATTCGCGGATGATATAATTTTAATTCTTACAGACGTAACATCTTCCCTGGCTTCGGTTCATGATGCTTTACATTTGTTTAACGCTATATCTTACTATAAAGTAAATGATACCAAATCCTACCTACTGGGTCTGGGTCTTACCGAAAAGGTGAAACATAACATTACTTCTAAATTCCCATATAGATGGAAAGAAAAAGGCATTGCATACCTAGGGATCACTCTTACACCTAAAACCTCAGACTTAGTCAGAGAAAACTACACCCCTTTTTTGGATTCCTTGAAATGTAAACTTGGCAGGTTGCAAAAGTTTGAAATGTCCTGGTCAGGCAGACTTGCAGCATTCAAAATGCAAATTCTACCACAATTCCTCTACTTATTTAGGACATTACCAATACCGGTTCCACAATCCTTCTTTCAACAAGCACAACGTACAGTAGACAGGTATTTATGGGCAGGTAAAAAAGCACGTTGTGCTTTCAACAAACTTATTAAAATTAAACAGGTAGGGGGGATAGGACATGTCTCTATAAGAGACTACTATGCAGCTACCATACTTACCCAAGTAAAGAATTGGTTTCCCCAAAGTACTACCACATTATGGTCAGATCTAGAGAGCGCACAAATTAAAGGAGGGAACCTATATAACTACCTAATTTCCAGTCCACACCATTATACCAAACCATCATCGTGCGCACCTACTATACAGGCTTCTATTGAATCCTGGAAATATTTACTTGCAAATATAACCCAAGAAGACCCACAAATTCTTCTAAAATTCCCGATCACAGCCTTAGAACATGTTATCCCTGACTTATCACTAACAAGCTGGGGCAATAGCAATATACTTCTCCTGGAGGACCTTTTTGTAGGACCCACAATGAAATCATTCAGATCATTGCAGATCGAATATTCCATACCAGAATCTGAGAATTACAAATATATCCAATTATCCCACCTAATAGGCAAACAGTGTAGTAATCTACTTACACGAATACCTTGGAAATTAGCCTTTTTCTACACAAATACCAAATCGACCCAAAAGGGTATATCTTTAATATATAAATTCCTACAAGACAAACATTCCTTTTGCAAAACTACCAATATTATAGCGTGGGAAAGGGACTTTGAGAGAACCTACACAGAGGAACAATGGACAAAAGCGTTCAGGATTACATATAACTCCACAAGAAGTGCTAACCTTTGGGAATTGTACTATAAAATACTATTGCAATGGTATCTTACCCCACACCGGATTTCTAAATTTGATACTGCAGCATCCCCTGACTGTTGGAGGAAATGTGGTCACAGGGGTACATTGCTACACATACTGTGGTCATGTCCACGCCTTAAAAGGTATTGGACCCTCGTTTTCAATACCATAGAACAAATCTCAGATACCAAAGCTAAATATTCTCCAGGTATGGCACTTCTGTCACTAGGAATAGAAATGATACCTGCACCACTAAGAAATGTGGTATCACACTTACTTATAGCAGCTAGACTCAACATAGTCAGACATTGGAAAGAAACTAATCCACCATTAATAGCGGAAACCCTAAGCATAATGACCACACACAGTGCATATGAGATACAATTTGCCCGTAGCCAGGGGAACTACAACCAGGCTTCTACAATATGGAACTCCTGGTTAACATGGAATCCAAAAAACTCAGGTCTAAATTTTTATGGGAACATTAAATAATCAAATAATTAATAATTTCACAATCAAATGAGAAAGGATAAAATGATATATACAACAAGTCAATACACCACGGATGGTCAATAGCAATAAGTTCTTAATGCGGATATATGTTAAAAGTTCTGTTAATAGTTCTTTAGCGGTTCTATTCATGTGTTGTCCAATAAGAGAAATACCGTGCAAGTTTGATATAAACCTATGTTTTGAAGAAACACCAGACTCAACAGGATGTGTCGGGAGTGTTAAAACTTCCCTCTTTGGGACACAGTTAGATCCCAAATAGGGGTGTCTTGGGGAGAGGAGTGACACTCCTGGTATACCTAGTTTTTCAAATGGTAATGAGTGACATACGAATATGGGAACTTGCTTTAACATGAACCTTTGAAAGGTAAAAAATTGTGACAATTCTTAATGAATGTACTGTACTTTATTTTCTGTTAATTATTATTTCATGAAAAACAATAAAAACTTATTGAAATTAAAAAATTAATAAATAAAAAAAAATAAAAGGAGTTATTATTACTATTTGTGTGTCCCTCTGCTGGTAAGTCTTCGACTCTATTACCCTCAACTGTCACAGCAATAGGAGCAGCAGAAGATGAGGGGGCAGATTACCACTAAGCTCTGATAGTTCTTCCAAATAAATCCTTCCCCTGACCTCTAGCTAGGCACCCAATCTGCCTCTTTTCCACTTCTGCTTTAACTCTTTCTTCATATTGTGGTTTTGACCTTGGATGACTTATGCCCCATAAACATGATCGGATTTTCCGACAACAAATGTTAGTGTGAGCTTATTGTCAGAAGGTCCGACCGTGTGTATGCTCCATCGAACATTTGCTGTCGGAATTTCTGCCCACAAATGTTTGAGAGCAGGTTTTCAAATTTTCCGCCAACAAAACTTGTTGGAATTTCCAATCGTGTGAACACAAGTCCGTCGCACAAAAGTACATGCATGCTTGGAATTAAGCAGAAGAAGCCGCACTGGCTATTGAACTTCCTTTTTCTCGGCTTGTCGCACATCTTGTACGTCACCGCGTTCTCACATTCGGAATTTTGGGCCAACATTTGTGTGACTGTGTGTATGCAAGACAAGTTTGAGTCAACATCCTTCGGAAAAAAAAATCCACGGTTTTGTTGTCAGAAAATCCGATTGTGTGTACGGGGCATTACCCTCTTGATTCTGCTTTCCTTTGTTGTTTCCATTATTACAAGCCTTAATCATGTCCACTCTTTCTCTAGCCTTGGCACTAATACCTGATTCCTCTATCCCTGTCTAGCGGTATCCTGCTGGTTCTGACAAAGGGTAAGCATTACACTTTTAGCACCTCTGCTCCTTTATCTTTATACTAGTGCCTAAAATAATTCACATTGCTGTTATGTGTTATCTGTATTGGTGGGGATGACGATTTTTTTTTCATTTAATGAGAGGACATACACTGATGGGAACAGATCAAAACAGCTTAAAGGGGTTGTAAACCCTTGTGTTTCTCACCTTAATGCATCCTATGCAATAAGGTGAAAAAACACCTGGCAGTCACCAGCCCCCCAGCAGCCCCCCCCTGTTTTACTTACCTGAGCCCCTTCATCTCCTCGGCGGGGAAACACTGTTCCTCTCTCCATGGGGTCCCAGCTCTTGATTGGATAGATTGATAGCAGCGCGGGCATTGGCTCCCGCTGCTGTCAATCAAATCCAATGACGTGGTCGCCGGGGGGGTGGGGCCGAGTCTGGCATTCATGTCTCGGGAGAGCGCTTCCCCTAGGGGGTTATCTGATGTGGGAGGGAGCCGCGAGAGCCGCCAGGGGACCCCAGAAGACAATGTTTGGGGCTGTTCTGTGCAAAATGAGCTGCACGGTGGAGGTAAGTATGATATATTTGTTATTTTTATTTGTTATTTTTAAGCTGTAAACAAGTCATCAGCCTACAAACCTAGCATACGGCTGTGCTTATTTACTCTAAAAAATGACATGTATATTCATAGCATCAAACACAAAGACAACAATTATTTCAACACTGCATGACCTACAGCAGTGCTTCAGGGGAAACTTTGCTACTTCTACATTCATTATAACAAGTTTTAGGTTTTTTTTTTACAAATAGTAAATCAAATATAAAACAGACATCAGTAAATATTTTGGTTTTGTGGAAACATAATGGATGGCTTCAATAGTTTAGGGAGTAGCAGGAAAACGTTTGCTTAGATGAACGGATATATATTTTTAAAGCTAAACTCTAGGCAGATTTAAAAGTCACAGAATAATGCAGTGTTCTAATCATTAACCAGTTGAAGACCAGGCATTTTCTGGCACTTTTTGTTTACATGTGAAAATCAGTTTTTTGTTTTTTTTTGCTAGAAAATTTGCTAGAACCCCCAAACATTATATATTTTTTTTTAAAATCAGAGGCCCTAGAGAATAAATTGGTGGCTTTTGCAATTTTTCATGTCATACTGTATTTGCGCAGAGGTTTTTTAAACACAGTTTTTGGGGAAACACTTTAAAAAAATACACTTTTTAAAAAGTGTATTTAAAGTCTCAAAATTTTCCTTTTTTGAATACATAACCCGGGATGGAAGCACACAGCAGCAGTCACACAATTACTTCCTATTTTTATGTGGGCCATTGGTATCAGTGGTCCCACAATCAACCCTCTATACTGTTGTTTGGTTGATGTGTCCTGCTGAGTCTGCATCTGCGATCCCTGGACAGTGTTTTTGTCATCGCTGATCTGTCTGCATTTGCTCGCCTCCGTTAGCTGCGGTGTTTCATGTGGGTCTCCTACCCCTCCCCCCGCCCTTGGGTGTCGGGGAGGGGGCGGATGCATGGTCCTTTCCTCTCTGCATCACGTCACAACCGCTGGTCGCAGGGCATCCTTGTGGCACTATGTTTCCGGCGGTGTGTCCCTGTTCGGTGGACACACTGGGGAGATGGATTGGCGCTAATTGCCTGACGGCTGAGCCGCCGAGGTGAAAGTGCTCCACTCTCAGGTGTTGTCTGTTGACTTGATGTGAGGGGCTGGGCCATGATGGAACACCTATATAGGCATCTCCAAGGCTGGCATTCACACACTTCACTTTCCTTCCTGTTCAGCATCACACTCACATGCATGGAATTGTCCACTCTGTGCACACCAGGTATCATTCCTTTTTCCCTAATTTTTCTTTTTCATCAGTCTTTATTGTTCATGTTCTTTCTTGGCCTCATTTTTTTCTTTATTTTTTCTCCACTCCTTCCTATCCCACTCTCTCTCCTTATTTCCACGTTGTCACCACATCACTTTTTTCACATTTTCTCACACTTACACATCAACACTAGGGATGAGCCGAACACCCCCCTGTTCGGTTCGCACCAGAACATGCGAACAGGAAAAAAGTTAGTTCGAACACGTGAACACCGTTAAAGTCTATGGGACACGAACATGAATAATCAAAATTCAAATTCGAATGCCACGGAATACCCTTTGAAAGTCTATGGGAGAAATCAAAAGTGCTAATTTTAAAGGTTTATATGCAAGTTATTGTCATAAAAAGTGTTTGGGGACCTGGGTCCTGCCCCAGGGGACATGGATCAATGCAAAAAAAAGTTTTAAAAACGGCTGTTTTTTCGGGAGCAGTGATTTTAATAATGCTTAAAGTGAAACAATAAAAGTGTAATATCCCTTTAAATTTCATACCTGGGGGGTGTCTATAGTATGCCTGTAAAGGGGCGCATGTTTCCCGTGTTTAGAACAGTCTGACAGCAAAATGACATTTCAAAGGAAAAAAGTCATTTAAAACTACTCGCGGCTATTGCATTGCCGGTCCGACAAAACACATAGAAGTTCATTGATAAAAACGGCATGGGAATTCCCCACAGGGGAACCCCGAACCAAAATAAAAAAAAAAATGACGTGGGGGGTCCCCTAAATTCCATACCAGGCCCTTCAGGTCTGGTATGGTTATTAAGGGGAACCCCGGCCAAAATTTTAAAAAAAAATGACGTTGGGGTCCCCCTAAATTCCATACCAGACCCTTCAGGTCTGGTATGGATTTTAAGGGGAACCCCGCGCCAAAATTTAAAAAAAAAAAACGGTGTGGGGTCCCCCCAAAAGGCCATACCAGACCCTTATCCGAGCACGCAACCTGGCAGGCCACAGAAAAAGAGGGGGGATGAGAGAACACCCCCCCTCCTGAACCATACCAGGCCACATGCCCTCAACATTGGGAGGATGCTTTGGGGTAGCCCCCCAAAACGCCTTGTCCCCATGTTGATGAGGACAAGGGTCTCATCCCCACAACCCTGGCCGGTGGTTGTGGGGGTCTGCAGGCGGGGGGGCTTATTGGAATCTGGAAGCCCCTTTAACAAGGGGACCCCCAGATCCCGCCCCCCCGTGTGAAATGGTAAGGGTACCCCTACCATTTCACTAAAAAAGTGTCAAAAATGTTAAAAATGACAAGAGACAGTTTTTGACAATTCCTTTATTTAAATGCTTCTTCTTTCTTCTATCTTCCTTCATCTTCTTCTTCTTTTGGTTCTTCTGGTTCTTCCTCCGGTGTTCTCGTCTAGCATCTCCTCCGCGGCGTCTTCTTCCCTTCTTCTCCTCGGGCCGCTCCGCATCCATGGCATGGAGGGAGGCTCCCGCTCTTCTCTTCATCTTCTTCTCTTCTTCATCTTCTTTTCTTCTTCTCTTCTTCATCTTCTTCTCTTCTTCATCTTCTTCTCCGGGCCGCTCCGCATCCATGCTGGCATGGAGGGAGGCTCCCGCTGTGTGACGCTTCTCCTCTTCTGACGTTTCTTAAATAACGGGGGGCGGGGCCACCCGGTGACCCCGCCCCCTCTGACGCACGGTGACTTGATGGGACTTCCCTGTGACGTCACAGGGAATGCCACAGGGAAGTCCCATCATGTCCCGTGCGTCAGAGGGGGGCAGGGTCACCGGGTGGCCCCGCACCCCGTTATTTAAGAACCGTCAGAAGAGGAGAAGCGTCACACAGCGGGAGCCTCCCTCCATGCCAGCATGGATGCCAAGCGGCCTGGAGAAGAAGATGAAGAAGAGAAGAAGATGAAGAAGAGAAGAAGATGAAGAGAAGAGCGGAAGCCTCCCTCCATGCCATGGATGCGGAGTGGCCCGAGGAGAAGAAGGGAAGAAGACGCTGCGGAGGAGATGCTGGACGAGAACACCGGAGGAAGAACCAGAAGAACCAGAAGAACCAGAAGAAGATGAAGGAAGATAGAAGAAAGAAGAAAGAAGAAGCATTTAAATAAAGGAATTGTCAAAAACTGTCTCTTGTCATTTTTAACATTTTTGACAGTTTTTTAGTGAAATGGTAGGGATACTTTTGTACCCCCTTACCATTTCACACAGGGGGGGATGGGATCTGGGGGTCCCCTTGTTAAAGGGGGCTTCCAGATTCCGATAAGCCCCCCGCCTGCAGACCCCCACAACCACCGGCCAGGGTTGTGGGGATGAGGCCCTTGTCCTCATCAACATGGGGACAAGGTGTTTTGGGGGGCTACCCCAAAGCACCCTCCCAATGTTGAGGGCATGTGGCCTGGTATGGGTCAGGAGGGGGGGCGCTCTCTCGTCCCCCTCTTTTCCTGTGGCCTGCCAGGTTGTGTGCTCGGATAAGGTTCTGGTATGGATTTTTGGGGGGATCCCATGCTGTTTTTTTTTTAATTTTGGCATGGGGTTCCCCTTAATATCCATACCAGACCTGAAGGGTCTGGTATGGAATTTAGGGGGACCCCCACGTCATTTTTTTTTGTTAAATTTTGGCCGGGGTTCCCCTTAATATCCATACCAGACCTGAAGGGCCTGGTATGGAATTTGGGGGGAACCCCCACGTCATTTTTTAAAAAAATTTTGGCCGGGGTTCCCCTTAATATCCATACCAGACCTGAAGGGCCTGGTATGGAATTTAGGGAGATGCCCACGTCATTTTTTTTTTAAATTTTGGTTCGGGGTTCCCCTGTGGGGAATTCCCATACCGTTTTTATCAATGAACTTCTATGTGTATTGTCGGACCGGCAATGCAATAGCCGCGAGTAGTTTTAAATTACTTTTTTTCCTTTGAAATGTCATTTTGCTGTCAGACTGTTCTAAACACGGGAAACATGCGCCCCTTTACAGGCATACTATAGACACCCCCCAACTATGAAATTTAAAGGGATATTACACTTTTATTGTTTCACTTTAAGCATTATTAAAATCACTGCTCCCGAAAAAACGGCCGTTTTTAAAACTTTTTTTGCATTGATCCATGTCCCCTGGGGCAGGACCCAGGTCCCCAAACACTTTTTATGACAATAACTTGCATATTAGCCTTTAAAATTAGCACTTTTGATTTCTCCCATAGACTTTCAAAGGGTATTCCGCGGCATTCGAATTTGCCGCGAACGCCCCAAATTGTTCGCGGTTCGGCGAACTTGCGAACAGCCGATGTTCGAGTCGAACATGAGTTTGACTCGAACTCGAAGCTCATCCCTAATCAACACATATCATTATGATTTGTCTCATATAGGTTTCCCACATGAAGGTCCGCATCCTACACTCATTGCACCCACCAGCAATGGTTTTGCCTATGGCCGTTGTTCCCATTCCTGCAGATCACCCTGCCGTCGGGCGGCTTTGCTTTGCAGCTCTCTGCAATTCTGGATGCTGTTTCACTGGATCGCTGATGCAGACGTGAGTTTGGACGCACAACCAAATATTTGTATACAAAACCTTTTTTTCATTTCCTGCTTATGTACTGAAAATATATATATATATTTTTTTTAAATAAAAATATTTTTTAGAATCATTCCATGACGTATGCTCCTGATGAGCAGTTGCTATATCGCGAAATGCGTAGAGCTTTGATTATTACCAATCTTGGAATACCAAGATTTCAATGATTCCACTTACCTCCATAAGTATCTGTCATGGCATTAAATCTCTTTTATTATTATTATTATTATTTATTTTTGTTCTAATTTGTATGGCTCTTTTTGGGTCTAATCACAGTAACAAATGTACACATGCATATTGATTGTTATCTCTGCTCTCTGTGTGACAATGGATCATGACTTATTGTGTAATTTATGTGTATTTTATGTATAATCAATCCACGGTTTATTATATAGAGGCTTGATGCCCACAGAATTTTAGAGGTTGGATGCCCAAAATGTTTTTTACATACCATGGATTATACCAAATAAATGAATTTTGGTCACTTAACCTGCGTTGTGCTGCTGTGTGCTTCATTTAAAGTCCCACTTCTCTCTCTTTTTCTTTTTAACCAATGACCGGGATGGAGGCGAGCATCCCTTTGGTGCTAGCCTCATTTAAAGTCCCCAAATTTTCCTTTTTTGAATACATAACCCGGGATGGATGCACACAGCAGCAGTCACACAATTACTTCCTATATTTATGTGGGCCATTGGTATCAGTGGTCCCACAATCAACCCTCCATACTGTTGTTTGGTTGATGTGTCCTGCTGAGTCTGCATCTGCGATCCCGGGACAGTGTTTTTGACATCGCTGATCTGTCTGCATTTGCTCGCCTCCGTTAGCTGCGGTGTTTCATGTGGGTCTCCTACCCCTCTCCCTGCGCTTGGGTGTTGGGGAGGGGGCGGATGCATGGTCCTTCCCTCTCTGCATCATGTCACATCCACCGGTCGCAGGGCGTCCTTGTGGCGCTATGTTTCCGGCGGTGTGTTGCTATTCGGTGGACACACTGGGGGGATGGATTGGCGCTAATCGCCTGACGGCTGAGCTGCCCAGGTGAAAGTGCTCCACTCTCAGGTGTTGTCTGTTGACTTGACGTGGGGGGCTGGGCCATGATGGAACACCTATATAGGCATCTCCAAGGCTGGCATTCACACACTTCACTTTCCTTCCTGTTCAGCATCACACTCACATGCATGGAATTGTCCACTCTGTACACACCAGGTATCATTCCTTTTTCCCTAATTTTTCTTTTTTATCAGTCTTTATTGTTCATGTTCTTTCTTGGCCTCATTTTTTTCCCTGTTTTTTCTCCACTCCTTCCTATCCCACTCTCTCTCCTTATTTCCATGTTGTAACCACATCACTCTTTTCACATTTTCTCACACTTACACATCAACACATATCACTATGATTTGTTTCATATAGGTTTCCCACATGGAGGTCCGCATCCTACACTCATTGCACCCACCAGCAATGGTTTTGCCTATGGTCATTGTTCCCATTCCCGCAGATCACCCTGGCATCGGGCGGCTTTGCTTTGCAGCTCTCTGTGATTCTGGATGCTGTTTCACTGGATCGCTGATGCAGATGTGAGTTTGGACGCACAACCTTTAATTCATTCTATACAAGTAAAATATTTGTATACAAAACCTTTTTTCATTTCCTGCTTATTTACTGAATATATATATATATATATATATATATATATATATATATATATATATATTTTTTTATTATTAATTATTTAATTATAATTATTCATTATTAATTATAATAATTATTATTTTTTAGAATCATTCCATGACGTATGCTCCTGATGAGTGGTTGCTATACTGCGAAACGCGTAGAGCTTTGATTATTACCAATCTTCCCATATCATGGAATACTGAGATTTCAATGATTCCACTTACCTCCATAAATATCTGTCATGGCATTAAATCTCTTTTATTATTATAATTATTTGTCCTAATTTTCATGGCTCTTTTTGGGTCTAATCACAGTAACAAATGTACACATGCATATTGATTGTTATCTCTGCTCTCTGTGTGACAATGGATCATGACTTATTGTGTAATTTATGTATTGTATGTATTTTATGTATAATTAATCCATGGTTTATTATATAGAGGCTTGATGCCCACAGCATTTTAGAGGTTGGATGCCCAAAATGTTTTTTACATACCGTGGATTATACCAAATAAATGAATTTTGGTCACTTGACCTGCATTGTGCTGCTGTGTGCTTCATTTAAAGTCCCACTTCTCTCTCTTTTTCTTTTTAACCAATGACCGGGATGGAGGCGAGCATCCCTTTGGTGCTAGCCTCATTTAAAGACCCAAAATTTTCCTTTTTTGAATAAAAAGCCTTTACAGGTTACCACATTAGATGCACAGTGAAGGTCTAGTGCAAAAAATACTGCCCATGATTTGACGTCCGCAGTGATACCTCACATGTGGGATGATTGCGGTTTGCGTGCATTCAGGACTGACGCACACGTTCTCCTTTGCGAGCTAGCAGTGGGGGAGGTGGAGGAGCAGGGGCTTATTAATTTATATATTTATTTACTTTTACATTGTTGCTTTAATTTTTATTTTATCACTATTATTGCTGTCACAAGAAATGTGAACATCCCTTGTGACAGAAATAGGCATGTGACAGGTATTCTTATGGAGGAATCTGGGGTCTATAAGACCCCAAATCCCTCCTTTGCACTTGAAAGCATTCAAAAAAGCCAAGATCAGCATTTTTGAATACATTACATACTGGCGCCTTTCAAGTCATGACATTGCTTCCGGAAATTCTACAGCTGAGACCCAATCAAAACTGATTCTTGCTTTCTTCGGGTCTCGTGCCAGCCAGCGGACATGCCGGCTGGTCGCTCAGGTCTCCCAGGGGCCCAAGCAAGTTGGGGAAGGCGGATGGAGTGGGGGACATCCCCTTCCACTGCTTATTATAACAATCAAGTGGCTACTTAGCCGCATTGATTGTTATTACAAGAGAACCGCCCATCGGCTCTAAAAAATGGTACAGGGGTGCAGTGGCGGCCCATGCTTTAAGGGCGCACAGGCACCGCCCCCTCTCTCCTGCCACCCCTCTATCACCAATAGATAGATTCATGCATTGTATTGCATGAATCCCTCAATGGCCGCCACTGCCACCCCCTATTCAGGCGCCCGGCCGTTTTTCGGGTGCAGGGCGCCTGAATTACAGCGGCGGGGGGGGTTTTGAAGCAACTGATTAAAGCCATAGGTTCTAATAGGCATCAAAAAAGGTGACCTGCGAGCACCATGCTGGGTGCTCACAGGCCACTCAGCTGTGTTAGAAAAGCGAATGACTATTAGCTTTGCTAACACTAAACCGCCTCTCCTCCAATCAGGTGCTCGGGTCTGTTACCTGTCTCCTGATTGGTTTAAACGACAGGTGCCTCTATTAGACGACTATCAGGAGGAGAGGACAGGAGATGAGGATGGCAGGAGATGCATGGAGGACCACGCTCGTCGCCTTCACCCGTTGCCCCACCAAAACAGGGTAAGTGCCAGGCATACAGCGAGGGGTCACACTGGGGGCATTCAAGGGCACACTGGCAGCATTTGATGGGCACACTGGTGGCAAATGATGGGCACACTGGTAGCATCTGATGGGCACACCGGCAGCATATGATGGGCACATTGGTAACATATGATGGGCACACTGGCAGCTTTTGATGGGCACACTGGCAGATTTTGATGGGCACAGTGGCAGAGTTTGATGGCACAGTGGCAGCGTTTACAGTGGCTGCATTTGATGGGCACAGTGGCAGCATTTGATGGCACAGTAGCAGCGTTTGATGGCACAGTGGCAGCTTTGGCACAGTGGCAGCGTTTAATGGGCACAGTGGCAGCGTTTGGCACAGTGGCTGCAATTGATGGCACAGTGGCAGCATTTGAGGGCACAGTGGCAGTGTTTGATGACACAGTGGCAGCGTTTGAGGGCACAGTGGCAGCATTTGATGGACCCAGTGCCAGAGTTTGATAGCACAGTGGCTGCAATTGATGGCACAGTGGCAGCGTTTGATGGCATAGTGGCTGCAATTGAGGGCACAATGGCAGCATTTGAGGGCACAGTGGCAGCGTTTGATGGAACAGTGGCAGCGTTTGATGGCACGGTGGCTGCAATTGATGATTTTTTCAAAATTTTTTGCGCCCCCCCCCCCCAAAAAAATTTTGAGCACCAGCCGCCACTGCTGGGGTGATGGCTGCAGCTACTCCGGTAAAACCACTTGAAGTCAAATGACGTACAGGTACGTGATTTGGCGGCAAGTGGTTAATACATCATTACATGTTTTTCTTTTTAATGCAAACAATGTAAGTACCTGCATTTGATCTAATATGAGCCTCTTGTATTACCTGTACAGCAGGAATGGAGTCTGAGAGGAAGAAGCAGTACAAGGGCCAATCAGTCTATGTGATGACAAAAAAACAAGCTCTGAAGAAGAGAAAGCAGAATGACAGAGAGATGAGCTCATCATTGTTTTTCTTTGTCACAGGCTGGGAATGGGTGCAGAATGACCAAGATTCTGAGGAAGTGGGTAGAATGATGAACATCTAGTGGCAACTAAGAAGTACTGTGGCTAAATCGTAATATTCCAATCAGGCCCTTATTCAGAGATGTAGCCTGGGTGGTCAGGAAAAGGAGGGCTGCAAAAGTGCAACTCCCTCACCCCCACTCCCTTGGTCCTGCTAAGATTTGGCTTATGGCATCACCCAGGATTTCTGGCAGTGTGCTTACATTTCTACAGCTAGGGAATCTGTCAATTAGCAATGGGAGTGCAGCATGTAGGATCTTCAGGTAATGATGACCTTAACCGATTTGGACCTTAACCGATTTGGACATACATTGCTAGATGCCATGATTGACATGGATTACATTGCTGGGCATTGTAATTTTCACATTGGAGTCATTAAAAAAATATAATTTTATTGTATTTATGTTTTATTTCAATAACCGGTCTTTTTAAGGTTTGTGTGCGTTTATTTACTGTTAACTGTGGCAATAGATAGGGGGTACTAAAGTACCCCTGTAGCCATGTAGCCGATCTATATTTCTAGGAGAATCTATATTACTTCACCCCCTTCTTATAGCATCTGAGGTGGGGTGCAAAATCACTTGTCCCTCAATAATGAGACAAGGGTTATTTGCAAGGGGGTGAGGCTTTGCTGCCCCCCCCCCTTTTCCAAGGTACCCTTCAATGTTGAAAAGCATGTAACCTGGTCAGAGATGAGATTCAGACCAATGTAGAACCTCAGCAAGGAGTCAGACAAAGATTCGCCCTGAGAGACATTATTGAGGTTTGCTGCCAAGTTAGTGTTTGAGGGCATCATGTTGGGTTTACTGAACCTTCCATAAAGTGAACCTGGGCACATTCTCTCATTCTTAATAAACATACTATTTTATTTGATTTTTGTGTCACATAGGTGGAACTTGCATAACCGGTTAACAAAGATGTTATAAGTAGGTAATGAGGAATGCTTATGCATAAAATTATTACTTTTAAGACTTTAAGAAGCTTTTACCAATATCCAATATGTTCTTACAGTACAAGCAATCCAATGTCTGGCCTTAGGGAGCACTCACAGAAAAGTTTTAATATTATAGGCTCTATTAGTGCTGGAAATGGTACAAACAGTTTAAAGAGTTTATTTTTTGGTTTTTCGTTTTTTTGATACATTTTTCAACCAGACCAGATAGAAAACATCAATGTTCAGTGTACTGAGAAAGTCACTGGAGGAAGTTTATGGTAGTAATTCTTCAAATGCAGGATGAAAGTGATTATTGCAGATAAAATTATAATTACATACTTTACCTTACCTATCTTATAAGATAGTCTCTACTCTATCTTGCAGATTTGTCAACTCCTATTAAGTAGACGTAGGGACAGGCCAGAGGGCAATCTCTTTGAATCAGCTGGCCAGCTTGAACATGTATTGCAAAATGTGGTAAGAATCCCAATTTGATAAGCAAGAGTTTACTCTAAGTAAGCTTTAACCTCTTAATGCCGGCGCCTCCTGGCCCTTTAAGAGATTTATGATACCGGGAGGCGAGGCGGGGCTTAAGAGCACGTGACTGCAGTGATTGGAGTAGGGATTGGACTAGCAAACATGTATTGCAATATATGGTGATTAAAAATCCTCAGTCTATAAGCAATGGTTTTCTATAGGTGTTGGTGGCAAAATCTCATTAGTATCTAATTTATTGTATACAGTATATGAAACTATGTAGGAACTGAGCCAGGACCCATTTCTACTGCATGGTGCAGACTGGTAACTAAAGAAGGGCAGGGATGTCAGAGGTTGCTACATTACTGGCTATAAGTGAATGCTTACTTGTTTTACAATTTTTTTTCATCAATAGTTTTTTATTGTTTTACAATAAATTCAAGAGAAGACAATGTATCCTTTGTACACTGATTTACATGGTGTCATATAATCGGTGACGTTTAGAAATAGACTTGTATATCAATCAAACAGAAAACTTGGGGCTGTATTGTATGCGTAAGTTGCTGAAATATGTTAACCATAAACTTGTGGTTCACTCCCTCAGGAACCCCAATGGGAACTCTTTTGTTACCCGGGGGAGGGCTGTAACTTGTTAGTTCTATAAAACATATTTCTTATAAATTCTAAAGTATTTATGCCTATCCTGTTGACACAGCAATAACAAACCAAGATTGATTTCCATGATTTTTATAAGAAGTTAGGGGCTCTAGACCACTGTGCCCACAGCATCCACACTTTCTTTTCTTTGTCTAAAGAGCCTCCACTATAGGCCATCATCATTTTGTAACTGTAGTGAAGGTTTACTAGATCAAGGGTATGGCCAATGGATGGGACCTTGTCTGTTTTCCACAGTCTCTTTATGCACAATCTAGCAGCTAACATAATGTGTGTCATCACATGTCTGAAGGGTTGTGGTATATCATCTATATTTAGGTTTAAGATTGCCAGTCCAGGTATAGGGGGTGTGTACTGCTGTGTTATGTCAGCTGTGATTTGAAAAATGATATTCCAAAAAGTTTGGATGAGTTTGCACTTCCAAAAGATGTGGAATATGTCCCCTTTGGCTGAATTGCATCTCCAGCATTTGTCTGGTGTATCTAGATTAAACGAAGATAGCTTTGAAGGGGTTAAGTATCACTTGAGTACCATTTTCTGGGTGAGTTCCCATAGCGCGGAACATTTCGTTGCCCTGCATATTGACTGTAATGCTCGTTTCCCCTGGTGCTCTGTGTACGATAGTCCCAAATTGTAATTACAATGTATGTGAGAGGACAATTCTGTGAATTGGAGTTTTTGGTGTAGAATATTGTAGAATAGAGGCATTCCTTTTGTTTTGGGGAAGTGGACGTCAGATATTCCCATGCTGTGTCATGTATCGTATAAATAGGAAGTTGGATCGCTTCAATGCAGTGTTTGATGCAAATGTAAGTAAAGAAATCTGTTTGGGGTAGGTTAAATTTGCGGTGAAGGAGGGGGAAAGGTTTTGGACGGGAGTCCTGGAACAAATCTTGGATAGATTTGATTCCCCTCTTGGACCACTGGGTCAGTGACAAGTCAGGTGAAAGATGATTAAGAGATTCGATTGGGATCAGGATGAATGAGGTGTTGGGGACATCTTGACTATTGTGAATTAATTTTTGCCATGCATTAGCTGAGGCTATCATGGTGGGGGAAGAGTCTTCGGTAATTTGGGTCCCAGTGGAGTGCTCATTACCCACCATTTCAGATTTGGGCAGAGAAGTGACAAACTTTTGATTAGTTTACCAAGGTGGTGCTGGAACCATTCGGTGAGTTGATGCAACACTGCCGCTGTGTGGTAATCTTCAAAGTCAATGGTCCCTGATCCTCCCGCTCCTAGCCCCATGCCATATACATTGGTTGAACAGAGTTTGTAGCAATTTGAAATAGTACTTGGGAATGGGGATGGGAAGTGTCCTGAACATGTAGAGAATTTGTGGCAGATGGAGCATTTTAAACGCTGCTAGTGTGATGGACCATGATAGTTCATGTTTGGTTATGGATTGGGAGTCTAGTCGCAGTTTGGTAAGGAGAGGTTTAAAATTGGCTGGAAAAGATGTTTGACCGTTCTTGTGAGCTGTACTCCTAGATATGAAATGCTGTATTCTGGCCAGCCAAAAGGGTATTGGATCTGCAGCAAATTTTTTGTTGTGGCGTCTAATTTTAGGTCTAGAATGTGTGACTTGGTTGTATTTAGTTTATAATAAGATAAGCATCCAAACCAGTCTAGTGTTTTTTGGGCTTCTGCCAGAGATGAGGCTGGATTGGTGAGGAACAGTATCACATCATCCGCAAAGAGGCTAATCTTGTGGGAGGTGGTTCCAGTTGTTAGTCCTGTGATTCTGGGGTTCAAGCGTACATGTTCTGCCAATGGTTCCATCACTAGGTTGAATATTAATGGTGACAGAGGGCACCCTTGGCGGGTATTATTCGTTATGTTGAATGGTTGAGATAACATATTTGCTGAGTAGACTTGTGCTGATGGGGTAGTGTATAGTGCTATGATAGCCCTGTAGATGTGGTCTTTGAATCCTAATTCAAGCAGTACTTTCTGTAGATATGACCAATGTACCCTGTTGAAAGCCTTCTCCGCATCTAGTGAAAGAAGCAGAGAAGGCGTTTTGCTGGATCCAACATGGTGTATCAAGTCAATCATACGTCTTGTAGCATCTGGAGCTTGTCTCCCTTTAGTGAACCCCAATTGGTCCTTGTATATGAGGTCTGACATAATTTTCATCAGGCGTTTAGCAATGGTTTTGGCATAGATTTTTAAATCAAGATTTAGTAGCGAATTGGGACGAAAGTTTTGAGGGGAGGTTGGTTCCTTTCCTGGTTTTGGGAGTGTGATTATAAGAGGGAATGGTTTGCGGTGGCGTATGTAACAAAAAAAAGCTGAGTTCAGCTAGGCCGCTGTAGGTGGAAACAGTCAATAACTAGTAGAACTGAGAGATTAATATGAAGCAGTAAGGGAGGAATTGTGTTGTGGGCCCATTTAGACCGGGTGGTAATCTGTGGTTGGTAGCTTCTGGTCCCCTGGTTGTGGCAGGATTGGTGAAATTTCTGTTGTTGCAGAGGTGAGACATCCTCTTTGGGGGTTCCAGGATGATCCCCCATTCATGTAAGAGACGCGTGCCTTTCTGTAGGTCACTAATTACATGGGTGGTAGCATTCTTGGTGACGAGCAGGGTTGCAGGATAGCGTCACTTATATATAATTTTTTGATTATGGAGGCCTTTGGTGATAGGGTTCAGATTCCTTCTGAGTTGTCGCATACATTTGGAGAGGTCAGGGAAGAGTTTGACTCCTTCATACGGTCGGGTCAGTGGAGCTTTGGATCTGGCTTCAGACATAATTTTTTTCTTTAATGTGAAAAAAATGTACCCTCATGAGTACGTCTCTCGGCACAGACACTGCCAGGTGTGAAGGTTTCACTAATCTGTGGATCATGTCTATAATGATATCTATGGGTGAAGCATCAGGTAATGTGTACGAGGTCTTTGGCGTATTTCAGTAACTCCATCTGAGATATAGATTCGGGGACCCCTCGCAATTTAACGTTGTTACATCTTCAGCAGTCTTCTAAATGGGCCAGCTTGGCCCAAACCCACTCCTGCTCATCTTTCACCTCCTCATAAGTTACTATAAGGTCATTAACCATGGTCGTGCATTCTGTCATGCCCAGCTCAATATTGGATACTCTGTGTCCCATAGACCACATGTTAGTAGTAATCTTGGTAAACAGGGATGATAGATCAGTCATCAGTGATGTTTGTAAGGACATGTCTTTTAATGTAGTGTCCATGACTGGTTGCCCTGTAGTGGGGACGGATGCCATGGAATTGTGCAAGGCCTGGTTTGATTGTAGTGGATTGAAGGCCTGGGCCTTAATTAGTACCTGAGGCGGTTGTGGGTGCGGCACATCCATGCGCATCCAAGCCTTGGCAGGGTTGCTTGTGAGAGGGTCTGCTCCTGGGTCCTGTGTAGGGGACCGGGGTAGCTCTGCTATGCCCATTTCTCCCAGGGATTCATCTGGGAAATCGGTGTATGCTTCTCGCGGCGCGGATAGGCCGCCTCCACCATCTTGGTGGTTACTGACCTTATCCTCTGGGCTAAAGATGAATGTGGTCAGCTTCTTGAGCCTGTGTTCTTCCATCCGCTTGCGGACATTGTTGGCTGGTGTGCGCTGTAGCTGTGGGGTGAAGATAGGACGGGATCGCTGCTTCTAGCAGGCCTTAGTCGCTTCGGTGTCCTCCCTCACTCTGGAGCTGTGAAGCTAAGCATCCATCTTCAGCGCCGGCTAGCCACGCCCCCCCCCGTTTTACAAATTTATTGGTTTGGACATTTTTTTTATCCACCTTGCTACTAGCATAAATAATTTTTTTTTTTACCTGCTGGTGCTGTCCACCCTGTCCACTGTCCACATGGGCTGGGTGATATACAAAACAGTACAATGGAGGTCCCCAGCCTCAAAGCTAGACAACAAAAAGTTTCAAACTGATATGAGTTGCTGCCATTGTTTCTGTTTTATATTTGGTGCAAACACACACAGGAAGCTTCAGCTACCTTGAAAAAGCATTGTCTGACCGCAACTCAGGGCTGATATGTAAATATCAACAATGTGTAATCCACAGTGCTGATTACACACTATTGATCTGACATGTCATCCAAATGAATGAGTCATTTATTCGTTGGCCAAGGGGGTACCTAGTGGTTTTATAGCTAGTGATAGACCCTATCAGGTCCGATCTGATGGCTTGGCCGATAGCTACAGTATTAGCTCCTTCCACTGGTAGCCAGGAGCATACCTAATTCTTGCTGATGTAAAACAGTCCTGCCACATACTCATTTCTAGCAAACAATAATATTTGATTGGAGAGAGATTAGGATGCCAATAATTTCAAACCTTTAGAATCATAAATTCAGAATTAGGTATACTTGGAAGAACAGGTTACCAACTACAAAAAATATATTGCAGAGTGGGATGTCTTAATGTCCTCAAAGATTGCAAGCCTTAGATAAGAAGCATGTGTTTGTATTTTCATGCTTAATTTTTGCATTTGTCAATTTTTTTCACCTTTCCTTTAATTACAATGTGCACCTCATGTTATCACAATATTGTATTTTCCACAAGAAGACATGTAAAAATAATACATTATAATTTTTATTTCAATTCCAGTTAAAACACTTTATTTATTTATGAAAGGTAAATCCACTTTGAACTGAAAAGTGCAGTCGCTCTAAATGTAAGGGGTAGATATGAAATGAGTGGAAGCTCTGCTGATTTTATCATCCAATCATGTGCAAGCTAAAATGCTGTTTTTTTATTTTCCTTGCATATCCCCCTTGGATCTACAGTGACTTTACTTCCAATTGCACTTTCAGTGCACTTTTAAGTGCACTTGCATTGCAAAGAGGATTTGACTTTAGTAAATAACCCCCTTTGTCAGTTACCGTAGAATGAAATCAATGAAACAACTTTTTTTCAGGATATAACATGGCTTCTAGTATTTTATATAAGACCAGCAGCTGTGAGCACATTTGATAGCTTTTTTATGATTTTCTTATTAGGCCTCACAGTCCAGTAATTTTCTGTACTCTCATACACAAACTGATCATTTGGTACCAGCAGGATGGATCATGTTTTATTATATTTGATGCACTTCATCCTTGACAGACTGTAGCAAATTTGGTCAAATGACTAACAATTATTACTATCTTTAAAACATTGTGTGTATTAAAATTATGTTTTAACTGTGGAAAGTAAAATAAATTAAAGTGTAGAGGCTATTAGATTCTAGTTGGAACACTTCATATTGTGTTAACACATCACCTTTTTTTATTAATCTTTGTATGTTCATACAGTGTTTAAAACGAAATGTAAAAATGTGGCTGAGCTTCATAAACAATTTCTGTTAAATAAAGTAAAATGTCAAGAATTACACTAAAGGGATGGTCCATTAACCTTTGTTTACAGACACATTTATCATGATCAATGTCAGCATTAATAAGTATTACACATTATATAAAAGGGATGATTTATTAAAAGGAGAAAATGTTACCATGGTTCGTTGAAGCTGTATTTGATTTAAACATCCAAACATCTAAAGGAGACCTCTAGTCAACATAAAACTTGCCAGTAAACATATATTATCAGTTCATGTGTATCTTCATAATTTTTTGTAATTTTGTCAGTTAAGTGTAAATTGCAGAATTCTTAAATCCTAACCCTAACAGAATGACATTTAGTTTACTACAGCATTAGTATTATCATTTTAAAGAGTAAAAAAAAAAAAGATGAACCTATTTGGGACACATGAAAAGAGCATTGTCATCCTATATCAGGAAGTGCCTGTAAAAGGACATTTCGAAAACATTGAAAATGGCTTTTGAAATAAAAATTACCACATGGAAGCTTTTATGAGATTTTAGTGATTGAGCTTACATAAACTTTAATACTTAACCCTAAATTATATTGACACTCATTTTGTAACCAATAAACCAAATACTAACCTAGCCCCAAGCTAAGCCCTAATATCATTTAACTCCCATTTAGCATGCGCACCTCCTCCTGTGTTTGCATTTCTTACAATGATAGCATGAAGTCCCATGCTGAAATCAGACAGCTATAAGATCCTGTCAACTAAATAAACTGATTTGAAAAATAAAGTAGGATTTTAATAGTATACAGTACTTACATTTTACCTTAAATTAGAACTCTTGACAAAATGTAACAAAGTTATGATTGCAATGTATGCATGCATATAACAAGCATGGGTGCTTCCTGTTTTTGACTAAATTGATTTGCAATACAAGTACTGTTGCATCCTGAAACATGTTGTGTATCTCTATATCTTCTAATCTGACTCCCTAAACAACCCCTGGTTTATAATAGGCTCTAAGATCCTGTCAAGCTGATAGCTGTCTTATTGGTATGGGGCTAGAGACAGGAAAGAATCTGTGTTACACCACCCAGCTTTGAATTAAATCTGTGTCACACTGTTACCTGCTGTACTGCTTCTGTGCACTTTCTTGATAGGTGTGAGTTTTTTCTCCCATTGGGTGGAGGAAATCCAACTTATGAACATGTTGTCTATGTTTTAGTAATTGCTTCTGATTAGAAATGTGTTCAGCTTTAAAACTTAAATATATTTTATTTGTCAGATGTTGACACTCAGAGGACAGGGCTCAGCACAAGGGTGTGCTGGATATATTAGAGGATCACATTTTAGACAGTCCATATATTGATCATTTAAATGATCCAATTCCCCTAGCCATACATTCAACGTGGATGGGGGAATCCCTCCCGCTGTTGCATTATGTTCTGACTGCGGGTAGCCTTCCCTGCCATCAAAACACACCCACAAAAAACACCTCTTGAACTTGAAAGAGTTCATCAAGCACTGAGACCATTGGGTAGTGATGGTGATCCTCCCCATGACATAGTCAGCTGTTTTATAGGCTTCCATCCCAAAGAAGAAATACTACAGAGAACGAGGGAGTAAGAAGTCTTCACCTTCAATGGTTCCCATGTGCAGGTGTTCCAGGAACTTTTACCCATCATGCTGCCACACACTAGGGACATTCATGCAACTTTGTAAACTCGATGATTTGAGCAGATTTTTTTGATCAGCTCAACTGCCTCCAATATCAGTCCCTGAATTGTATCAGGAATTCCTACACAGTCCCAGGGGCTGAAGCACCATTGGACCAGCATGCTCAGAAACCTGTGTAACATAGAAACTGCTCTTGCAAACCATATCAGTGGCATGTGAACACTTTGGACTCACAAGCAGGCTTGACTGGGTATTAACACAGTGTAGCTTTGGATGCTCTTTCCATGTGCGGAATGTATGGATCATCTCCCTGACATGTTGTTTGCAACTTATGACTTGTTGTTGGGGCTTGGTGATGTATGCCCTGGCTCCACCCCATGTGTTTCGTCTGATCTGACATCATCAGGGGTTTTACACTATGAGAGGCATGTTTACTCTTTCCACATCTGATGTTGATGCTTAACCATTGCGAACCTGTGGTGGATGTTAAAAATCAAGGAGACACCTAACACGGCATGCTGTGAAATTTAAGGAATGTGGAAACCATAAGGATTTTCATAATAAAGCTGTCTTTGACCACTCTTTTAGTTGAGGGTCAAATTCATTCTGGTAAAACTCCTTTGTACCCCATTTGGGGTGTTGCACCTGTGTGTGTTTAATTATAGAAATCCCTGTGGGTATGATCTAAGAAGGTTGAAGCTGGTGTGCTCTATATCTGTCATTTATATCTGTCTGGAGACGGATCACAAACACTTTATCACAAATTTTGTTATTTATGCACAGTTTTATGGTGGGCGGCACAGTGGTGTAGTGGATAGCTCTCTCACCTAGCAGTAAGAAGGGTCGCTGGTTCGAATCCCAACTACGACACTACCTGCCTGGAGTTTGCTTGTTCTCCCTATGCCTGCGTGGGTTTCCCCTGGGTACTCCGGTTTCCTCCCACACTCCAAAGACATGCTGGTAGGTTAATTGGATTCTGTCTACATTGTCCCTAATATGTATGAATGTGGGTTAGGGACCTTAGATTGTAAGCTCCTTGAGGGTAGGGACTGATGTGAAAGTAGAATGTATATGTAAAGTGCTGCGTAAATTGACGGCGATATATAAGTACCTGAAATAAATAATAAATTACATAATACACGTTATATAGGTAATATCTGGGGTTGCAAAACTGGAGGCACTATTTGAAAGTATGATTTTGTCTGCGAAGCTGATCTGTGTCTCACCTTTACTGCTGTAGGCCGGCTGGCACCTGTTGTTCCACTATCTTGTGTTCAGCTCTGCTGCATTCTGCAGCTATGGGTGTCGCCGGCTTCAGCTGTTGCTTAATATATGATTCCTTCCTGCTACTTCCTGTCCAGCCCCTCATGTGCTTCTCTATTTAAATCCCTCTCAGACCAGTTCTGGTTGCTTGAGCAACATTTGTTTCTGAGCTCCCTTCGTGTAACCTGCCTTAACCTGACCTCTCATGAACTGATCTCTTGTGTACCAACTCGGCTTGCTCTGATTACGTTGTCTGCAGCCCACCCTAAGCTTGGCTTCCCTAGCGAGCAGGGTGAACCCGGGGGTCGTGACCTGGGGTCAGCACGCAGCTAAGCCCAAACCCTCGTGAGGGGGTCCGTGGCAGAATACCGGCTGACCCTTAGACTTCACACCCTGGGGGATCCCGTGTCACTTGCTCGCCTATGGGCACACTGTAAGTAGTCCCATGACAGTTTGCTTAAGCCATGAGCGCCTCTGAGAATCAGCCACTGACCGAGGATCAAATGCAACATCTAGTTCAGAGACTTAACTCCCAGCAAGCAAATCAAGAGCAAACAATACTGTTTCTTCAGGATCTTGCCTCCTATCTGGATTGTCTGCAACTCGTTGCAACTTCAGCTCCTCCCGTTCCTGCTTCTGCTTCAGCTGTTCCTGTGTTACCTTCTACACCCTGCCTGCATCTGTCGCTACCACCTCATTTTTCTGGTGACCCTAAGGCTTTTCGGGGCTTCATTAATCAGTGTTTGATCCACTTTGAACTTTCCAGCCACCATTTTCCAACTGATCGCACCAAAGTCGCATATATCATCTCTCTCCTCTGTGGTGATGCTCTAGCTTGGGCCTCCCCACTGTGGGCATCACACGATTCTATCACCTCTGACCTTCAGCTCTTTTTGGATGCATTCCGGAAAACTTTTGATGAGCCTGGCAGAGTGTCTTCGGCTGCTGGGGCCCTCCTTCGTCTTTGTCAGCAAGGAAAGACAGTCAGCCAATACGCATTTCAATTCCGTACACTGGCCGCTGAACTCAAATGGAATAATGAGGCCCTTACTGCTTCCTTTTGGCAAGGCCTATCTGAGCGTGTCAAGGATGAACTCGCTGGATGCACCATCCACATTGGATGATTTAATCGCATTGAGCATTCAAATAGACATTCGCTTCCAAGAGCGGGTCCTGGAGAAGTCCAGATCCAGTCATCCCCCTGCTGGCCGTCCAGCGCAGGTAGTCCAAAGACCTGTGGAACCCTCTGCGTCTTCAACCTCTCATATGTTGGAAGAACTTATGCAGCTTGGGCTAACTCGCCTCACTCCCGAGGAACGTGCCCGATGCATGGGATTGGGCTTGTGCCTTTATTGTGGCGATAAAAGACATTTTTTGAACTCCTGTCCAGTCCGTCCGGGAAACTCCACGGAGGGAGTTGATCTAGAACGATCCTTTAATTTTGTCCGCTTCCCTGGTTTCACCCTTCCTGTGGCTATACACTGGGCTCAAAATGCCTATAAACTCTCTGCATACCAGGGGCAGATCCAGAGTCTAGTCTCGGGAGGGGCACTGCCAGAAAATAAGGCTACTTTCACACTGGGGCGGGCGTCGGAGGTAAAGCGGCGCTATTTTTAGTGCCGTTTTAGTGCCGCTATTTGGCCGCTAGAGGGGTGGTTTTATCCCATTTATTTCTACTGAGACACACAGCCACTATATCCCAATATGACATGCTGGTGCGGGTCCTTGAATAAACCCTGCCTGCATTCTGGGATCCACACGCATGACATATTGGGATATAGCGGCTGTGTGTCACAGTAGAAATAAATTGGATGCTGGCATTGGGATGCATCTAACACTTTATGCATCCCCAAGCAAGTAAAAGACAGCCCTGCATGTTAGACACATGTCTGCTGCACGCCCTGTGAGAATGAAGCCTAAAGATGAATTTTTCTGTCATTCTATATCGTCATTATTATCATGATAATCACACAATACAGGTGCTGTGGCTCAATGCATCTGTACTGTGTGATTATCATGATGATAATGATGATGATTGGTAATTGTAATATGACACACGGAGGGGGTTAATGTAATCACTGATGTATTACTGACCAGTGGCAATTAATTAACCCCTTTGTGCTGCGTTAGTGGCACTAGTGGCAGTGTTTATAAACCCCATTCATGCCGTAGCATAAAAGGGGTTAATTAACATTGATAGTGCCACTGTCATTAATGCTGCACAGAGGGGTTAATTGCCACTGGTCAGTAATACATCAGTGAGTACATTAACCCCCTCCATGTGCCATATTACAATTACCAATGTAAATTATTTAACTCCCCTCCCCTCCCCCAAAGCGTTAACCTTTTCACAAGGTGTTAACTCATTAACATAAGAATGCCCGCCGTAGCTCATTAACATAACAATGCCGCCATAGCTAATTAACATAACAATGCACACCGTAGCTAATTAACATGACAATTCCTTAGCTAAGTGATCACTTATTTGCAGTGCACTGAGCTCTGGCTACAGGTCCAGCTTGTCTTCAATCCTGCCGCCTCTGAATCGTGACGTCACACCAGCCAGGACTAGGAAGCTCCTGTCGGGTGGAGATCACTCCACCTGACAGGGAAGTGAAGTGACACTCGCACCGCCGTGCTGCAAATCTGCCAGTGTGTAGCAGTGGCCCCGGTGTCACATCACTTCCAGACCCCCATAGTGATGCCATTGGCCCCCTCTAAATGAACTGATGAGCCCAGGGAATATATTTTAGGCCACCTGGGACTTTGGGAGAGCCAGGGGAAGCAGAAATAAAGTCCCTGTAGCTGCATTTAGAAGCCTCGTAACGCAAATCTGGTGAGGTGGCGGAGGGAGAAAGCCTTGGAGTCAGTACTATTTTCTGGGGGGGGGCAATTGCCCCGTTGCCCCCCCTGGATCCGCCCCTGCTGCATACATGGACTCTGGTGCTGCCAGGAATTTCATTGAACTGTCTTTAGCTTCTGAGTTGGGCATTACCTTTGTTGCCTTGGCTATACCCCTTTTCCCTGACTGCAGTAGATGGCTCCTTCTTGCCTATCCGGTTTAAAACCCCTCCTATTGCCTTACGCATAGGGGTTTTGCATGCTGAGGAGATCTCTTTCCTAATTCTGCCTAAATCCTCCAGTCCCATCATCCTGGGCCTTCCATGGTTGCAGAAACACTCCCCGCATCTTGACTGGAATTCTGGACAAGTATTGGTTTGGGGTCCTCTGTGTCAGCAACAATGTATTTCCAAGGTGCTACCTACTCCTTCCATTTCCATTCCTCTGGCTGAAACCTCCACAACTCCCATGTTACCTTCCCAATATCAGTCTTTCCGAGATGTTTTCTGCAAAAAGTCCACTGATCGCCTTCCTCCTCACAGAGACTATGACTGCTCCATTGATCTGTTACCTGGGACCTCTCCTCCCCGAGGCCGAGTCTACCCTCTATCTATCCCTGAGACACAAGCCATGTCTGAATACATTCGGGAAAACCTTCAAAAGGTGTCAATGCCAAGCTCTGGTCCCCTGAAGCCATTGATGCTTTCCTCAAACTCAAGGTAGCCTTCCTCTCCGCCCCAATTCTCCTATGTTCGGACATTACAAAACCCTTTTCTTTGGAGGTTGATGCCTCTTCAGTAGCAGTCGGTGAGTCTACGCTCTATCTATCCCCGAGACACAAGCCATGTCTGAATACATTCGGGAAAACCTCCAAAAGGGTTTCATCAGGAAATCTAACTCACCTGCCGGAGCCGGGTTCTTCTTTGTAGCGAAAAAAGATGGTTCACTCCATCCATGCATCAACTACAGGGGTCTTAACGCCATCACCGTGAAGAACGGATACCTGTTCCTTTAATTTTGGAACTCTTTGACAGACTGTGAGGTTCTCATGTTTTTACCAAACTGGATCTTAGAGGGGCCTACAATTTAATAAGAATCCGGGAAGGAGACGACTGGATGACCGCCTTTAACACCAGGGACGGACATTATGAATATCTTGTGATGCCCTTTGGCTTATGCAATGCCCCAGCGGTCTTCCAAAATTTGGTTAATGAGATCTTCCGCGACCTTCTGTATGTCTGTGTTATTGTACATCAGGATGATATTCTTATTTTCTCACCAGACTTACTTACCTATCGTCTTCATGTGAAAGCTGTGCTACAGCATCTCTGGGACAATTGTCTATATGCAAAATTGGAGAAATGTCTATTTGAACAAACACAGGTTCCATTTCTGGGCTAAATAATCTCATCACAGGGCCTCCTCATGGACCCAGCCAAACTTTGGGCCATCTCTGAGTGGCCCCAGCCCTCTGGTCTTAAAGCCACCCAGCGCTTTTTGGGCTTCACCAATTACTATCCCCAATTCATTCGTAACTACTCCACCTTTGTGGTCCCTATTACATCTCTCACCCGCAAGGATGTCAATGCCCAGCTCTGGTCCCCTGAAGCCATTCATGCTTTCCTCAAACTCAAGGCAGCCTTCCTCTCCGCCCCAATTCTCCTACGTTCGGACATTACAAAACCCTTTTCTTTGGAGGTTGATGCCTCTTTAGTAGGAGTCAGTGCCGTCCTACTCCAAGCTCAGAAGGGCAAGTCTCAGCCTTGCAAATCCTTTTCCAAGAAGTTTTCTGATGTGGAGAAGAACTATACCATTGGGGACCATGAGCTACTCGCTATTACCATCTATACTGATCATAAAAATCTGCAGTATTTACAATCTGCCAAATGCTTGAACCCACGTCAAGCTCGCTGGCCCTCTTTTTCGCCCGCTTCAATTTTAACATTACTTTTCGTCCAGGTGCCAAAAACCTTCGAGCCGATGCCTTGTCCAGGTCGTTTCATGTCAACAATTCTGAGAATCACCTAGATCCTGGTCCCATCATCCCTCCGTATCGTATTCTAGCCACTACTCAGTTTCAATCTACGCAACCTCCTCCAGGTAAAATGTTTGTAGTTCCCGCACTTCGCCCCAAACTCCTTGCTTGGGCACATGACTCCAAGTTCTATGGACTTGGACTTCTCTGGACTATGGTTCTAAGGATGTCAAGGAATACGTTCAAGCTTGTACGGTTTGTGTACTATCCAAATCTTCCACGTCCGCCCCTGCTGGGTTGCTTTTGCCCTTACCAGTTCCCGATATACCTTGGCGTTGTATTTCCATGGATTTTCTCTCAGAGATGCCCCCCTAAACAGGTTCTACAGTCATCTGGGTAGTAGTGGATCGGCTCTCCAAAATGTGTCACTTGATTCCTCTCCCAGGCCTACCTTCTGCTCCCAGTCTTGCCACAACTTTCATTAAGGAGATCTTTCGTCTTCATGGGATGCCTTCACATATCGTCTCTGACAGAGGAGTTCAATTTATTGCTCGGTTTTGGAGAGCCTTGGCCAGCTCCTTTGGGATTAAATTGGATTTTTCATCTGCCTTTCATCCCCAGTCCAATGGGAAAACGGAATGTGTCAATCAAAATGTAGAACATTTTCTCCGTGTCTTCATCTCAGCCCACCAAGATGAATGGGTGGACCTTTTGCCCTGGGCAGAGTTTGCCTTAAACCATCACTCCAATGCCAGTTCTGGAAAATCTCCCTTCTTCACTGTTTATGGGCAGCATCCATCTGTTCCCTTTCCTGTTCCCATTTCTCCTCTTGTACCAGCAGCAGCTGAAACTCAAAGGTCCTTCAACTCAATCTGGAAAGAAGTCTCTGAAAATCTTCAACTAGCTGCTTCCAGGCATAAAATGGCAGCAGATCGTCATCGCCGTCCGGCTCCTAAGTTCCTGCCTGGTGATATAGTTTGGTTCTCTACCAAGCACATCGGACTCCGGGGGCCCTCAATGAAATTTGCCCCTTGCTTCACAGATCAATACAGTTGCTTTCAAGCTCCGTCTGCCCTCTTATCTCAGGATACCCAACGCCTTCCATGTCTCCCTGCTCAGGCCACTGGTCCTCAATCGCTTCTCTAACCCTTCTTCTCACCCCGCTCTTGTGGCTAATACCATGGATCAGTATGAGATTAAAGAAATATTGGATTCCAAGTACTCCCGAGGGAGGCTACTCTATCTGATTGATTGGAAGGGCTATGGTCCGGAGGAGAGGTCTTGGGTTCCTACCACCGATGTCTCAGCCCCACATTTGGTGACCAGATTCCATCGGAAATTTCCCTCCAAGCCAGCCCCCAGATGTGTAGGGGGACCTCGTAAGAGGGATGGTACTGTCACAGATCAGCTGCGGAGCTGATCTGTGTCTCACCTTTACTGCTGTAGGCCGGCTGGCACCTGTTGTTCCACTAGCTTGTCTTCAGCTCTGCTGCATTCTGCAGCTATGGGTGTCGCCGGCTTCACCTGTTGCTTAATATATGATTTCTTCCTGCTACTTCCTGTCCAGCTCCTCGTGTGCTTCTCTATTTAAATCCCTCTCAGACCAGTTCTGGTTGCTTGAGCAACATTTGTTTCTGAGCTCCCTTCGTGTAACCTGCCTTAACCTGACCTCTCGTGAACTGATCTCTTGTGTACCGAATCAGCTTGTTCTGATTACGTTCTCTGAAGCCCGCCCTGACCTTGGCTCGCTATCCGGCTCTCCTTTGCTTCATCCATCCATCCTTGTCTGACAGTGTCTTCTGGTACTTCCCTAGTAAGCAGGGTGAACCTGGGGTCAGCAAGCAGCTAAGCCCAAACCCTCGTGAGGGGGTCCGTGGCAGAATACCGGCTGGCCCTAAGACTCCACGCCCTGGGGGATTCCGTGTCACCTGCTCGCCTATGGGCTCACTGTAAGTAGTACCGTGACAGCCAAATAGTTTTTTTCACTCTATAAGTGCTGCACACCTGTATATCTTCTATCAGGATATTGTGGCAGCTGCTATATCCTTCTTTACACATTTAGTTTTTGAATACTTTAACACAGATTTCTCCTTATTTAAACAATTGATAGTGGCCATTTTTCTTGTTATCATCATTGTTATATTGCAAAATTGCCTCAATGAACACTTTCCTCTAAGGCTGTTATCTCAAGAGATTTGGGGGGGGGATTTTGTCAATTAGTGATCTTCACATTTATGATTCCAATGTAGCCTGGCGCTGGCTAGTCTGCTAGTGAGCCTGGACATTGTGACATAATTCCCTGAAAGCAGAGAGAGAGACCACTACGGAAATCAGGGGATCATGGGACATTTGGTCCTGAGAGCCTGGATTTCCATGGAGCCAGTGCTGCTGCAGACTACAAGTTCCAACTGGCTGGGTGAGGACATAAATAGCCTGGTCCAGGGAGAAGCTCCTTCTCTTGGGACCACAGGCTTCAGCTGAGAGCAGGTACTTGGCCGCTCTGGGGAATGCAAGCAGGCACCACAGCCTGGATGGTGTGGTGAGTCTTAAGCGAGTGAGCAATACACCTGCAGGCAGATCTATTGTTGCCAGCTCCGTGTCGGCCAAATGACTGTTGGGAGTCACTTTGAGTGTCACCATTACACACCCAGCTGAATCCCAGAACAGCTAGGTTGAAGATTCTTCAAGAGCCTGTTCCAGGACATCCTATTTCCTTGATCATTTGTATCATCAGGATTGGGGAGCGGACAGAAGCCCACCCCCCGTGTACACCCTACAAAAAACACTGCATGCAGACACCTTTATCCTATCACTTTACACAAAATCTTCTAACAGGAAACACTTTGCATATGCTACTTTGCTACAGTCTGGTGTCTTTGCAATTGCATTCTTTCTTTGAATTATGTCCAAACTGAGGGTGTGAGAGGTGTAGTGAGGCTTGCAAGGTCAGGGCAACCTTTGGGGTCAGTCATCCTCCAGCAGCCCTTATAGGGGTGGCGCTACACCATTAATATGCTAATTGGATACCAGATACTCCTCTTCCCCCCTGCAATTTCTTTTTTGTGGAGGTCCTACCTATTTCTGCTACACAATTTGTTACTTTGGGTCCCCTTTGCTATGAGTAATGATGTTTGCTTAGATTTTTACTTATTTCCCTCACATGGTATAGGCGGCCCCTTGGTACTACAGTCTCGCCCCACTACCCTCCCACAGCCAGGCACCCTGCCTTGTGTACAACTTTTTTTTTCTTTCTACTATTTCTTCTTTTTTCTGTTTCCCCTGACTATACCTTGTCTGCTTTTTCTTCCCTTTCCCTCACTTGGTTCACCCCTTATTTTCCCACCTTTTCTTTCTCTCCAGTTTGTGGTTCCCTGTCCTTTTCTGGCCCCTCTCTATTCCTCCCTGCGATTATGCTCAGATCTAATATCTCTTTTTTTTACTGGTCACAGGCTACTGTATGTAGCACAGCTTACTTAGAAATGAATCACAGATTAATTATTTGACTTGCTGTTATGGTCTAGTGATTATTACACATGCTCAGCATTCAATACGATCAAAATCATTGAAACTTCTTTCAACTCAATAAGAAAGGGCTCAACATCCTCAAACAAATGTCAAGTGCTGCTCCAAGAAATTCATAAACCTTGAACACACATTGTTTTTATACAGGAGACACATTTCAAGCACTCCTCAATGCCCAAACTTACCAACCATAGGTAACTTACAATGTATCATGAATCTAATGGCTCTTCCAAAGCCAAAGGTATTGCCTTTTTATTAGCTAAATCCCTTAAATGTCAACTCCTTGAATGACTGACGGACCCCAAGGGATGTTTTTCTTTTTCTTAAATGTACATTAAAGTTTAGACTAATCATGCCATCTGGTCACTTTTGTTGCCAGTGATTTAGACAATAATGGCTACGTGTTGAGTCATTTTAAGGGGACAGCAAATTTACACTGTTATACAAGCTGTACACTCACTACTTTCCATTGTAGCAAAGTGTCATTTATTCATTGTTGTCACATGAAAAAATATAATAAAATATTTACAAAAATGTGAGGGGAGATACATTGCATTAAATATATATTACAGTGTATACACAGCACATAGTACATAGTACATAGTAGGTGAGGTTGAAGAAAGACACAAGTCCATCAAGTCCAACCTATGTGTGTGATTATATATGTCAGTATTACATTGTATATCCCTGTAATTCCACATCCTTAAGCTCTTATGCCGTGTACACACGGTCAGAATTTCCGACAACAAATGTTGGATGTGAGCTTGTTGCTGGAAATTCCGACCGTGTGTAGGCTCCATCAGACATTTTTTGGCGGAATTTCCGAAAATTTGTGAGCTGGTTCTCAAATTTTCCGACAACAAAATCCGTTGACATAAATTCCAATCGTGTGTACACAATTGCGACGCACAAAATTCCACTCATGCTCGGAATCAAGCAGAAGAGCCACACTGGCTATTGAACTTCATTTTTCTTGGCTCCTCATATGTGTTGTATGTCACAGCGTTCTTGACATTCGGCATTTCCGACAACATTTGTGTGACCGTGTGTATGCAAGACAAGTTTGAGCCAACATCAGTGGAAATAAATCCAGGATTTTGTTGTTGGAATGTCCGATCGTCTGTACGCAGCATCAAAGTAAAGAACTCTCTACGTAGTTTAAGGTTAAACCTCTTTTCTTCTAATTCTAATTTTAATGAGTAGCCACGAATCTTGTTAAATTCCCTTCTGTGAAAAAGTTTTATCCCTATTGTGGGGTCACCAGTATGGTATTTGTATATTGAAATCACATCCCCTCTCAAGCATCTCTTCTCCAGAGAGAATAAGTTCAGTGCTCGCAACCTTTCCTCATAGCTAATATCCTCCAGACCCTTTATTAGCTTTGTTGCCCTTCTCTGTACTCGCTCCATTTCCAGAACATCCTTCCTGAGGACTGGTGCCCAGAACTGGACAGCATAATCTAGGTGCGGCCAGACCAGAGTCTTTTAGAGTGGGAGAATTATCGTTTTATCTCTGGAATTAATCCCCTTTTTAATGCATGCCAATATTCTGTTTGCTTTGTTAGCAGCAGCTTGGCATTACATGCCATTGCTCAGCCTATCATCTACTAGGACCCCCAGGTCCTTTTCCATCCTAGATTCCCCCAGAGGTTCTCCCCCCAGTGTATAGATTGCATTCATATTTTTGCCACCCAAATGCATTATTTCACATTTTTCTACATTGAACCTCACTTGCCATGTAGTTGCCCACTCCATTAATTAATTCAGATCTTTTTGCAAGGTTTCCACATCCTGCAGAGAAGTTATTGCCCTGCTTAGCTTAGTATTGTCCGCAAATACAGAGATTGAACTGTTTACCCCATGCTCCAGGTCATTTATGAACAAATTAAACAGGATTGGTCTCAACACAGAACCCTGGGGGACCCCACTACCCACCCCTGACCATTCTAAATACTCCTCGTTTATCACCACCCTCTGAATTCGCCCTTGTAGCCAGTTTTCAATCCATGTACTCACCCTATGGTCCATGACAACAGACCTTATTTAGTACAGTAAACATTTATGGGGAACTGTGTCAAATGCTCAGATTTATAAATCTGAATCTGAATAAATCAGAATATCCTACAGCCAGGAACTTTTAATCACAGGCTTATAAAGTTACCAATAGCTCCACTTTAAACACAGAGTGCAAACTCGTGTTACTTTTATGATTGCAGCAAGTGTAGTGGCTTGCAATTACAAATGGGTGTTTCTGAAAAGCAATGGCTTAGTACTAAGGGCAAGAGGCAACCTTTATTTTCTTGCTTTAAGTGATACTTAGGATTGAGGATACAGAGTAAAAATATGTATGCCTTTGTGTGTTAATTGGCATATTTCCCTGATTAAATAAGGTAGATCTGGAATACTTACCACTGTGCAATCAATTAAGGCATATTAGTATCCAGAGGCCCAAACAAGTAAATCAAAGCCCCTCTAGTAGGGTGCCCCATTTGAAAGTTAGTTGTTCCAAGACGTTGCTGAAAATTCAATAAAACTTTGCATTCTTATATGAGTATTTAAGACAACACACAAAGATTTGTTTTAAATTTTGCTAGAAAAAATAGTGTTTTAGAAAATATGGGGTTGTAGCAACAAATAGAGGATGTGTTAATCACTTTATGAGAGTCTAATGGAGTCTAGGAAACAGGTGCAGGTTAAGGAAAAGATTGTGGATTGGGTGGTTAGTAGTTAAAGTTTACTTTTGTACTAATGGTAAATCAATCAATTAGAATTTTCTCTTGGAATGTCAGGGGAATGAATAATACTTTAAAAAGACAATCTGTCTTTGATTATATTTCCTCTTTATGCCCTGCCCTCATCTGTCTGCAGAAGACACACGCCACATGCAATGTGACTAGATTTTTGAAACGTTTTGTTAGAGAAGCATACGATTCGGTTTTTACCTCCCATTCAAGAGGGGTTTCTGTTTTAGTTTACACTGGCATAGTGTTCTCATGCAGTAGGACTATGGTAGACGTAAATGGTAAATATATTTTTTTACAATGCAAGCTGGATGAACATAAGTAAATTCTGGCTGCTATACATATACCTCCTCCATATAATCCAGAAATACTTTGTCAGCTTATTTTTTTTGCAGGGGCCTCCTCCCAGGTGCCAATATTGGTACTTGGAGATTTCAATAATGTAATTTATCTGAAGCGAGACAGATGCCCAGTTCTAAGGTCAATGACCTCTGAGCATCTTTCCGCTCTTGGAAGATTATGCAGGGAATTAGGGCTCTACGACATGTGGAGGCGGTTGCATCCTGAAGAATGTGCTTATACACGCTATTCTAAAACACACAATTCACTATCAAGAATTGATTTAGTTCTGTGTTCGGCAGATCTTGTACCATGCATAGTAGATGTTAGTATAGAACTTTGAGAAATTTCAGATCACTCCCCTCTGATAGTCACCTTAACATCAGGGCATCGGGTGTCCAATATGCCATGGCGGTTGAACCCCTTTTAGCTTGAACTATTTCCCAAAGAGGATGTTATTGCTGCTCGCATTATGGACTTTTGGTCTCTTAATTTGGGGTCTGCTACCATACAGGTTGTATGGGATGCTCTCAAGGCCTACCTTCGTGGACTGTTAAACCCAAAAATTAGTGTCATCAAAATTGCTTCCCGTAGAGAGCTCGAACTTGCAAAGGCCGATACCTCTACAGCGGAACCCCTATATATCCAGGATCCCTCTCCTGATGCCCAACAGGAATGGCTTTCATCTGAAAAAAGGCTGAATGAACTGTTAGAATCCAGGGCGAGCAATAAACTTTTCTTTCAAAAGAGACTTACAGTGCCTTGCAAAAGTATTCACCCCCTTGGCATTTTTCATGTTTTGTTGCCTCACAACCTGGCATTGAGGATTTGCATCATTTAATTTACAGAACATGCTCACAACTTTGAGGATTTTTTTATTGTGAAGCAAACAACAAATAGGACAAAATAACAGAAAAGGTCAATTTGAATAACTATTCACCCCCCTAAAGTCAATACTTTGTAGAGCCACCTTTTGGGGCTATCAGAGGTCCAAGTCGCTTTGGATAAGTCTCTATGAGCTTGCCACAACTTACCAATGTTTCACTGTGGGGATGGTGTTCTTTGGGTGATGTGATGTGTTGGGTTTGCGCCAGACATATCGTTTTCTTTGATGTCCAAAAAGTTCAATTTTAGTCTCATCAGTCCAGAGCACCTTCTTCCATACATTTTGGGAGTCTCCCACATGCCTTTTTGCAAACTCAAAACATGCCATTTTGTTTTTTGCTGAAAGTAATGGCTTTCTTCTGGCCACTCTGCTGTAAAGCCCAACTCTATGACGTGTACGGCTTATTGTTGTCCTATGTACAGATACTCCAGTCTCTGCAGTGGAACTCTGTAGCTCCTCCAGGGTTACCTTGGGTCTCTGTGCTGCCTCTCTGATTAATGCCCTGCTTGCCCGGTCCATGAGTTTTGGTTTTGTGGCTGTCTCTTGGCAGGTTTGCTGTTGTGCCATGTTCTTTCCATTTGGTTATGATAGATTTGATGGTGCTCCTAGGGATCATCAAATATTTGGATATTTTTTTTATAACCTGACCCTGACTTGTACTTCTCAACAACATTGTCCCTTACTTGTTTGGAGAGTTCCTTGGTCTTCATGGCAGTGTTTGGTTAGTGGTGCCTCTTGGTTCGGTGTTGTAGCCTCTGGGGCCTTTCAAAAAGGTGTGTATATGTAATGACAGATCATGTGACACTTAGATTGCACACAGGTGGACATCATTTCACTAATTATGTGACTTCTGAAGGTAATTGGTTGCACCAGAGCTTTTTATGGGCTTCATAACAAAGGGGGTGAATACATAAGCACATGCCAATTATCAGCTTTTTATTTCTGAAGAATAGTTTTATGTATATATTTTTCTAATATTACTTCACCAACTTAGACTATTGTGTTCTGATCCATCACATAATTCAGATAAAAAAAAATGAACTAAAGGCTGTAGTGTAACAAAATAGGTAAAAAGCCAACGGGGATGAATACTTTTGAAAGGCACTGCAGTTGGGCAGATGGAGAGGTGAATGGTAGACTGTTGGCTCAGAGAGTAAGGTCTCAATCCAACCTCATACATGCCTTGGCTTTAATGAATGGAGAAGGAGAGGTTATTAACCAGACTAGCCCTATTGTATCCACCTTTAAGTCCTACTATCAGGATCTATATACTTCTAGGGCAGACTATGCCTTAGCTGAGTTATCTATTTATCTGGCTACCTTTAATCTCCCTTTCAATGGAAGAGAGGGAGACCCTCAACATCCCACTTACTGGGAATTGGAGAGTACGGTGGCTAGTTTTTCTAATTCCAAAGCACCAGGGACTGATAGCCTCCCTATAGAGATCTATAAAAAGTATAAGGAGATGCTTCCTGCCCTTCTTAATACATTAAATGAAGCTTTCCATCTAGGTCAGCTTCCAGACAGTATGGGTCAATCTGTTATAATAGTTATACCTAAAAATGATAAAAAACTGTTATACCCTGAATGTTATAGATGAATTTCCTTATTGTCTACAGCTGTTAAAATTCTTGCCAAAGTACTCGCTATCAGATTAAACAAGGTTATTAAACATATTATTCACTCAGATCAGGTAGGATTTATGCCCAATATGTCAACAGAAGTTATTATTAGACGTGCATACTTAAATATGCAAGTTCCGGTCCGGATCATCCAAATCATGCCTTTTTGGCACTGGATACCATAAAGGCCTTCAATAGTGTTGAATGGCCTTATCTATGGGGCATTCTGGAAAAATTTGAGCTTGGTTCTAATTTTTGCCAATGGGTACGGTTGTTGTATACAGCTCCTATGGCATCGATTAGGGTTAATGGCCTCTAGTCTAGTTTCAGACTTTGCCGGGGCACCAGGCAGGGGTGCCCATTGTCCCCCCTGCCATCCTCACTTTCTCAGCTCAGGGTTGTGTCTTCTATAAAATATTTGCGTATAGCTATTTCTGATTCCCCTCAGTCGTATATTGTAGGCAACATACTTCCACTACTCGCTAGATTCCAAGACCAAAGTAAAATTTGGAGTAAAAGCCCTCTCTCGTTAATAGGCCGTATTAATCTAATTAAGATGATATGGATGCCTCAGCTTCTGTATTCCTTACATAATGCTCCGATCTGGATACCTTTACGGATTTTTACTAAGATTAATAGTATATTTAGGTGTTTAATATGGCAGAATAAAACCCCCCTTATTAAATTGGAGACTCTTCAACATCCCAAAAATGCGGGTGGACTGGCAGTTCCTAACCCAAGAATATATTTCTTTGCATCACAACTACAGCATTTTGCTGGATGGGAGCTATCCCTTCCTGCTCAACGATTATTTTCCTATCTATTTAAGGGTCGGTCACCACTATATGTTCTAGATGGGGTAAGAGGGGGTGTTTCGTGTACAGATATGCCTGTAAGTTAATTTGTAACATATGGGATACAGTCAAAAAAATTATGGGTATTTCATACCCCACTAGATATACTCTGATATGGGAAAATTATAGACTCGGGGGCGTGGCCAAGATCGGCATGTGAGAGGACGCACTTCTCACAGCTCCTGCCTGATCCGTAGTTTGATCCTCTCCCGGCAACTCTGATCCTGCTTTTTTCGGCCCCCCAGCTGGCTTCTGAGACCCCCCACCATCCGGACCCACCACCGGCCCTCTGCACACGAGGGAAGACCCGCCGAGGCCCGTTGGAGATGGCGGAACCAGACTCCCAAGATGGCGCCGCAGCTGCAGCAGCCAAAGGACAGCACACGTCGTGCACGACAGACAAGCCCAGAGACAATACCAGCAAAAAACAGCTGAAAATACCGGGTAAGGAGCAATACAGGGATATGACATATTATACACAGAAACTGCAGGGCTCGGAAGACGGGGGGGATGACAAGTAATGGGGAGGCTGCAGATCTCTTTACACAGGCCGAATGGGGCCACGATACAGACAGTACTCCTGTGCAGTTTCAAGAAGACATCTCCCATCCTCCCTCCCCCCCTCCCTCGGATGAAATATTGGAGAACGTGGAACAACCCACACTGGCTGATATTCTAAAGGCTGTTCATGTGTGCACGGCTGCAGTCACTGATGTGAAGGAGCAGTTTGGGGGCCTGAGAGAGGAGATATCCTTACTTCGACAAGACCTTCAAAAAGTTAGAGAAAGAGCAACTGCAGTTGAGAGCAGAGTCTGTGATATCGAGGAACAATTACCCCCGCTGGCGCGTGAAGCGAAGGCAGCGTACCTCATAGCACAAGACACGTACAACAGAGCAGAGGATACGGAAAACCGTCTGCACAGAAACAATGTCCGTATTGTTGGCCTCCCGGAGAAATCTGAGGGTAAGGATCCAACATTGTTTGTGGAGAACTGGCTGGTAGAGATATTTGGCCGTGAAGCTTTTTTCCCATTTTATACAGTGGAGAGGGCCCATAGAGTACCGGGGTGGCCTCCTCCGTGAGGTGCTCCCCCCAGATCAATACTGGCCAAGCTGCTACACTATCGCGACAGAGAGGCGGTGTTACGCTGTGCGAGGGAGCAGAACAACGTAAAGTTCAATGGTGTAAGAGTGTCGTTTTATCCAGATTTCTCGGCTGAGGTGCAGAGAAATAGAGCCAAGTTCAGTGAGGTGAAGAGGCGTCTCAGAGCCTTGCAACTGCCATACGCTATGCTCTACCCAGCAAAACTGAGAGTGACGGCAGAAGGTCATGCACAATTCTTTGACTCTGCCAGAGAGGCGTCTGCCTGGTTAGATCACAACGAACAAGCGCTACGCCGTCACCGAGCGGATGTGGAAGGTGACTGATCGGGACATTGATATGGATAAAAAGAGGTTCGTCTGTATACCTAGTTACCATACTCCCTCATCCATAATGTTTCCTCTTACTGCAATGCCACTACCATGACTCTAACTTTGTCTCTTTACCCTTTGTCATAACCTGCCAACATGCCTGCCTATCTTCAAGTTACCTAAATGCCGGGGACTATCCTATATCTCTTAAAGTGAAAGGAATTGAACTGTGAAACCCCCCCTTACTCACCTTGGAATGTGTGATTTTTTTGTTGGCCCGCTTTTAGGCCGTATTAGGCCCAATGCACCTGCCCTGTTGGCAAGGTTTGTCAGGATGATCATATTTTTTGTATTCGCATGGTCCCTCACTGAAGTGAGGGCGTCCTACCAAATATGGAAATACCCAAGTGCAGTTGCACTGTTGTTTACTGGCACCGTTGTGCTCTGTTACAATTTACAGTATAACCCATTCTGCAGTCCAGGATTCTTCTCTTTATTGATCATATGGAACTCTGATACTACTGAAGTTTACTACCCATCCTCCCACCAGTATCCCGTTGGTTTCTATCTAGAGAAGCTGCTCCTTGGCCCACCCCAGTGGCTGACTTTACTCTTGAAATGGCGGGCGCTCCGGTGATCTCCTGGAATGTTAGGGGCATGAACTCCCCCCTAAAACGCATGCCTGAAAAATTCTACCCTGCGGTTATATGCTTGCAGGAAACGTATTTAACGTCTGAATCTAAATGTTGTATGAAGTATAGATGGATTGGGTGGTCGTACCACTCCAATCACACCTCCTTTTCTCGGGGGGTGAGTGTAGTGATACACAGCTCCCTGGATTATCAGGAATTTGATTCAAAAATAGACCAGGAGGGTAGATTTGTATTCTTACATTGTCGCCTTGGTATTCTCAAATGTGTGTTGGCCTGCGTATATATACCTCCCCCGTTTGATGCTCGGGTACTCCGGCTTCTTCTGGAATTTTTGGAAGGGAAGCTACTAGTGGGTGACTTCAATAGTTGGCTAGCTCCGGCCCTGGATAAACACCCGGGCCCGAGCTCTCCTGCTCCCCTCAGGATGACGCCTCTGGCTAGATTACTGCAGGAGGTGGGTTGGTTAGATATTTGGAGGCATAGGAATCCCACTGCCAAACAGTTCTCCTGTTTCTCAAAAGCGCATGGCTCATTATCTAGAATAGATTTGGCAGTGGGAAACCCGGCTATGCTCCCCTCGGTTCTAGATGTCTCTTACAAACCCCGATGTGTATCTGATCACTCCTATATGGTGATAAATCTTATTGTATCCCATCAATCCACACTCCAAAGGGCACCGTGGAAATTTAACACCTTTTGGCTACAGCTATTCACCTCCCATGTAGACTTAGAGGGCAATATCAAGAAGTTCTTTTCCTCTCAGCCAGACTCTCTGTCTGTTCTTACAGAGTGGGAGGCTTTTAAAACCCATCTCAGGAAAATACTTAGTAATGAGGTAACCAAGATTAAAAGGCATTTTGAGGCACTACAGGAAACATTGGAATCACATGCTTATTCCCTGGAGGCAAAATATGTTCAGGACCCCACTGACTCCGCTAGGGAGGCATGGCAGTCGGCTCAATCAGCGTACGAGCACCTGCTGGCCTCCTCGGTGGACAAGAAGAGGTTTTTCTCTAAAACAGCCTTTTTTGAGGAGGGGGAAACAACAGGCCGCCTTTTGGCGAGAATAGCCAATTCAGAACAGAGATCCCCAGTAATAGGTTCTATTAAGAAGGCTGACGGGCGACTGGTGCACTCCCCAGATCAGATACTCCAAGCTCTGGCAGAATTTTATGAAACACTATACTGTTCCTCTTCAAGGGGCACCCCTGGGGAGTTGACCAGCTACCTGGATGGTATTGTTTTTCCGCACCTCTCGTCTTCCCAGAGAAAAGATCTTGACGCCCCTTTAACTCTGGATGAGTTGCAGACGGCTGTGGCAGAATTTCCTTACTTTAAAGCCCCGGGGGGGTTGGCATCCCCATGGAAATTTACAAAACTTACTCTGAGACACTACTCCCCAAGTTATTAAATGTATTTAATATTGCAAGAAAACATAATACCTTACCGCCCTCCATTCTAAAACCAGGCAAGGACCCTGTGGACCCAGCCTCGTACAGACCGATATCCCTACTACAATCTGATATAAAAATACTAGCAAAGGTTTTGGCTCTCAGGTTAAATAAGGCTATTGCTTCAATTATACACCCCGATCAGGCAGGGTTTATGCCCAACAAATCCACAGCAATAAATCTTAGACGATTATACCTTAACATGCAGTCCCAGCCGGATAACAAAGGTAAGAGGGCCCTGCTGTCACTGGATGCAATGAAAGCCTTTGATAGTGTGGAATGGCCATATTTATGGGAGGCAATGAGGCGATTCGGCTTTGGTGAAATATTCATTTCTTGGGTGCGTTTGCTATATCACTGCCCTCAGGCGCTAATTAGAGAAGTGGGTAGAGTGTCGCTGCCCTTTGCTCTGGGCCGGGGCATGCGGCAGGGGTGCCCTCTGTCCCCCCTGCTGTTTGCTCTGGCCATAGAGCCATTGGCAATACGGATTAGAGATAACAAGGATATCACCGGCTTCTGTTATGGAGATAGATAGGAGAAGGTGATACTCTACGCCAATGATACCATGATTCTTTTGGGAGATACGGACCAATCACTAAGAAACACAATGGATACGGTGGTTCGGTTTGGGGAATTTTCAGGCCTTAAAATAAACTGGACCAAATCAGCCCTAATGCCGATAGATGATGAACATCTACTCAATGTAGAGAAGGTGGGGGATATACCTATTGCCCATTCCTTTAAATACTTGGGGATACAGGTTTCCCCTAAGATCAGGGAATATAGTCAGTTAAATATTTCCCCATTGCTGGCACATTTTCGTTTACGAGTCAAGACCTGGAATGCTCTGTGTATGTCGGTTGCAGGCAAGGTGAATCTAATTAAAATGATTCTGATGCCTCAATTGCTATACATACTGCACAATTCACCGGTGGTGATCCCACTAAAGATATTCAGGATTGTGAATGCCATTTTCCGTGAACTGATATGGAAGAACCGTCCGCCTAGAATTAAACTAGAAAATCTACAATGCCCCAAAGATGAAGGTGGTCTTGCATTACCGAATCCATGGCTTTACGACTTGGCATCGCAAATGCAACACTTGATAGGTACCATGGTCATGGAGGGGGACCCTACAGTCAGAACCCCTAGTGCTTCAGAGTGTTTAATGCTCCATGTGGTAGGTGGAAAGTCTGTTCCAACTGCCCTAGAGGCCTCAACTTTTGGAAAGCCTCATAAAAGTTTCCCCACGTATGCCCTTATACAAAAAGTATGGAATAAAACTAAGTATATACAGGAGGCGATAGGTATTAATGAATATAGTCCTATTTGGGGAAATGAATCCTATCCAGAGATGGCTAAACTACAGCATGCGGAGAGGTGGAAGAGGTTTGGTATTTTTTATTTAAAGCAAATTATAAGCGATGGGAAATTACGATCTTTTGACACTCTGAGGGATCTGTATAGACTGCCAGCTTACATGCTGTTTTATTATATGCAACTTAGGCATGCATTTACAACCCAATCAAAAACCTCGGAATGGCATACTGACTCGACCCTTCTTATCGCTTTACTTAAGGGTGCTGATACCTCTAAAGGCTTCATTTCCCAGAGCTATAGCATTTTACTCCACAAATACCTTATAAAACACCTCTTGACAGCAAAAGGAAAGTGGGAACTGGATGTTGGGCCCTTGGATGAGGATCAATGGGAGGAGGCTCTTCAGTCAGTTTCAATATGTTCACTGAACTTAACGCATAGACTAATGCAACTATTTACACTCCTGAGAACGTATTATACATCTCATAGCCTCCATAATATGGGTCTGCTTTCCACACCAACTTGTACTAGATGTAAAAGAGATCACGGTGATTTAATACATATGTTGTGGAGGTGCCCCAGATTACATAAATACTGGAGGGGGGTGGTGAAAGTGCTGGGTGCAGTGTTTGGGGTCTTGATTCCTTTGGACCCTAGACACTGCATTTTCAATGTACTGGATGAACTGGAGTGGGACCCACATGTCAGGGAGGCTCTCGCTAGGGCCCTTTTTATAGCCCGTAAGCTGATCATGGTGCACTGGAAGTCTGAAACGCCCCCTTCAGTCAAGGAATGGATTGCCGTACTAGGTAATACACTGAGAATGGAAAAAATTATATACCAACACAGGGGTTGTTCAAGTAAATTTTAAAAATTGTGGGAGCCGTGGCTTGAAACTCCTGGGCTAGCTCCGGAGGACCTGGTCATGGACAGGCTTTTGCGCTTTAACAATGGTTGACACAGTTTTATACCCAGCATTAGATTTGAATAGTGCTTGAAAGTCCAGCCAGCTGTGGATGGAGGGGAGAGTTCAGGGAGGAGATGGACATAGTAAATGCAGTATATGGTTGTGGGGATTATATCATTGTACATGCTCAAATGTATCTCTGGAACTGCGCATATTTATTTTGTATCATTTACCTGAAGAATCTTTGGACTGTATGTACTTGTTTTTCAATAAAAACTTCTTTTTGCATAAAAAAAAAAATTATAGACTCCCCCAACTTTCAGTTCTTAGAGGCTTTCAGAGGTGGGAAAAATCAGGAATAACAAATTTAGTTCAGCTGTATGAGAACGGTTTACTTAAGTCCTTTGAAGAGTTAAGGGGAGAGTTCCCTTTACAATCAAATTGGTTTTATCAATTCCTTCAATTGAGACATGCTCTGCATGCTCAGTTTTCATCTGCTGAAATACTCTTTCCCCCTACCCCTGTTTTTAGCAAGATCGTACAAGCAAGGTTAACAAAAGGTTTTACCTCTGTTACATATAGGGTGCTGTTAGATTTAGGCTTCTGTTGAACTTTCCCATTTGCTCTAGGGCTGGATAGGAACAGAATCTTGGTCCCATTCCAGAAGAGGTCTGGGAAGATGCTCTCTGGTCTATCCCTCTCTCCATTACACAGACTGACTCAGATCTTTATTCTTCATAGGGCTTATAGAACTCCTCAATTTTTGCATACCATAGGCCTAAGATCTGAGCCAGCCTGTGCTAGATGTGGTAACACAGGTACATTGATACATCTTCTCTGGTGGTGTCCTAAACTCCAGAGATACTGGGCGGAAGTAATTGGTACCTTAAATGGGCTACTGGATATCAATATCTCGGCTGAACCACTTACGTGCCTATTGGGCTACTGTGATATCTCTTTTTCTATAGGCAACACTATTAGGTGAGCACTCTTTGATGCCTGCAGACTGATTGCTCTTAAGTGGACCTCCCACTATCCGTTGACTGTATCTGACTGGATTTCAGACCTTAATAGGATTATGATGTTTGAAAAACATATATATTTTTTAATGAATGCCATGAATAAGTTTGATGCTCTCTGGTCAAAGTGGCCTGAGTCTATGTCCCTGGCATCGGTATAGAACAAACTGTATTATGTATACTGTAATATCAGATATTGGGCTGTAGGGTTCCATCTTAATATAGGTATATATGGGTAAATATATATGTTTTTTGGATTTTCTTTTTTCCTGTGAAAGCTGTATTTTGTGGTCACCCTTAGTGTTTCTAAGCATTAAAGGTTTTTTTTTTTTTCTCTTATACTCCAAGAAATAGGGTGGGGGTGGGGGATGGGGAGGGGTTTTTTTTTATGTAGTGTCTGTTTGGTTTATGTGATTTTGTTTGGATAATTTGTTTGTATTGTTTTAATGGTGTTTGCATATAAAAATAAAAAGAATCTGATAAAAAAAACAAACAAAAAAAAACCCAGTGGTTGAGAGAGAAAATTAAAGTGATTATAAAGGCTCATTTTTTTTTTAAATAACAAACATGTTATACTGCGTAGCCCCATCCCCTCCATCTCCTGTTTGGCTCACTGGCTGTGATTGACAATGGCTCCCACTGTTGCAAAAAGCCAATCAGGAGTGCGAGTCCCGGGAGAGGCAAGGCTGTCGTGGACATTGCTGGATCGAGAGGGGGCTCAGGTATTAAAAATACTTTTGCTTAGAGTTGTGCTACAGTATGTTCAGTAAGGGGAAAAAACTATGTGATGGCTGTAAATATGAAGGAACCTATAAAGGCCAGTACTATTATTACTGTAAAAACCTATTATCAAGTAAGTAAATAGATTTTGCTCACAGGAAGGACCATTACAAAAGTTCACAATACTTTGAATAGGCAATCATTGTATTTTCATAAAAAATAATTCACCATCTTAGCATGGTGAATGTTTTTTTCATAGTGTCTGACAAATTGCAGAAATAGAACATTCAGCGTGCTATAAATTGGGTAAAAGTCACAATAACTATATTTTCTTGAAGAACAGGTGTCAGCATATGTTTCAACTGGTAAAGATGTCAGCAAATGTGTTTTATATATATATATATATATGTATATATATATATATATATATATATGGCTAAAGGTGTTAGTAAATGTTGCAGTGAATGCACTTTTTTTAAAACTATGCCCTATTGTTTTGACTTCATTTGATCACGTTGAATGTCATATGGCCGTGAGAGAATGGTTTGGCAAGCATTAAGACCCATACCCATGGGCAGAAAGTCGGGAAAAAAAATTCTGGCCGACATTCTGCCGGTGTGTATGTCGGTCTGCCCGTGCATGCTGGAAAGCCGGCAGCCGATCGATTCCTGATCAGAGCTTTTAGCCAATGGCAGAGATGGCTGATCAGAGTTTTCTGGCGGGGGGTGTCCCCCTGTCAGAACACAATAGCTCAGTGGGGGAGATCACTGGATTAACCTTGCATGGTTTGTACAGTGGCTCCTGACTGGAGCTGTCAGGTTTTTTTACCTGCAACTCTCAGGGTTGCATGAAAAAAAAAACTGTAGTGTGTACCCAGCTTAAACATGCCAGACTAAAAAGAATAAAAAACAGAAATAAACTGTGCTTGTGATAACAAAGTAAAATATAAGTTGCAACACTCAACAAAAATATAAATAAATAAAAATAATGTTGCAGTAAGTGAAACACAAAAACAAACATAAGTGAATCTATGGCCCCTTTCACACGGATGGACCGTCTATCCGTTTTTCTTCCATTTGTCGACGGACGACAATGCATTCCTATGGGCAAACGGATCAGTTACCATCCGTTAACCTCCGCTTCCGTTTTTATCCGTTTTTTTTTATGTACAAGGCTACGTCCAGATCTGTCAAAACGGATATTAACTGACAATGTCCGTCAACATCCGATCAGTTAAGATCCGTTTTGAAGAAATAATTCAAAGTTCATACTTTGACAAATAAAAAAACAAAGTGAAAAAACATTTATTTTAAAAGGGTTATTCAGAATAATAGAACTAAAATGGTTTTGAACATATCATGTGCTTTTGTGTCTTTTTATGCTATCAAAACACAAGGAAATAACCAAATTAATTAATTAATACATTTAAATTTGCACTGCATTATTTATATATATTGGTACTGCCATGGATCTTCTCCTGATGGAGATAGAAAGTAGTTGGCTAATTGTTCATGCATGGCAATGTAGGATGGGAGGAGCAATGCTTTCTGGGTAATTTCCTTAAAGGCACAGAAACTGCTGTAAACTGATGAAAACGGATACAAAAACGGATGAAAAAACGGATGTAAATGTGTACATTAACGGATGAAAACGGATAATAACTGAATGGAAGACGGATGAAAACGGAGATTAACAGAACAGAAGACGGATGAAGATTGATGAAGCAACGGATAAGAACTGATACGTTTTTAACATGGATAAACTGATGGTGCCCATGTGAAAGGGGCCTATGAGTCAAAGAGGTGACACAAATATAGATGAGTGTCTTGATTGTTGATACACCAACTGAAATCTTCCACCATGTGATAAAACCACCACCAATAAAGGATGTGCTCTCACCAGAGAGCATTGACCACCTATTATGGGGGGGTCAAAGTAGGCTTAAGGTCCATACACATGTTCGGACTCTCTGATGGGAAATGTTAGATGTCAGGCTGTTGGCAGTAAATCTGGCCGTGTGTATGCTCCATCGGACAATTGTTGTCGGATGTTTGCACCAACAAATGCTGGCTAGCAGGTTTTCAAATTTTCTGCCAACAAATGTGTGTTGTCGAATTTTCAGATCGTGTGTACACAAGTCCATCGGACAAAAGTTCAAAGAACAAATACGCATGCTCAGAAGCAAGGATGAGCTGGAAGCGGTCGGTCTTGTAAAACTGGCATTCGTAGTGGAGATATCACATTCGTGATGCGGCATATTATGAAATCTCTAAATGCAGCACATTCTCTTCTTCTTTATAATGGTATAATAATGAAGCTGCTTTGCTGGTGATATATTCTGAGAGTTCTGCCAAAAGTATTTCATTTTTTTTCTAGTGATCTCCAGAATATTTTTTTTTTTTTCTAGTGATCTCCAGAATAATATATATATTTTTTCTAGTGATCTCCAGAATAATATATTTTTTTTTTTTCTAGTGATCTCCAGAATAATAATGTATTATTTTTTTCTGTCAAGTTACCACAACACCATTATTATCTCATATTTTTAATGTTCAAAGATACAACTATGTTGGTGTCCCTTGTTAATTTGATATTGTATTTTTGAAATGTACTTGCCTACTCACAAACAAACTGTCCTTTTTAAGTAAAACATATAGCCAAGTATTTAGCAAAAACTAAATGTTTTATTCAATTGGGAGCACAAGGTCATATAAAAATCAAGAGGAAGGCAACGATGGAGAAACAGTTGGAATTGGTGAAGCGTTTTTACCCCAGAGCAGACATCAATTATTTGAATTTCAAAATTGGTAACCTGAGAAGTCCATTTAATAGGGATCACAATACAGTCCTGGGCTCCGAGAGATCAGGAGCAGCAGCAGATAACATATATGTCCCGAGGCTGTGGTCTTCCAACAGCCTGCATTTTTTTCCAGACCAGACCGAGCACAGGCCATTGCTCTCAACTCTTCCTTCCACACAAATTAAAGAAATTAAATCAAAAATGCATCTCAAATTAAACCAAAATTATAAATTATAGTGCTGATAATCCCCAGCCCAGTGGTCTTGTTGGGGGTGTTGTGGCTGCATTGTCCACAGTCCGCCATGCTGCTGTGGTGGGTGGGGTGGCTGTTGTGTTGGTCGAGGTGGTGGAGGAGTATGTTCGATTTCGCATAGGTGTGTTTTCGGGGTGATTTGGCACCTCTTTCCCTTGTTGAGGATCTCAAGTATGATTTCTTCGCACATACTGCGCTAGTCCTCCTCCATCTCTTTTAATTTGTTGCCCATCATGCATCCAAAAGCCTCCTGGGCATCAGGGGCCATGCTAATAGCACTTGTTGCATGCCTGAGAAACGCAGCCGTGGCCTCATCTAGGTTTCTCGACTTCCTGGCCCTTTTAGTTGGAGGGCAGAGGGGAGGAACCTGGGATTCAATTTGGCTGCTTGGCACGGCCTCCTCCTTGCTGAGACTTTGCTGTGTATGAAAATGGGACACATTTTTAGGTTTTTGTTCATCAATCACACACAATTTTGAGCTCATGACTGTTGCAAATTGAATGTTAACAAATAGAAAAGACTATCATTCTGACCCCAGCATTTTTCATTCTTGTCCCAATCATTTTTGGCCACTACTGTCTATTGATATGGAAACCACTCTGTAAAAGCAGAAATTTGGGATCAATAACATCTAGTTACCATCATTCAATTTTCAACAACAAATATGTTCAACGATGCTATACTTGGGTCAAGCTGGGCTCCTCCACATCTTCTTCCTGTGTCGAAGGACCAGGGTGGACCTCAGGAGCCTCAGCCGATGTGGAAGGAAGTGTTGAGAGTGACGGGTGTGATTCAGTTTGGTCTGACAAAAAACGCAGGCTGTTGTAGTACCACAGCCTGGGGACATATATGTCATCTGCTGCTGCTCTGGATCTCTGGGAATCCATGAGCTTCTTGCACTCCCTATTATATGTACTCCGCAGGCTACCAATTTTGGCCTTCAAATAATTGATGTCTGCCATGGGATGCACAGGCTTCACCAGTTCCAACAGTTTCTCCATCGCTGCCTTCCTCTTGATTTTGTTGGAATAATCCCTGCATTTAACTTGCTATATACATGGCAGCTCCTGATATTGTTGGATAAATTCCGGTAAAAAATCAGGGGCTGTAAATTTATCCATCATTTTGCCTGCAAGACACAACATAAGACAAACCCTAATGTCAGGCTAAACTATCATAATCTGGTCCCAATATAGGCCTCAATCTCTAAGCAGTACAGGCCACTAACCACCATTGATGCCTCAATTTACAATTGTACCTTCGTTTGAATGTTCCTTTGTGTGATAACGATCTTACATCCTCCACTCACAATCGTTCCTACGGCCTTTACAGCGACTGCTTTATATACACTGCGCATGCGTCAAACTCCACCCCTGTCCTTCTTTCTAGTGTATTCCCCGCCTTTTCTCTTTCGGGGCAGTGGGAGAGCAAATGGCGGAGAGACAGCAGGTGTGTGCTGATAGCAGCAACTAGGAAAGCTGGAAGCAAGTCAGTTCCAGATCCAGGAGGAGATATAAGGTCTCAAATATGTCTTTTGAGGAAATGGTGGAGATGGTGGACATCTTATCGAGGACAGACTATGATAGGAATCATGAACCTTACAGAAACCAAAATAACAGAAAGGCCAAGATCATAGCTAAAGTTGTGAGAAGTCTGCACAGGAATTTTGGGGTACGACGATCCAAGGATCAGTTGAGAAAACACTGTCAGACCTTAAACTGAGAGAGGAAGATCGGTATAGAAAGATCAGGAAAGTGCTGCAAAAAAGTAAGTATTTGTCATGTGTTCCTATTATTATTATTACTTTTGTGCTGGTCCATGTGCTTTTCTTTACTGTTGTACAGTTTAAAATGTCAAGTTTTATGTTCGTGGACACAGGAATCATTTGCGGGACATTAAACATTGTTCGTTCGACCACTAATACTTCGTTTTTGGTATATATAAAAATATTGTGATGGTATGAGAGGTGATATAGTGGATAATCGCTACATTTCACCTCACGTTCGTTCTGTTGTAAGGGATTGAACCGGAATCTGGCCCGGGTTTTTCCAGCCTCTGCGGCAGGCTAGGTTCCAGTCCAGATGTTCTGGTCCACTTGAGCCCACACTCAGGTGGACTTTAAAAAAATCAGGAAGAGAGCTCAACAGGGCTCTAGTTTTGAGACTCAGGAAGGAACCTGAGTGAGAGGAGCTCTGGCTATTGGACTATAAGGTTTGCTTTATCGCATGTTTTGTGGGTGACGGGGACCAGCCCCGCACAGTCTAGAGAGGAGACTGTTTGTTTAGTTAGCGCCGGACGGCAAGGATTTACTTTACTGTTTTGTTTATTATTTTGCAAACCTCCTTGTAAATAAACCTGGCAGATTTTTAAGAAAGCACTGTGTATATATATATATATATATATATATATATATATATATATATATATATATATTGATTAAAATAAGTTCATTAGATTGTTGTCTAGATGTGTTTGAAATTATAATGAAATGTCAACTTTATTCAGTGTCAGCAGAGGACACTCAGCAGCTGTTTACGCATCTGGACACAGGAGCACTAGTGTGGGACACCATAACACCCTCGTTATGGTGTCCCACACAGGTGCTCCAGTGGATACAAGGGGTCTCTTCATGTGTGAAACTTGCACAAAACAGGTAAGTATTCCAGCTTTTGAAAGGGAAAAATTAATGTATTCAGCTTGGGACTCTGCCAAAACAGACAATTGGAAGACACTTTCAAGCAATGTTTCATATTACTATTTCTAGCCTAACATATCTGTCTGCTAAGTATAGCTTTTTTGTATTCACATAGGGGAGAAAAGAAGAGGGACATCTGAGGTGTGTGGGGACACCAGTAACCCAGCACCTACTGAAGAAAGGCAACTCACCACACACCCTGAAGATATGGATGCTGATGTGCAGGAAGTACTGGGTGAAGTTGTCGAAATGGTGTCGACCACAGGTCAGTGTCTGAGACCACAGCTTCAGGTAATGGATGGATAGCTGCCTATTTTTAATACATGTTTTTTTTTTATTTTTAGGTGATGTGGATGTTGTGGAAGAAGAAAATCACTTCAGCAGTGCAAGTGCCCAAATCCTGATCAGTGAGCTCATGGTTTGCAATCGTGATTAGAAAAAAATAAAACAAAACATCCATGATGTTCAAAACAGACTTAGCAACATCATAGATATTTTAGGGAAGATCTAAAAATCAAAAAATGTTGATAGTTGTCGTTATGTTGTATGTGTTTGTACAGTCTTTAATGAATCGCAAAGCCAAATTTTGAAGATGCACACAATGTGTCAACATGTGCTAGCTCCCATCATGGGATATCAATGTATGCGTTTTGTGGGTGCAACCCCTTCCTCCAAACTGTAGCTGAAGACTTTTATCTCAACCTCTACTTCCCCAGCAGATGACTGAGGCCTCAGTGTTCTGTCTGCGAGCCTCTTTCCTGCTTGATCCTCTACCAATTACCCGCTATCTGGGATCCTGCCTCCTGTTACCCCATCTCTGCTCATTCCTGGTCATGTTTTCTCACTTTCTGTTGTGGGTATATGACAAGAAGTGAAGCCTTGTAGGTACCATTGGGCAAATGGTGGATAGCCTTTCTATAGATATGAACTGGGATTCTCCTGTACATGCATAGACCTGGCCAAAAGACTTTTCAAGGGCTGTGCTGCTCCAAGCTGCTCTCACAGAAGATCTGAAATGAGAGACACATTTCTCAGTGGTGCAAGACTGGTACTGGCAGCATATTATCCCCTATACTCTAGCAGGTTAATGTCCTCTGACACTAATCAAGACTGATGCCAGGTCAATATCCCTGCATTGGACGTGGAATATTCCACCACTGGAAGTGGCAGTGTCATCTGCTGGGGAAGTAGAGGTTGAGATAAAAGTCTTCGGCTACAGCAAGTACAAAAACAACCACAAACATTTATAGCATGATTTCCCTCCGTAGGACCCAAAGCACAATCCATTTGTACTGACAGTTAAATGTCAGCCAGTTAGGCATTTTTCTTAAAGTTCTCTACAAAGTAAATTCGGCACTTATTTATCCTCAGATGCCATACTTTAAAGTCACACCAATAACCACAAACCCAGCAGTCCCGGATGTCCTTTAGTTTTTTTGGGGGGATACAGATTCAGCAGCCTTGGATATCCTATAAGGTTTTTGGGAGACCGAATTCCCTGGGCTCAGTGAGACCAACATATCGGTCTTTTTAGCTGGTAAGGAGAATATTTACTCACTTCGGGTGTTCCGGTTCACTGGATAAGGGATCTTTCTTTTCACCAAGTGTTGATCGCATCATTCACTGGCTAATTTTTCCTCTTTGCAAGATCAATGGGACTCATTCTAATTTTATCACATATGTTTTCATATCTTCACTTATGATCAACAGATTTACGTCACTTATTTATCCCAGGTATTGTATTTTTGAAGTTTATTGATCCACAGCAGAGGATCAATATTGTCACTTTGTTTATGTGTATACAATTAATTTGATGTATTTACATTTGTTTATTATAATATTAGGTGATATAATTTTCACATTATTTATCTAAACAGATATCTAAATTCCTCTGCCTTAGTTTTCTGTTTTCAGTATGTTTTCACCATTTCATTATGTCAAATTTATTTTTTTCATTTAATGATTTTAGCGCTGCACTAACCCACAAAGTGCTCCAGATATTTTTGGCAGACATCTCTGGCACTTTGGGTGGGTAAGCCAGCACATCAACTTTCCAGAGCTGTCAGCCCTGTTGTTTCAGCTGCAAAGTCCACCTCAGTCGAACCTGAGGCCAGATAGCTGGCTGCATTCCTCCTTAAATAATTGTGAAGAATGCAGCAGCACAACACCACATGATTGCATTTATATTCTGCCAGGTTCATTGTTGTAAGGAAAATCTGGAACTGACTTGACATGATGCCAAATGCATTCTCCACCACTCTTCAGGCATGAGACAGGCAGTAGTTGAAAATCCTCTGCTCTGGGGTCAGGTCCCTCATGGAGAAGGGCCTCATGAGATGTTCCCCCAGAGCAAAGGCCTCATCCGCAACAAACACAAAGTTGAGGCCCTCCACATTCTCCTCAGGAGGTGGCAACCGCAAGGTGCCATTTTGTAGCCAATGATAGAACTCTGTCTGGGCTATCACTCCTTCATCTGAGTTTCAGCCGTTCTTTCCAATGTCCAGGTATAAAAATTCATAATTGGCCGACACCACCGCTAACATAACTATGCTACAAAAGCCCTTATAGTTGAAGTAATAAGAGCCCGAGTTGGGTGGTGGGACAATCCTCACATGTTCCCATCAATAGCACCACCACAATTGGGAAAATCCCACTGGTGGTAGAAGCCACAGTCTGCCATTCCTGTGGGTTTGAAGGAAACTTTGGAGTCAAACAAGAAAAAAAACATTAGTACTTTTGCAGATAACATTGCAAGCAGATTAGACACAAACATTCTTGGCCAACATAAGTATAACATTTATTGAAATGAGTATTTAAAGACAAAAGTATAAGGTCAACCTATCATATTCCTCACCCCTCTGGTGGCCCATTGTAAATTTTTTTTAGGGTGGGGGATGGGTAGATGTTTTGGACGGTTAACCCTCTCCACTTCCATGAGAGCTGAATGCATAAATAATGTGTGTTACTTTGGCCAGCCCCTCCTTACTTACACTATTGGCAGCCCACTGGACAGGTAAGAAGTGTCATAATCCAAAAATATGGATACACACTGTCAAAATTGAAGCACATTTTTACATTCTGAAATTACACATCAAGATAATAGGAGACCAAAACTTTCAACAGTACCATTTAAAAGTATTCAGGCAGGCCCTTACACTACATGCTTTGGTGAATTCATCCATAAATATGACCACAAAAGAGGTATAGCATGTATGTGTTTGGCAAAATCAGCAGATAGAGTATTGGTATCGGTTGACTTAGCATTTGGGGGGGTTCCAAATGAGTTTGGGCCCCCAAAAAATAGCCTCTTGCACTTTTCCTGAACTTGAGGACAACAATAACATTTGTACACATTTAATTGGGTGTTTAGGGTAAGCACAAAAATGTAGCTGACAAAATACATTGTTAAGTTACTATATTAGGCTAGGTGTGTATGGGCCCAGGATAGCATGCTGGGGAGGTTAGTGAAGGCAAATATGCATGAAGGACAAAAAAGGAGCATTAAAGGCTTACAGCATGCATGAGGACAAAGAGGACATTCACAGCTTTTTACAATAATGGTAATTATGGAATGAAAAAATTAATACAATACATTAGCAAACATGAAATACATAGAATGTGATGTTAAAGGATAAAACTTACCCAAATATAGTCCTTCTGCAGGACTGGTATGATGGCAGAACAGGTCTCTGGAATATTGATTCCTAGAGCCTGGGGGGAGATCCCAGTGGTAAACTTAAGGTCCTGGAGACTTCTCCCCATTGCCAAGTACCACAAGGTGGTGACGAGCCTTTGCTTGGGAGTGATGGCTTGCCGCATGCATGTGTCCTGCTTAGTAATATAGGGGTCAGCAAAGCTAATAGACGGTGAAAGCAGGGGACCGTCATCCGGAGATAATTCCTGAAATCATCAGGATTATTCTCCTGGAGCTCCCACAGCAAAGACATATGACAGAATTGGTCACGATTAAGCAACCAATTCTTGGTCCAAGAACTCCTCCTCCCCCTGTTCCTGGACTGGACGTGGGTCAAAGCAAGAACTCGAAGCCCAACAATAGCACAATCTCTCTGATCAGAACACCACATGGCTAGTAGATGAACGGCTGTTCAGAAACAAACTGACAAGAATGCACTGAAAAACTGAAAATCATAAAGGACCTGACCAGCACGACCTGAAAATCAGAAACGACCTGACAAGCACGCACTGAAAATCAGAAGCGAACCAAAAAGAATGCACTGAAAAACAGAAATTAACTGACAAGCACGCACTGAAAAACAGAAACGAACCGACAAGCACAACCTGAAAAACAGAAAGGAACTGACGAACACTAGGCTGAAAAGCGCAAAGTGACACTCAACAAACTTCTACTAACATGAGATTAGCAGAAGGAGCCCAAAGGGTGGCTAATGAACTTACTTTTTATCGGCTCGTAGTACGTCTAGTAGGTCACTATGTTCGTAATTGTTGGCCAACATTTGTGTGGCCATGTGTATGCAAGACAAGTTTGAGCCAACGTCCTTTGGACAAAATGACACTGTTTTGTTGGCAAACAATCTGATCGTGTGTACAAAGCATTAATATTTCAAATGCTCCATCTCCATTTGTAAGTCAACATACAGAAAAAGGGGAAGATTGTTCCAGACAGGTCTGTGCTCATATACACACGTTTTTATTTTGCCATGTGGTGCATCCACTGGGAGCAAGAGGACCTGTAATTTACTCATTGGCTGCCTGGAATGATCTTCCCCGTCTTCCATATGTTGACCTACAAATGGAGATGGAGCTTTTGAAATGCTAAGCCTTCTTTGACCCCCCCCCGTAATAGGTGGTCAATGCTCTCTGGTAAGAGCACATCCTTTATTGGTGGTGGTTTATCTTATGGTGGAAGATTTCAGTTGGTGTATCAACATTCAAGACACTCATCTATATTTGTGTCACCTGTGTGACTCATAGACTCACTTTTGTTTGTTTTTTTGTTTCACTTAGCGCAACATTATTTTTATTTATTTTTATCTACAGACTAAAAAGACACCACTTTCAGTCTCTAGGATTTCTCTTAAGCCAGGTACACACTACACTACACTACACAAACTGACAGCTCCGGTGGGGAGCCGCTGTACTAACCATGCAAGGTTAGTACAGCGATTACCCCTGCTGAGCTGTTGTGTTCTGACAGGCAGACGGCCCCCGCCAGAACACTCTGATCAGTGCTCTCTGTCATTGGTTGGGAGAGCTGATCGGGAGTCATTCGGCTGCTGGTTTTTCAGCATGCATGTCTGACAGAAGACAGCTGAGCAGACAGACCGACATACACACTGGTATTTCTAAAAATTCTCCCTTGCAGATGAAACAATAAAAAAATAAAACAAATGTGCATGAGAAATATGTGTTCTCTTTCTTTTTGCAAACATAGTCCCTACATTTGCCACTACTTGTAAAGTATGCATAAAACAAGAAAAAACTCACCATCTGATATTCGTAATGCATACACTATATGTGTAATTACCTGTGCACTATACAATCACATTTAAAAGGCCTTCTATATTTTTAGAAATCTACACTGTCAAAGCTGTTATCTGAAAGTCATTCCTTTGCAAATGGTGTAATGATTCTGATCACTAAAGGATAAGTAATACCTAATATTGGACTTACCTTAATGGTTTATATAACAGACCAAAAGAGAGAAAATAAGATAAGTCCATTAGGAAAGTAATAAAATTCCTGCGAGCCTCAATCAACCCAAAGCCTAATATATATCACTAACCAGCTGCAAGCATTACACATGTCTCATAAGCTAGTGCTGTGACAGACCTAGCCGGGAGAGAGACTTTTGGAGGGGACTGAATGCTAGCCTCTTGCCAATCGATCATGGGCCCTGGCATTTGGGGGAACAGTGCTTTTTGTGAGCTGTATGCCTGGGGACCCTTGAGGTGGTACTACTGTGGATTCAGGTCCTGGCCCCCCAGGACACACAGACTCTGGGGACCCTGGATTTGCCATATT